>NC_088393.1:4584500-4903000 GCF_037993035.2 Macaca fascicularis
AACTGTAAACTTTTCTCATACCTTCAAGAGTGAATGTGCATCCCATTCTCACTGACCAACAACTAAGCAGCTCAGATACCAACCCTATTTATGGATGAAAATGTCAAGGAAATTCCTACCCAGGGCTATGATTATCATTTTTTGTTCATTTGTTTTAGAGACAGTGTCTTGCTCTGTTGCCCAGGCTGAAGGCCGGTGTCACAATCCCAACTCACTATAGCCTCAAACTCCTGGGCTCAGGTGATCCTCTTCCCTCTGCCTCCCAAGCAGCTGGGGACTATAGGTGCACACCACCACATCTAGCTAATTGTTAATTTTTTTATAGAGATGGGGGGAAAGGTCTCATCATTTTGCCCAGGCTAATCTCAAACTCCTGGGCTCAAGGTGGAGGTGGCGCGATCTCGGCTCACCGCAAGCTCTGCCTCCCGGGTTCATGCCATTC
Organism: Macaca fascicularis; assembly: GCF_037993035.2. Lineage (NCBI taxonomy): Eukaryota > Metazoa > Chordata > Mammalia > Primates > Cercopithecidae > Macaca > Macaca fascicularis. The sequence continues at coordinate 4,584,943 of NC_088393.1, forward strand.
TCCTGCCTCAGCCTCCCGAGTAACTGGGACTACAGGCGCCCACCACCACGCCCAGCCAATTTTCTGTATTTTTAGTAGAGACGGGGTTTCACCATGCTGGCCGGGCTGGTCTTGAACTCCTGACCTCATGATTCGCCTGCCTCGGCCTCCCAAAGTGCTGGGATTACAGCATGAGCCACCGCGCCCTGCCTGGTTATCAATTTTATAAGCTAAGAAAACCTACCCAGCCGGGCACGGTGGCTCACGCCTGTAATCTCAGCACTTTGGGAGGCCGAGGCGGGCAGATCACAAGGTCAGGAGATCAAGATCACGGTGAAACCCCGTCTCTACTAAAAATCAAAAAATTAGCCGGGCACAGTGGCGGGTGCCTGTAGTCCCAGCTACTCAGGAGGCTGAGGCAGGAGAATGGCGTGAACCCGGGAGGCGGAGCTTGCAGTGAGCCGAGATCGCGCCACTGCATTCCAGCCTGGGCAACAGAGCAAGACTCCACCTCAAAAAAAAAAAAAGGAAAACCTACCCAAAACTCCTAAAAAATAAATTGCCATCTTTGTTTTGGCAATTCTTGAAACAGGCTTTTGTAAATACTGCTGTCCAAATGCTGCCATAAAATTGGTACACAAAATCTGTTATCTGATCAGTTTTCTCATGGCAGGTTATATAAAACATAGGTACTTTTTTGTTTGTTTGAGACAGTCTCACCCTGTCGCCCAGGCTGGAGTGCAGTAACGCAATGATCTCAGCTCACAGCAACCTCCACCTCCCAGGTTCAAGCGATTCTTCTGCCTCAGCCTCCCAAGTAGCTGGGATTACAGGCGTGCGACAACCTGCCTGGCTAATTTTTGTATTTTTAGGAGAGACAGGGTTTCACCATGTTGGCCAGGCTGGTCTCGAACGCCTGACCTCAAGTGATCCGCCTGCCTCAGCCTCCCAAAGTGCTGGGATTACAGTCATGAGTCACCACGCCCGGCCAAAACTTATATACTTTAAAAGCAGCCAATGTTTCTAAACAAAAGTCATTTCCTGCAAGAAAGAATGTCTAGTTAACCTAAAGTCATTCAAATAATGCATATCATCTTGTTTCAAGGTTTTATGAGACTGAAATGCATTTTGCTATGATTCCAGTGTTATTTTGAGTTTTAGTTCATAGCTTACTCTTTTCTTAAGGAAGAACACATTCTCCCTGGAGCAATTCTAAGGAGGGACTAACTCAACAACTCAACACCGGGTTCGTGGCAGTTTCACACCCTTGGTTATGTGTGTACTATATCACCTAGGCCATCAGAACACAGAAGGTAGCTGCACTAAAATGCTAAAACGTATAAGCACATTAATTCAAATCAAGACAGAAGCGGCTACTGAAGTTTAGCAATTACCTATTTGAACAACGTAAATATTCAATTTCTCCTGTGGAAGGTAATTTTAATAGCAAGCATAATATTCAAGTGATTTTCCACGTCTGATGGAAGAATGCGAGGGAGAAAGAAAGAAGAGAAAGAGAAAAGAAGGAAGAGCTAGCAGGCAGAGGGGTGGAATGTGTCCAGAAGTTTCTACCAGCCTGGAGTGCTAGCCGAGTCAAGCCACTTTAACTGAGCACCGGCCAGCAAAACACCACTGAGGATGAAGAAAGCAAAAGAGAAGATCAAAGAAAAATTAAACGTTCCGTTCTGGGAAATCAGCAGGTCATAGATTCTTTCCCTAATAGGAAATCCATTACTAGCCAAGTACTCCATCGGAGAAACCACTCCAAGCGCAGGCAACAGGTGCACTCCTCATTCCCACAGCCCTAGTTTCCAAGCCCTGGGTGGTTTCTCTTTGTGATTCCACTGGAAAGGGCACAGCAATATCACAGCCACTGGTGGAAGGATCGGCACTGCCGCTCCACCGCTGGAGGCTGAAACACCAGCCTGGATCTCTCTTCCACGTGCTGAAATGGAGTAGGAACACCGAGGGGGAGCAAAGACCCCGGAGCTCAGCAGACGCCCCTCTATGAGGTGCCCAAGGGGTGGTTTGTATCTGTGGGGGCTCAGCAGGGGCTGTGACCCACAAGGTTATAGCAAGCTAGCAGCTGGAAACCGACACAAGGGTGACACGCAGAAATCATCAACTGTTGTGGGGGGGATCTGCTCCCTCCAGAGATGCCAGCCCTGGCTTTCAGACTGGGACTCTAGTCTTGGGGGCAGACGGAAGGGCTGAAGATAGCAGAGATGCTCCGAGGAGCAGGCCTGGGAGAAGAGTGTAGAGTGTGTGTTTGTACATTCAGGGTACAAACTTACCCTGTGTCCCTACCCACTGAGCCCTCCTGCCCCTGGCCAGTTCCCAGTGTGTCCCCATCCCCTGCCATCTCTCCTCCAGGATCCTTTCTCTCTCTCCCCTCCCAAACGACTAGATATTTAAGACCTAGAAAAGGATCATAAATACCCAAACACTCAGTGCCCTTTCTCCCACCTCACTGTCCCAGAAGGGTCCCAGTTCCCTGGAAACCCAGGTGCCCACCCTCTTATTTGACCTCAGGACCTCCTCCCACATCTTACTGGCTTCCCGCCAAGTCTCTGTCCCCGTTCCCCAATCAGGCCTCAGTTCCCCACACCAACCTCTGTTTCTGCCCCTGCCTGGGGTACCCTCCCAGGTCTCTGCCTTCTCCCCTACCCCCATCATCAGGGTCAGTGAACCCTACAATCGAATGTGGCTGTCCCCTGCCCAGCCGGGAACCCTCCCAGCTCTCTGCCTTCTCCTCCTCCAGCAATCGGGGGTTAACACCCCTTTGCCCTTCCCCTCCTCCTGCCCAGCCGGACACCCTCCCAGGTCTGTATTCTCTTTCCCTACCAGCAATCAGGGGTCAGCTCCGCTCTAGCCCTCCCCTGTTCAGTCAGGCACCCTCCCAGGTTTCTGTCTTCTCTCTTACCCCCATCAGCGGCCAGTTCACCCTCGACTGTGGCTTCCTCCTGCCCAGCTGGGAATCCTCGCTGATCTGTTTTCTCCTCCCCTACCAATAATCAGGGGTCAGCTCCCCTCTGTCCATCCCCCTGCCCCGCCAGGCACCCTCCCAGGTCTGTGTCTTCTCCTACCCCGGCAATCGGGGGTCAATGCCCCTCTGCCCTTCCCCTCCTCCTGCCCAGCCAGACACCCTCCTAGGTCTGTGTCTTCTCTTCCCCTACCAGCAATCAGGGGTCAGCTCCTCTCTGCCCATCCCCACCCCCTCCCCGGCCAGGCACCTCCCAGGTCTCCTCTCTGCATTGGGTCAGTTCCCGTCCCCTCCCCCTCCTCTACTCTGTCCCTCCCCCTCCCCGGCCAGGCACCCTCCCGAGTCTGTTCCCTCTCGCTGCCCCCTCCTCGGGGCGTCCCCATCAGGGGCTGACCCCCTCACCCCGCAGAGGCCCAGGCCCCCTCCCACTTCAGAAGCCCCCTCCCGCTCCCGCCGATAGACACCGTCGGCTGCAGAGACGTCTCAGCCGGAGCCCCGGAGCCCGCGTCCCGCCCGGTGCCGAACCTGAGGCAGCCCTGCCGGCTCCTCCCGGCGCCGCGGCTCTCCACAGGCCAGGGGTCCAGGTTGGGGCTGGGGCTGGGGCTGGGGCCGGGACTGGGGCTGGGGCCTGGCCCGGGCCAGGTGCGCGGGACGGGAGGAGGGGCAGGCGGGGTCCTGGCCAGGCTGCAGGAGCCGGGACTGTTACCTGTACTGCAGGCCGCTGCCCTGCGCGAAGCCGAAATAGTGACTTGCAGCCATCTTGGCGTCTTCCCCGAGCCCGGCGTGCCCCCTGACGTCACCGGCCCCGCCCCCGAGCCGCGTGCCGCTCGCGCCCAGCCACGCGCCCCAAGCCCCGCCCCCTGCGCGAAGCCCGCACCTTCTCGCTTCCTTCTCTTAGGTTGGGGAGACACCGCCTCGTGACCCGCCCGGCAACGAGGCCCCGCCTTCTACCCAGAGCCCCGCCCTCCTCTTGACTACCGAAATGTGGAGGTCTCTGCTCAAGCCCCGCCCATTCTAGAAGCCCCGCTTCTTTTTTGGAGCCCCACATTCCCTTTAACCACTCACATATGGAGGTATCTGATCAAGTCCTGCCCATGCTACAAGCCCCGCCTCTTACTCAGAGCCCTGCCTTCCGTTTACTCACTCATAGGTGGTCTCTGCTCAACCCCCACCCATGCCACAAGCCCCGCCTTTTTCTTGGAACTCTGCCTTCCCTTTAACCACTCAGATGTGGATGTCTCTGCTCCAGCCCCATCCATGCCACAAGCTCCGCCTCTTTCTCGAAGCCCCGCCTTCCCTTTAACCACTCAGATGTAGAGGTCTTTGCTCAAGCCCCACCCATGCCACAGGCCCCGCCTCTTACTTGGAGCCCGGCCTTCCCTTTACCCGCTCAATTACGGTCTCTGCACAAACCCTGCCTCTGTTTCCGAGCCCCACCTTCCCTTTAACCACTCAGATGTGGAGGTTTCTTCTCAAGCCCCACCCATGCCACAAGCCCCACCACCACCACAGCCAGCTAGTTTTTTAATTTTTTGCATCTAGCCTCAGAATGATTCTTCAGGAGGCCCCATGGTTTCTGCCTCCTGTGTTCACAACCTGATATAAATAAATGATAGGCCAGGCACAGTGGCTCACATCTGTAATCCCAACATTTTAAGAGGCTGAAGCAGGAGGATCTTGAGTCTTAGGAGTTTGAGACTAGCCTGGACAACATAGCAAGACCTCGTCTTTACAATTTTTTTTTTTTAAATTAGCTGGACGTGATGGTACATGCCTGTGGTCCCAGCTATTCAGGAGGCTAAGGTAGGAGGATCACTTGAGCCTGGGCGGTCAAGGCTGCAGTAAGCTGTGATTGTACCACTGCACTCCAGAGTGAGACCTTGTCTCTAAAAAGAGAAAAGAAAGGGCTGGGCGTGGTGGCTCACGCCTGTAATCCCAGCACTTTGGGAAGCCAAGGTGGGCAGATCACCTGAGGTCAGGAATTCAAGACCAGCCTGGCCAACGTGGCAAAACACTGTGCCTACTAAAAATACAAAAAAAAAAAAAAAAATTAGCCAGGCCTGGTGGTGCACACCTGTAATCCCAGCTACTTGGGAGGCCAAGGCAGGAGAATCACCTGAACCTGGGAATCAGGATGCAGTGAGCCGAGATCACACCACTGTTCTCCAGCCTGGGCAACAGAGTAATACACTGACTCAAAAAAAAAAAAAAAAAGAAAAGAAAAAAGGAAAAGAGAGGAGAGGAGAGGGGAAGGGAGGGAGAGGAGAGGGAAAGGAGAGGAGGAGAGGAAAGGGAAGGGGAGGGGAGGGGCAGGGAGGGAGGGAAAGGTAGGAAGGCAGGGAGGGAGGGGAAAGAAAAGAAAAAAGAAAAAAGAGAGAGAAATAATTGAATGAATAAATAAATAAATGGAGGCAAACAGACAAATGTCTTATGTAGAAGAATTCCTAATTTGTGTAGCTACACTGCCCTTAAGGAGATAAAGAGTAACTCTACACCTCTTGAGTGTGGGCTGTGCATAGTGACTTCCTTCCCAAGAGTGCAGCGTGGAAGGAGGGGGAGGGAGAGTCACTTGACAATATTGAAACCTGACAAGCAGCAGAGCGTTTGGCGGTCCCACAGATCTGTCTCCTGCTTCAACAGTGTTTGGACGGAACAGATCCGGGAACTCTCTTCCAGCCTCCGACCACCCTCCGATTTCCTCTCTACTTCCAACCTCCAGGACCATCTTCTCAGTCCTCTCCTGCTTCTCGGACCAGCCAACACCGTTTCTGTGGTTAGCTCCTTCTTGCCGACCAACCGTGTGCTCCCAGATTCGTCAGAATTATTCCATCGCCTGGTCAATTTGCACCTGCGGGCCTCCTACACCTCCTCCCTCCGCGCTTCTATTTCCACCACCATGATGTGGCTCCGGAAGGCGGGGGCCACTTCTTCCATGAACTGGCCAAGGAGAAGCGCAAGGGCATTGAGCGCCTCCTGAAGATGCAAAACCAGCGTGGTGGCCCTGCTCTCTTCCAGGACTTCCAGAAGCCAGGTCAAGATGAGTGGGGTAAAACCCTGGAAGCCATGGAAGCCGCCATGGCCCCGGGAACGGCATGGCGACCAGGGTCTTTTGGATCTTCATGCCCTGGGTTCTGCCCCCACAGACCCTCATCTCTGTGACGTCCTGGAGAGTCACTTCCTAGATGAGGAAGTGGGCGGCACGCGGTGGCTCACACCTGTAATCCCCGCACTTTGGGAGGCCGAGGCGGGCGGATCACCCTAGGTCAGGAGTTTGAGACCAGCCTGGCCAACATGGCAAAACCCCAACTCTACTAAAAACACAAACATTAGCCGGGCGTGGTGGCGCACGCCTGTAATCCCGGCTATTCAGGAGGCTGAGGCATGAGAATCGCTTGAACCCTAGAGGCCGGGGTTGCAGTGAGCCGAGATCACGCTACTGCACTCCAGCCTGGGAAATAGAGTGGGGGGTCTTTGAACGTTAGACTCCAAAAAGCATCATAAAAAAAAGAAGAAGAAGAAGGTGGGTGACCCCCTGACCAGCCTCTGCAGGCTGGCCGGCCCGGAGGCTGGGCTTCGTATCTCTTCGAAAGGCTCACTCTCTTTTTTTTTTTTTTTTTTTTTTTTTGGAGACGGAGTCTTGCTCTGTCGCCCAGGCTGGGGTGCAGTGGCCGGATCTCAGCTCACTGCAAGCTCCGCCTCCCGGATTTACACCATTCTCCTACCTCAGCCTCCCGAGTAGCTGGGACTACAGGTGCCCGCCAACCCGCCCGGCTAGTTTTTTTGCATTTTTTAGTAGAGACGGGGTTTCACTGTGTTAGCCAGGATGGTCTTGATCTCCTGACCTTGTGATCCGCCCGTCTCGGCCTCCCAAAGTGCTGGGATTACAGGCTTGAGCCACCGCGCCCGGCCAAGGCTCACTCTCAAACACAACTAGGAACCTACTGAGCCCAGCAACTTCTGAAGGGCCCCTCATAAAGTAACAGGGCTTCTGCCTAAGCCTTTCCCTCCAGCCACTAGGCAGTTTTTTTGTTTATTTGTTTGTTTGTTTTGTTTTGTTTTGAGATGGAATCTTGCTCTGTCGCCCAGGCTGGAGTGCAATAGCACAATCTCAGCTCACTGCAACTTCCGCCTCCCAGGCTTTGGTGATCCTCTGACCTCAGCCTCCGGAGTAGCTGGGTTTATAGGCACACGCCAGCACACCCAGCTAATTTTTGCATTTTTAGTAGAGACGGGGTTTCACCATGTTGGCCAGGCTGGTGTCAAACTCCTGAGCTCAGGTGATCCACCTGCCTCTGTCTCCCAAAGTGCTGAGATTATAGGCGTGAGCCACCACGCCCGGCCCAGTCTATGGTATTTTGTTGTAGCACCCTGAACAGACTAAGATGCCCACTTTGAACACTAGACTCCAAAAAGCATCATAGAAGTCATGGGCTTCTGTTAGATGGGTGTGGTGGCAGGTGCCTCAGGAAGTTGAGGTGGGAGGATCACTTGAGCCCAGGAGGCAGAAGTTGCAGTGAGCCAAGATCACACCACTGCACTCCAGCCTGGGTGACAGAGCCAGACCCCCTGTCTCCAAAAACAAAAACAAAAACAAAAAACAAAACAAAAAAAAGGGATCGGGCGCATGCCTGTAATCCCAGCACTTTGGGAGGCAGGCGGATCACCTGAGGTCACGAGTTCAAGACCAGCCTGGTCAGCATGGTGAAATCCTGTCTCTATTAAAAAATACAAAAATTAGCCAGGCGAGGTGGTGGGTGACTGTAGTTCCAGCTACTCAGGAGGCCAAGGCAGGAGAATTGCTTGAACCTGGGAGGCAGATGTTGCAGTGAGCTGAGATCGTGCCATTGCACTCCAGCCCAGGTGAGAGAGTGAGACTCGGTCTCAAAACAAAACAAAACAAACAAAAAGGAAGTCTTGGGTCTTGGGCATCTATGAACTTTTGCTTTGCTGAAGTCTTTCAAATCAGTTGGCTTTTTGACAATGGAGTATTACGAGAGCATTAAAGTAAGAAGTGCATTCAGCAGGTACAGGACTACTAATTCTTGGACAGGCTCCATGGAGAGCCCAGGGTGCTGCAGGAAGCCACATTTGATGATTTAGCGGATGGCACTCTTCCATCTGTATCTCCATGACCATGTGTGGCCACCAGGAATGGTCTGGTGGGTCTGGCCAATGCAGCTCCCCCTGCCATGCCCTGGCTAAAGTCCAACAAGGTAATTAATTGCACATGGCCTCTCTCCAAGTCCCTGCCATTCTAATTAGGTAACGAAGGCTGCATCTCTTTACAAAGGATCTGTTGTAGTGTTTTCTCAGGCTTGCATTTTTTCTCTTATGTACTACAAGGATTGTGCCAAATGCTTTCCATGCAAAATGTAATCTAGTTCCCATAATAGCCTTCAGAAGGCACTGGCTCATGCCTGTAATCCCAGCACTTTGGGAGACCGAGGTCGGGAGTTCGAGACCAGCCTGGCTAACATGGTGAAACCCCATCTCTACTAAAAATACAAAAAAATTAGCTGGGCATGGTGGTAGGTGCCTATAATCCCAGCTGCTCAGGAGGCTGAGGCAGGAGAACCGCTTCAATCCAGAGGGCGGAGGTTGCAGTGAGCTGAGATCAAGCCACTGCTCTCCAACCTGGGTGAAAGTGTGAAACTCTGTCTCAAAAAATAAAACAAAACAAAAGAAACAAAAAAACAGCTTTCAGAAGTAGACACGGGCCAGGCATAGTGGCTCAAAGCAGTAACCCCAGCTACTTCGGAGGCCAAGGCAGGAGGATCGCTTGAGCCCAGGAGTTTGAGACCAGTCTGGGCAACACAGGGAGACCCCATCTCTACAAAAAATACAAAAGTTAGCCAGGTGTGGTGGCATGTGCCTGTAGTCCCAGCCACTTAGGAGTTTTTTTTGAGATGGAGTCTCACTCTGTCGCCCAGACTGGAGTGCAGTGGCGCGATCTCAGCTCACTGTAGCCTCCACCTCCCAGGCGCAAGCGATTCTCCTGCCTCAGCTTCCCAAGTAGCTGGGACCACAGGCGCGTGCCAGCATACCCAGCTAATTTTTGTATTTTTAGTAGAGATGGGGTTTCACCATGTTGACCAGGCTGGTCTCGAACTTCTGACCTCTGACCACCCACTTTGGCCTCCCAAAGTGCTGAGATTATAGGCGTGAGCCACCCCGCCCGGCCTGTATCAGGCATTCTTTTAGGGCAGAATTTTTCCTGCTCAGTACTGTGGACATTGGGACCAGATTGTTCTGTGGATTGGGGCCTTCCTGGGCACTGCAGGGTGCTGAGCAGCGTCCCTGGCCTCCACCCATTCCATAACAGCAGTATCCCCCAGTCGCAACAATCACAAATGTCCCCAGAAATCGCCCGGTGTCTGCTGGGGGCAGAATCAACCCCCCCGCTCCCGCCAGGTGAGAGCCACAGGTCTAGAGGTTAAAGATACAAAATTGTGGATCTCTCATCTCACATGAAGCTTACATTACAGGTGACAAAGGGACAGATAAACAAAAACATATGCAAAGCAACACATGGTGCCAAGTACTATATATGTTTGCTATAATTTTATTGAAGATTTTTTTATGGCTAGGCACTGTGGCTCACACCTGCAATCACAGAACTTTGGGAGGCCAAGATAGGAGGCTTATTTGGGCCTGGGAGTTTAAGAGTAGCATAAGCAACATAGGGAGAATCCATCTCGAAACAAAGAAGGAAGGAAGGAAGGAAGGAAGGAAGGAAGGAAGGAAGGAAGGAAGGAAGGAAGGAAGGAAGAAAGGAAGGAAGGAAGGAAGGAAGGCCGGCTCTTCCCGCCATCTTGGCTCCTGTGGAGACCTGTTGGGAACGGGACTTCCAAAAGGAACTATATCTGGAAGGCTGTGGTCCAAGGCCATTTTTGCCAGCTATAAGCGGGGTCTCCAAAACCAAAGGGACACACAGCTCTTCTTAAAATTGAAGGTGTTTATGCCCGAGATGAAACAGAATTCTATTTGGGCAAGAGATGCGCTTATGTATACAAAGCAAAGAACAACACAGTGATTCCTGGTGGCAAACCAAATAAAACCAGAGTCATCTGGGGAAAGGTAACTCGGGCCCATGGAAACAGTGGTATGGTTCGTGCCAAATTCCGAAGCAATCTTCCTGCTAAGGCCATTGGACACAGAGTCCGAGTGATGCTGTACCCCTCAAGGATTTAAACTAATGAAAAATCAATAAATAAACGTGGATTTGTGCTCTTGTAAAAAAAAGGAAGGAAGGAAGAAAGAAAGAAAGAAAAGAAAAGAAAAGAAAGAAAGGAAAGAGAGAGAGAAAGAAAGAAAAAGAAAGAAAGAAAAAAGAAAAGAAAAAAGAAAAGAAAAGAAAGAAAAGAAAAGAAAAGAAAATTAGCTAGGTATGGTGGTGTGCGCCTGTGGTCCCAGCTACATGGGAGGCTGAGGTGGGAGGATCACTTAAACCCCAGAGGCTGAGGCTCCAGTGAGTTGGGATTGTGCCGCTGCACTCCAGCCTGGGCAATAAAGCAAGACCTTGTCTCAAACAAACAAACAAACAAACAAAAACGAAAACTAAGGCCAGCTTCAGTGGCTCATGCCTGTAATCACAGCATTTTGGGAGGCCAAGGTGGGAGGATTGCTTGAGGCCAAGAGTTTTGAGACAAGCCTAGGCAACATCGTGAGACTCTATCTTAAAAACAAAGTAAAAAACAAGTCTGGAAACGTCACAAATTCCACCCATAAGATGGGCTGGTTGAAGAAACTGTAGAATTTAGTATATGCAGCTGTAAAACAGAATCAAGATTAGCTTTAGATGCTGGTTGAAGTGATCTCCAGGATGTATTAATAACTAGGTAAAGAAAAGTGTGTAGTGTGTGAGTGTGTGCAGGTGGGTGGCTGTGGGGGTATATGTGGGCGTTGTTATAAAAGTATTATATATATAATATATATATAGTTATGTTAAAAGAATGAAAAGAAAGAGCCAAGACTGCAGATTTTATGTGTGTGTGTGTGTGTGTGTGTGTGTGTGTATATGTTTGTGGGGTTTTTTGTTTTTTGTTTTTTTTAGATTGAGACAGAGTCTTGCTCTGTCACCCAGACTGGATTGCAGTGGCGCGATCTCGGCTCACTGCAACCTCTGCCTCCCGGGTTCAAGTGATTCTCCTGCCTCAGCCTACCGAGTAGCTGGGATTATAGGGACCACCACCCCGCCTAGCTAATTTTTGTATTTTTAGTAGAAACGGGCTTTCGCCGTGTTGGCCAGGCTGGTCTCAAACTGCTGGCCTCAAGTGATCCACCCGCCTCAGCTTCCCAAAGTGCTGGGATTACAGGTGTGAGTCACTGCACCCAGCCCACAAGAACATTTTCTACATGCTCACCTTCAGAAAAGTTTCGAGATCCTACAAAATCTAGCCCTTTGTGCCTTTCCAAACTAATTCCTCAGGGGTGGCCAGCACAATAATGGCTCCTAAAGATATCCACACCCACTGGGTGTGGTACGTATGCCTGGGCAAAATAGCAAGACCCATCTCTACAAAAATTTTAAAAATTAACCAGGCGTGATGGCATATACCTGTAGTCCCAACTACCAGGGAGGCTGAGGTAGGAGGATCGCTTGAGCCCAGGAGGTTGAGGCTGCAGTAAGCCATGATCACACTCCTGTACTCCAGCCTGGGCTACAGAGCAAGACCCTGTCTCAAAAAAATTAAACTAAATTAAAAATTTTCCATTTTTAAATTAAATGAAAACAGACAGGGTCAGGTGCAGTGGCTCACACCTGTAATCCTAGCACTTTGGGAGACCAAGGTAGGCATATCACCTGAGGTCAGGAGTTCGAGACCAGGCTGGCCAATATGGTGAAACCCCATTTCTACTAAAAATACAAAAATTAGCCTGGCGTAGTGGTGGGTGCCTGTAATCCCAGCTACTCGGGAGACTGAGGCGGAAGAATCGCTTGAACCCGGGAGGCGAAGGTTGCAGTGAGCCGAGATTGCACCACTGTACTCCAGCCCGGGTGATAGAGCGAGACTGTGTCTCAAAGGAAAAAAAAAAGAAAAAGAAAAACAGACGGGGAACCGAGCTCAGGTCACACGCTGTGGCTTCTTGGTGTTGGCTCTAGCACCACGGACAGCTCCCGGGGCCTTGGTGGACTGGGGAGGAGCTGTGGCTCTTTAAATGCCAGTCTGGGCAGGCCTGTCTGTCCAGAATACGCCGTCCTCCCTCTTTTTTATTCATCTAACTCCACTCACTCCTCAGGGGTCTCACTCATACAGTCACCATCCCTGTGCCCCACCAGGAAACCTCCCCAAGGGTCCCCCAACCTGCACCACTCCAAAGATGTCTCTAGATGGGCCCAGACTCTTGTCCACCTGTTTCTCTCAACTGAATGGGAATTCTTTTGTTTTGTTTTGTTTTGTTTTTTGAGATAGAGTCTCACTCTGTCACCCCACCTGGAGTGCTGTGGCTTGATCTGGGCTCACTGCAACCTCCACCTATCGGGTTCAAGCGATTCTCCTGCCTCAGTCTCTCAAGTAGCTGGAATTACAGGTGCCCACCACCACGTCCGACCAAGTTTTGTATTTTTAGTAGAGACGGGGTTTCAGCATGTTGTCCAGGCTGGTCTCAAACTCCCAATGTCAAGTTATCCTTGGCCTCCCAAAATGCTGGGATTACAGGTGTGAGTGGCCTCCCAAAGTGCTGGGATTACCTGCCTGGCCTCAACTGAATGGGCATTCTAAGAGAATTCCCAATCCTGCACACAAAAACAGCATGAATTAACTGTCTTAGGGAAGCTGCGCCTTTGCCGGCCGTGAGCTGAGAAGAAGCAGATACCTCAGAGGGAGGGCGCACAGGCGGGTGATGACAAGAGGGGCCACAGCCGCAGCCCCGCGCAGGGGAGCCCATCACTAACTCCGCACCCCACCCATGCACAAAAGAGGTGGCAGGCACTTGCAACCTTCCTCAGAGGCAGAATCCACCCCTAGCAGCATCCTCTTCCACCGATGCTCTGGAGGCCTGGGGAGCCTGAGAGATGCCCGCTGCACCCGGGCAGGGCTTGCTTTGTTTGCCAGCAAGGAGAGGACCATGAGTAATGGGAATTACTCACATCTTGTGCCCAGTGCCCAGCACAGGGACTAACCGAATCCACCCCTCAGTTAACACAAGTGTCTCTTACAAGACCTCTGCTTTCTCCAGCCAGGAGATGTGAAGCCCAGCTGTGTGCCGAAGTCTCTGGGGTCTCTGTTTCCCCATCTGGGCTTTCTGCCTCTGCTGTGGGCAGGTTGCCTTCATGCCTTGGAGGGGTGCAGACCCCCATGCAGTGGGTGAGGCTGACAGCCTAGGTGGGGTGTCATTGAATGTCATGGAGGGAGCCAGCCTTCATGCACTCTGCCTGCGTTTCCTGAACAGCTTTGCACCAGGAGTTGCTACTTTGTGCGGAGAATGTGCGATGAATAAGACCAACTGAGCCTCTGCTCTTCGAAAATGTATATTCTGGCCGGGCGCGGTGGCTCACGCCTGTAATCCCAACCGTTTGGGAGGCCGAGGTGGGCAGATCACCTGAGGTCAGGAGTTCAAGACCAGCCTGGCAAACATGGTGAAACCCCGTCTCTGCTAAAAATACAAAAATTAGCCAGGCGTGGTGGTGTGCACCTGTAATCCCAGCTACTTTGGAGGCTGAGGCAGGAGAATCACTTGAACCTGGGAGTCGGAGGTTGCAGTGAGCCAAGGTCGCACCACTGTACTCCAGCCTGGGCAATAGAGCGAAACAAACACATAAACAGCTTTTCTTGTGCCCCAGCACTATGTTTAATGCTGTCTATGCATTATCTCATAACGTGAAAAAGCCATAGCGGCTCCATTTCACAGATGAGGAAAACTGAGACCCGCAGGTAAGATCATTCACATCCCCTGGTCCACCAGCTGGAGAGTGGCTGGGCTAGAGTTTAAACTCACTTCCAGTCTGACTGCAGGGCCTGCACGCTCCACCCTACCATCTTCACTGTGTCCTTGAATTCCTCCAGGGTGAGGTCACACCGGTGCACAACTGCAGGGGGCGCCGTTCCCACAGCAGCCTTGCAGAGCGAGTGTGCCTGATAAACTTCTGCCTCCCCTGCACCCAGCCCTGTTTAGGGCATGAGGCTCCATCCACTGTAAATGACCATCTAATAGACCCACAACATGGTGACCTGGGCACAGTCATTTCTTTCTTTCTTTTTTTTTTTTTTGAGACAGAGTCTCCCTCTGCCTCCCAGGCTGGAGTGCAGTGGCACCATCTCGGCTCACTGCAACCTCCGCCTCCCGGGTTCAAGCGATTCTCCTGCCTCAGCCTCCCGAGTAGCTGGAATTACAGGCGTCCGCCACCACGCCCGGCTAATTTTTATCTTTTTAGTAGAGACGGGGCTTCATCACGTTGGCCAGTCTGGTATCGAACTCCTGTCCTCAGGTGATCCTCCCTCCTCGGCCTCCCAAAGTGCTGGGATTACAGACGTGAGCCATGGCACCCGGCCTGGGGACAGTCATTTCTTTGCCTGCACAGACTTTTTGGGGGGATGCCACCCCTCACCCCTGCTCCCTTTGCAAGGAGAAGTGCCAAGAGGACCTTCCTCAGCCCTCCCCACCCCCGTTCTCTAAGGAATGAGGCCATCTCGCCATTTATTTATTTATTTGTCCGTTGTTTTGTTTTTAAATCTGTGATGCGCCATCAGAAAATGATTTCTGCCTCTGCCCCTGGCGTGGCTTTAGGAGATGCTTGTCTGTCAGCCAATGGAGAGGACCGGATTCTGGCAGGGGGCTGTGCCTTTCGGTCAGGCCGCCACCCCCCACCCCCTCCTCCCTGCACACAAAAGCAGCATAAATTAACTGTCTTCGGGAAGCCGAGCCTCTGCCAGCCGTGAGCTGGGAAGAAGCAGCTACCTCCGAGGCAGGGCGCGCAGGCGGGTGGCGATGAGAGCGGGCGCAGCCGCAGCCCCGCGAGGGGGAGCCCACCGCTAACCCTGCACCCCACCCACCCCTGCACAAAAGAGCTGGCGGGCGCTGGCCACGTCGCCCTGGGTGACCTTCCTCGGATGCAGAAGCCGCCCCTGCGAGCATCCTCTTCCTCCCAGGCTCTGAAGGCCTGGGGAGCGTGAGCGATGCCCAGCTGCACCCGGGCAGGGCTCGCCTTTGTTTGCCAGTAAGGAGGAGAGGCTGTCTCAGCTGCAGAGGTGAGTGCGCGCATCTCCCCTTCGCCCAGGATAAACCGTCTCCCTGGAAGGTTTATCCGGCAGCCTTTTGCCGCCTCTAAATCCCTTTCCAGCAGATGGGGCGGGTGGGAGCAGAGAGCCACGGTCTTGTGACTCCGTGAAGGCCCTCACATCCGTGTTCCCGGTAGCAGGGGAAACCGTTCCCCGAGCTGCGCCCGGCAACACAGTTTACCTTCCGCGCGCACCGTTCCCCTGGAAGGCAGATAAGTGCACCATTTTCAGGACACGCTGAGAGCTTGGGCGGATGAAAACCTCGGCTTCTCTCTGGGACGCTGAAATAGACCCATCCTAGCCCTGTGTATTTCCTATTTATAACGCTGGGAAGGCCACCAGCTGCCGATTTGGGGGAAAAAAAAAAATTAAGTATGTCGATAAAGGCTTGCCTGTGAGGTGGGGAGGAAGGGGGTGGCTTATGGTTTAAGACCCAGATGCCTCCTCCTTATCGGAACTCGTTTGTGATTTGCTAATAATCAGACCTCAGGGCTCAAATGAGCGCTTCACTCTGGTTCCTTGATGTCACTGTCTTCTTTTGGCCGTCCCCAAATGCGAAGCCAGGATCTGAGTGCAGGAGCGTCCGGGGCCCACTGAGGACCCACCACACCCCATCCTTAGAAGACTGTGGAGTCAACGCCTGTGGCTGCAGCTGGCAGGGGGTGGGGGTCGGGGGCGGGGCTGGGGGAAGTGTTCCTGGGGGCTGAGGTCACACCCAGCTCTGTATAAGGAAGGCAGAGGCGAAGACCCGCTTCCTCCGGAAAGCAAACGCGTTTCTACTGCCGACGAGAACTTACCGTCGCGGGAAGGGCCTGGCTGGCAGCTGCCACCCCCGCCCCTCACCCCATAGCATCCAGGAGGGATTTTTTTTTTTTTTTCCATGCTGCGTGTTACTGTCCCTCCTCCAAGAATGAATGACGACATTGAGGACAGAGAATCGAGTGAGAAATGCTCACCCTGTACGGGGGAGGGTCTAGTTTTAGCCGTCCCCTCCCCCACTTCCTCATCTGACTGAGGCTGCCTCTGGGTCCTTCCTTGGTAATCCACCGTCCCCGATGTAAAGCCGATATCTAAGGCTGGGGGGCTGCAGGTAACCTACTCCGCAGAGAGGCAGTCAGGACGCCATGCGAGTTGGGGGCCTTAGATGCTTTATGTATTTGTTTTTTTGAGACAGGGTCTTGCTATCTTGCCCCGGCTGGTCTTGACCTCCTGTGCGCAAGCGATCCTCCCGAAGTGCTGGGATTACACGTGTGAGCCACTGCCCCCAGCCAGATGCTTTATTTATTTATTTATTTTTTTGAAATAGGGTCTCTGTTGCTCAGGCTGGAATGCAGCAACACGATCAAAGCTCACTGCAGCCTCGACCTCCTGGGCTCAAGCAGTCCTCTCACCTCAACCTCCTGAATAGCTAGGACCTCAGGCACCAGGCACCCAGCACCATGTTTGGTTTTTGTATTATTATTATTTTTTTTAGAGATGGAGTCTTGCTATGTTGCCCAGGCTGGTCTTGACCATCTGGGCTGAAGCGATCCTCCTATCTTAGCCTCCTAAAGTGCTGGGGATTACAGGTGTGAGCCACTGCACCAGCCAGATGCCTTATTTTATTTTATTGTTTGAAATAGAACCTTGCTCTGTTGCTCAGGCTGGAATGCAGCAGCACGATCAAAGCTCACTGCAGCCTTGACCTCCTGGGCTCAAGCAGTCCTCTCACCTCAGCCTCCTGAATAGCTAGGAGCTCAGGCACCAGGCACCCAGCACCATGTTTGGTTAATTTTTGTATTTTTTTTTTTTTAGAGATGGGGTCTTGCTATGTTGCCCAGACTGGTCTTGACCTTCTGGGCTCAAGCAATCCCCCTATCTCAGCCTCCCAAAGTGCTGGAGATTACAGGTGTGAGCCACTGCACCCGCCAGATGCCTTATATTTTATTTTATTATTTTATTTTTTGAAATAGAACTTCACTCTGTTGCTCAGGCTGGAATGCAGTGGCATGATCATACCTCACTGCAGCCTCGACCTCCTGGGCTCCAGCAATCCTCCCACCTCAGCCTCCTGAATAGCTGGGACCTCAGGCACCCACCATCATGCTTGGTTAGTTTTTGTAAATTTTTTGAGAGATGGGGTCTTGCTATGTTGCCCAGGCTGGTCTTGAACCCCTGATCTCAAGCGATCTGCCCAAAGTGCTGAGATTCCAGGCATGCACCACTGCACCCAGCCCCCAGATTATTTAAAAAGTGGATCTAGCGGCCAGGCGCAATGGCTCACGCCTGTAATCCCAGCACTTTGGGAGGCAGGCGGATCACTAGGTCAGGAGTTCGAGACCTGCCTGGCCAATATAGTGAAATCCCGCCTCTACTAAAAATACAAAAATTAACTGGGCATGGTGGCACGCACCTGTAGTCCCAGCTACTCAGGAGGCGGAGGTTGCAGTGAGCCGAGATCGCACCACTGCACTCCAGCCTGGGTGACAGAGCGACTCCGTCTCAAAAAAAAAAAAAAAGAAAGTGTATCTTGCTACTCAGGAACTGTTGAGAGGACACACGGAGGTAATGGAGTGTACCATGCTCTGTAATGACTGCCGGACACGGACCTGAAATCCTTTTGCAAACACGGGAATGCACACAGAAATGACTATTGCCTTTAAGACGAGATTTCTCCACCTTGGATCTATGGATATTTGGGGCCCAGTCATTCTTGGTCATGGGAGGCCATCCTGGGCACTGTAGGGTACTGAGCAGCACCCCTGGCGTGCCCCAGGGGGCACTCCTTTCCCTCAGTTGTGAGAAAAGTGCCTCTAGATGATGCCAAGTGTCCCCTTGCAGGAGGGGTGGCAGAAATGCCCACAGGTGCAAAGCACTGGTTTCAAAGCACAAAACAGATGGGGTTGGTTGAGTCATAAAATGCCGGTATGTTATATCCAAAAGGTATCATAGAGGTCATCTCTAATTCAACTCTTGTTCACAGAAGGGGAAACTGAGACCCAGAGAGGGAGATGGTCTGAGAGTCCATCATGCCCCAGAGCAGACCAGAACTCAGTCTCACCTGGCAGCTCTGATCCTGGCCCCCACCTAGACTGCTTCCCCCTGCCCACTGAGCTCCTTAGAACAAGAAAAACAAAGCTGGTGTGGGGGGTGGGGTGGTGCAGTGGCTCACGCCTGTAATCCCAGTGCTTTGGGAGGCTGAGGTAGGAGGATCACCTGAGCCCATAAGTTCAAGACCAGCCTGGGTGACATAGCAAGATCAGAAAAATTAGCCAGACATGGTGGCACATGCCCATGGTCTCAGCTACTTGGGAGGCTAAGGCAGGACGATCGCTTGATCACAGGAGTTGGAGGCTGTAGTGAACCGGGATCACACCACTGCACTCCAGCCTCGGTGACAGAGCAAGACCCCATCTCTAAATAAATAAATAAATAAAGTGACATTTTGTGGTTAGTAAAGATGAGGGTCTTCTTTCTAACCCCAGTCTCTTTCCACACTGTCTTTGTGAGCCCTGGGATCAGAAGGTCACTTGGACTTGCTTGAGGGAGGACAGAGGGGCAGGACAGGTAGCCTGGTAGAGATGGCAGATAGTGATGGGTTAAGCCTACTGGATTCTCTTTGAACTTGGCATTCCCAGCAGGGCAGCTGAAGTATATCAGCCATTCACACTTTAGTATGAATGATGGTTCGGATTTCTTGCTTTCTAGTTGAGGTCCAAAGTACAAGAGGGAGGATAAGTCTATTTGGGTCATGGCTTACCCTGGAGAAGGTGGATTTCAGAGTTTCCAAGGGAGCAGGACTTGTATCCGAAGGCTCAGCCTCTCGCCCACGTTCAAACTCTGAACCCCACTGTGCATCCTAAGCTTTCTGTGCCTCCGTTTTCTCATCTGTAAAACAGGGGAACCTCATGGGACTGGGTGACGGTTCAATAAGAAGTGTTGGCCGGGCGCAGTGGTTCACCCTTGTAATATCAGCGCTTTGGGAGGCCGAGGCAGGAGGATTGCTTGAGCCCAAGAGTTTGAGACCAGCCTGGGCAACATAGCAAGACCCAATCTCTTAAAAAATATTTTAAAAAATTGCCCAGGCATGGTGGTACACACCTGTGGTCATAGCCACTGGTGGGGGGGCTGAGGCAGGAGGATTGCTTAAGCCGAGGAGTTCAAGGCTGCCATGAGCTATGATTGTGTCCCTGCACTCCAGCCCAGGCAACAGAGCAAGAGCATGTTTAAAAAAAAAAACAAAGAGCCAGGCTCAGTGGCTCACCGCTGTAATTCCAGCACTTTGGGAGGCTGAGACGGGCAGACCACTTGAGCTCAGGAGTTTGAGACCAGCCTGGCCAACATAGTGAAACCCCGTCTCTATTAAAAATACAAAATTTAGCTGGGCATGATGGCTCACACCTGTGATCCCAGCACTTTGGGAGGCGAAGGCAGGAGGATCACCTGAGGACAGGAGTTCGAGACCAGCCTGGACAACATGGCGAAACCCTGTCTCTGCAAAAATACAAGAATTAATCAGGCATGGTAGCAGGTGCCTGTAATCCCAGCTACTTGGGAGGCTGAAGCGGGAGAATCACTTGAGCCCAGAAGGTGGAGGTTGCAATAAGCTGAGATTGCACCATTGCACTCCAGCCTGGGCAACAGAGCAAGACTCTGTCTCAAGAAGAAGGAGAAGGGAGGGAGAGGGGGAGGGGGGAAGAGCTGCATGGGGTAGGGCACTGTCATTAGGATTATTGTCCAGTAAAACCCATTCTTTTCAGGGGTCACCCCTGCTTCAAGCCGGTGCCTCTTTCCGGCTCCTATGGGGACCACAGAAGCCACGCTCCGGATGGAAAACGTGGATGTGAAGGAGGAATGGCAGGACGAAGACCTTCCCAGGTAGGACTTCCACACGCCTGAGTCAGCCGTCGGGGGAGCAGGTGTCTCTCCCAGGTGGGACGCAGGAGCCAGGCCGTCTCTAAGTGGGAACGGCCCGGGGCTGGCCTGGTTCCATCTCCGTGTCCTCATCTCCCGCACACTCTGGGAGGGCTGAGGCCCTGTGTGTGAGTGTTCTCTGTGGTTTCACAGTGGAGTAGTCCAGGCCAGGCACATAATGGGTATTTGCTCATTCATTTAAGATTCATTTCTGTCCTCCCTGCCCCAAGGCTCCAAAGGAGCCCCCACCTCTACACCATTTTAAGAGTTCTTAACATTCTGGCCGGGTGCAGTGGCTCATGCCTGTAATCCCAACACTTTGGGAAGCCGAGGCGGGTGGATCACTTGAGGTCAGGAGTTCGAGACCAGCCCAGCCAACATGGCAAAATCACGCCTCTACTAAAACTACAAAAATTAGCTGGGCATACCGGGAGTGGTGGCTCACGCCTGTAATCCTAGCACTTTGGGAGGCTGAGGTGGGAGGATCACAAGGTCAGGAGATTGAGACCATCCTGGCTAACACGTTGAAACCCCATCTCTACTAAAAATACACAAATTAGCCGGGCCTGGTGGTGGGCGTCTGTAGTCCCAGCTACTCCAGAGGCTGAGGTGGGAGAATGGTATGAACCCGGGAGGCGGAGCTTGCAGTGAGCTGAGATCTTGCCACTGCACTCCAGCCTGGGTGACAGAGTGAGACTCCATCTCTAAAAAAAAGAAAAAAAATTAGCTGGACATGGTGGCAGGCGCCTGTAATTCCAGGTCGAGGCAACATGGTGATTTATTAGCAGCTTTTAGGAGACACCTAACTCCCCTAACATGCTGAATTTTTTTTTTTTTTTTTTTTTTTTTTTTTTTTTTGAGTCTCGCTCTGTCCCACAGGCTGGAGTGCAGTGGCACGATCTTAGATCACTGCAACCTCCGCCTCCTGGGTCCAAGTGATTTTCCTGCCTCATCCCCCCCGGGGAGCTGGGATTATAGGCGCCTGCCACCACGCCTGGCTGATTTTTGTATTTTTAGTGTAAATAAATAGTAGATACCGGGTTTCACCATTGTTGGCCAGGCTGGTCTCGGACTCCCAAAGTGCTGGGATTCCAGGTGAGAGCCACCAAGCCCGGCCCCTATGCTGAACGTTTTGCAGAGATAGCTTGTCTACACTCCGTTTCCCCACCACAAGGAGCCCCACAAGAGCACAGGTCTTTGTTTAGCTCACTGCTGTATCCCAACATAAGGATAGTGCCTGGCATACAGTCGGCGCTTAACAAATATTGGGTGACAGGTGCTGATCACTAATCAGAATAAGAAATCACAGGGGCTGGGTGCGGTGGCTCACGCCTATGATCCCAGCACTTGCAGAGGCTGAGGCTGGGGAAATGCTTGAGCTCAAGAGTTCGAAACCAGCCTGGGCAAGTTAGTGAGACCCCATTTCTACTAAAAAAAAAAAAATAGCTGGGCATGGTGGTGTGCACCTGCAGTCTCAGCTACTTGGAAGGCTGAGGCAGGAGGATCACTTGAGCCCAGAAGGTGGAGGTTGCAGTGAGCCATGATTGCACCACTGCACTCCAGTTTGGGTGACAGAGCAAGACCCTGTCTCTATTTATTTATTATTTATTTGTTATTTTTTTTTGAGATGGAGTCTTGCTCTGTTGCCCAGGCTAGAGAGCAGTGGCGCGATCTCTGCTTGCTGCAAGCTCTGCCTCCCGGGTTCACGCCCTTCTCCTGCCTCAGCCTCCCAAGTAGCTGGGACTACAGGCACCCGCCACCACGCCCGACTAATTTTTTTGTATTTTTAGTATTTATTTCACAGTGTTAGCCAGAATGGTCTCGATCTCCTGACCTCGTGATCCACCCACCTCAGCCTCCCAAAGTGCTGGGATTACAGACGTGAGCCACCACGTCCAGCCGCCTATTTCTATCTAAAAAGAAAGAAAGAAAAAAAAAAAAAAGGCCAGTCGCAGTGACTCAGGCCTGTAATCCTAGCACTTTGGAAGGCCGAGGTGGGCGGATCACAAGGTCAGGAGTTTGAGACCAGCCTGGCCAACATAGTGAAACCCTGTCTCTACTAAAAATAAAAAAATAATAAAAAATTAGCTGGGCATGATGGCAGGCGCCTGTAATCCCAGCTACTCAGGAGGCTGAGGCAGGAGAATCACTTGAACCCGGGAGGAGGAGGTTGCAGTGAGCCGAGATGTACCACTGCATTCCAGCCCAGGTGACAGTGCGAGACTCTGTCTCAAAAAAAAAACTACGTGGAAAGGAAGCTGTGCGAATTTGCTGTTGAGATGTGTGACTCCGATTTGCTGGCTAGAGATAGCCGCTCATCCCCCTTCCCTTTCAGAGCCAGGAATTCATCCATCCGCCAGACACAATGCCTGCGGGTCAGTTATAGAAACTACTGGGTGAGGTTCAGTCAAAAAAACCAGGTGTGTTCCGCCTGAAAAAGAGAATTTGAAAAGAATCTCCAGGCCGCCCACAGTGGCTCACGTCTGCAGTCCCAGCAGTTTGGGAGGCCGAGGCGGGCAAATCACTTGAGGTCAGGAGTTTGCGGCCAGCCTGGACAATATGGCGAAACCCCATCTCTACTAAAAATACAAAAATTAGTTGGGCGTGGTGGCAGGCACCTGTAATCCCAGCTACTCAGGAGGCTGAGGCAGAAGAACTGCTCGAACTCGGGAGGCAGAGGTTGCAGTGAGCCAAGATCGCACCACTGAACTCCAGCCTGGGCGACAGAGTGAGACTCTGACTCAAAATAAATAAATAAAATAAAATAAAATAAAAATAGTCAGGTATGCTGGTGTGCACCTGTAGTTCCAGCTTCTCAGGAGGCTGAGGCAGGAGGATTGTTTGGACCTGGGAGATTGCAGCAATGAGCTATGATCACACCACGGCACTGCAGCCTGGACAACAGAGCAAGACTGCATCTCTAAGAAAAATAATAAAAATTTTAAAATAATGTCATTTCAAGCAGCACAGCATAAACAAAGGCACATAAGCTTTGGGATCAGACACCCATGGTTCAAATCCCAATTCCCCAGCAAGTTTGCTCTGCCATCTGGGCTACCTCTTTGGGCGTCTCAGTGCCTCTGTTTTCTGATCTGTAAAATGGGACAATAATCTCCCGCACACCAGGTGGTTGTGGAATTTCGATGAAACAGCCGACATGGGCTGTGCAAATGACGAAGGCAGCACAAATAAATAATCATCTCCAGTGTTACTATTATTATTAGCTCCCTTTCCCCCTACTGATGTTTTTTTCTTTTTTTTTTTTTTTTTTTTTTTTTGAGACAGAGTCTCACTCTGTCACCCAGGCTGGAGTGCAGTGTGCGATCTCAGCTCACTGCAACCTCCGCCTCCCGGGTTCAATTGATTCTCCTGCCTCAGCCTCCCAAGTAGCTGGATTACAGGCACCCGCCACCACGCCTAGCTCATTTTTGTATTTTTAGTAGAGACGAGGGCTCACCATGTTGGCCAGGCTGGTCTCGAACTCTCAACCTCAGGTGATCTGCCCACCTCAGCCTCTCAAAGTGCTGGGATTATAAGCATGAGCCATTAGGCCCAGCTCCACTGATAATTTTTTTGTTTGTTTGTTTTGAGACAGTCTTGCTCTGTCACCTAAGCTGGAGTGCAGTGGCACAATCTCGGCTCACTGCAACCTCCACCTCCCGGGTTCAAGCAATTCTCCCACCTCAGCCTCCCGAGTAGCTGGGATTACAGGCACCCACCACCACACCCAGCTATTTTTGTATTTTTGGTAGAGACGGAGTTTCAACATGTTGGCCAGGCTGGTCTCGAACTCGCAACCTCAAGTGATCTGCCTGCCTCGGTCTCCCAAAGTGCTGGGATTACAGGCGTGAGCCACCCCACCCGGCCTCTGCCGATAAGTTTAAAAGCTCTTGTCTCACCCAAGGCTTCTTGAGACAAAGACCGAGGCTGAGCGCAGCTGCAAATGTGAGCTGGAGGCCGTTCTGGAAGGGGTGAGGCCAGCGGGAGCGGGAGGAGGGAGTGCTTCTGGTGGATTTCTTACAGCTGCAAGGCTGCTCGCCCCCCCCCCCCCCCCCCCCCCCCCCGCTGCAGCAGCTCTGCGTTTGCAGGACAGCGGCCTCGCTGTGCCAGCCTGGGCCCCACAAGCTACGCCTTTGCCAACAGGGCACTTCCTCCACGAGGCTCTGTCTTCCTCGTCTCCGGAGGGACTGAGTGCAGCTCCTCGGTGCAGGTCCAGCTGCGGCCACACATAACCACCTCTGTCTGCTGCAAAACAGCTCACAATTCTATTTCTTCCAGCCCAGCCATCCCCTCCCCTGGGGACTGCAGAAATGGTCTTTGTACTTCCCCTAAGGATGTCGGACAGAGCTCTGCATGGCCTCTGTCCTTCAAGCCCTTTTTTTTTTTTTTTTTTTTTTTGAGACAGAGTCTCACTCCATCACCCAGGCTGGAGAGCAGTGGTGCAGTCTCGGCTCACTGCAACCTCCGCTTCCCGGTTTCAAGCAATTCTCATGCCTCAGCCTCCCAAGTAGCTGGGGTTACAGGTACGCACCACCACGCCTGACTCATTTTTGTATTTTCGTTAGAGACAGGGTTTCACCATGCTGGTCAGGCTGGTCTTGAACTCCTTACCTCAAGTGATTTGCCTGCCTCGGCCTCCCAAAGTGCTGGGATTACAAGTGTGAGCCACCGCGCCTGGCCTCCTTCTAGCATCTTCCTTCACTCTCACCCTTCTGCAGCCTGCTACGGAGCTAGCGCTGAAGGCAGTCCAGAGATTGCTTGCTGCCTCGATTTCTCCATTCATTCATTCTGATGCTATGCACTGACTGTATACCAGTCCCTTATAGCCTCATAACCCAATGCAAGGTGGCAGCTGGGTTCATGGTGCTTCTGACCAGGTCAGGGAGGGAAGGGGAGCTGTGATTCCTGGCTGTGAAGGGTGAGGAGGGATGAGCCGGGGAAGGAGGTGGGGTGTAGGGGCCCCGCATTCCAAGCAGAGAGGACAGCATGTGCAAAGGCCCTGGGCTCAGTGGAAGCAGGTTGAGGGACTGAAGAAGGCTGTGTGGGGAAACTGAGGACTGGGGGAGGAGCTTGCCCAGGGCATCATAGCCGAGGAGTGTCAGGTGCAGTATGAGTTGCCTCACAGCTCCCTCTGCTCTCTTCCCCTCACAACTGAGTGGCTGCCGGTTTTGTTTGCTTGCTCGTAACTTTTTGTTTTTCGTTTTGGGTTTTTGGGGGGTTTTGTTTATTTATTTGAGACAGAATCTCGCTGTAACGCCCAGGCTGGAGTGCAATGACGTGACCTCGGCTCGCTGCAACCTCCACTTTCCAGGTTCAAGCAATTCTCCTGCCTCAGCCTCCCGAGTAGCTGGGATTACAGGTGCCCACCACCATGCCCAGCTAATTTTTATATCTTTAGCAGAGATGGGGTTTCACCACATTGGTCAGGTTGGTCTCGAACTCCTGACTTCAAGTGATCCACCCACCTCAGCTTCCCAAAGTGCTGTGATTACAGGTGTGAGTCACCATGCCTGGCTGCTTGTAACTTTTTTTTTTTTTTTTGAGACGGAGTCTCGCTCAGTTGCCCAGGCTGGGGTGCAGTGGCCGGATCTCAGCTCACTGCAAGCTCCGCCTCCCGGGTTCATGCCGTTCTCCTGCCTCAGCCTCCCATGTAGCTGGGACTACAGGCGCCTGCCACCACGCCCAGCTAAGTTTTGTATTTTTAGTAGAGACGGGGTTTCACCGTGTTAGTCAGGATGGTCTCGATCTCCTGACCTCGTGATCTGCCCATCTCGGCCTCCCAAAGTGCTGGGATTACAGGCGTGAGCCACCGCGCCCGGCCAACTTTTTAATTAATTTTTTTTTTTTTTTTTTCGAGACAGGGTCTTGTTCTGTCACCCAGGCTGGAGTGCGGTGATATAATCATAGCTCACTATAGCCTCCATGTCTCAGGCTGAGGCGTTCCTCCCACTGAAGCCTCCTGAATATCTGGGACCACAGGCATATGCCACCACACCCAACTATTTTTTATTTTCTGTAGAGACGGGGTCTCACTGTGTTGCCCAGGCTGGTCTCAAACTCCTGGGTTCAAATGATCCTCCCACCTCGGCCTCCCAAAATGCTGGGATTACAGGCATGAGCCCCTGTGCCTGGCCTGTTTTGAAATACTTCCAAACTTGGAAAAAAATTACAACAATGATATAAAGAATATCTGCACACCTTTAGAAGGATTATACAATTGTTAACATTTTGCTCCTTTTATATCAAAGTCAGCCCTTGGGGCTGGGCACAGTGACTCACATCTGTAATCCCAGCACTTTGGGAGACCAAGGCAGGCAGATCACCTGAGGTCGGGAGTTTGAGACCAGCCTGGCCAACATGGTGCAACCCCGTCTCTACTAAAAATACAAAAATCAGCTGGGTGTGGTGGCGGGCGCCTGTAATCCCAGCTACTGGGGAGGCTGAGGCAGGAGAATCGCTTGAACTCGGGAAGTGGAGGTTGCAGTGAGCCGAGATTGTGCTGCTGCACTCCGGCCTGGGTGACAGAGCAACTCTATCTCAAAAAAAAAGAAAAAGTATCCTCAATTGTCCCAATAATGTCCCATGTCCCTGTTTAGCTAATGCCCCACTCCAAACCCCAGATCCAAGACCCAGTCTGGGACGACTCGTTGCATCAGATTGAGTATACTGGGTTGTGTGTCTACTGGGGCGTGCGTCTCACCAGGCACTGGGACTTAAACTTCTGTCTTCTGGGGGAATACCATCCAACCCACCTCAGCAGGACGAAGCCACGCTGTGCATCTTGCATATGGTGGGACCCCCACATTCTTTTTTTTTTTTTTTTTTTGAGACAGAGTCTTGCTGTCGCCCAGGCTGGAGTACAGTGGCACGATCTCAGCTCACTGCAACCTCCACCTCCCCGGATCAAGCAATTCTCCTGCCTCAGCCTCCCTAGTAGCTGGGATTACAGGCACGCGCCACCACGCCTGGCTAATTTTAGTATTTTTAGTAGAGACGGGGTTTCGCCATGTTGGCCAGGCTGGTCTCGATCGCTTTACCTCGTGATCCGCCCGCCTCAGCCTCCCAAAGTGCTGGGATTACAGGTGTGAGCCACCACGCCCGGCTGGGACCTCCACTTTTTACCTGTGTTGCCCATCACGGAATTTGAAAGCCGACTCTGCAGAGGGCTAAGTGGATGTATTATACCCCGGGGCCATGGAGAGGATCTCCAGGTCTGGAGAGTCTGAGGTTTTCCTGGAGCTTGTGGAAGTAACAGGATCTCACCTGATCTTGGAAACTGCAGCTCCATGAACAAGCGGGGAGAGCTTGCTCCACCCATGTTTGGGAGCAGCGGGTCCTCCTTTAGGGAGCCTGGAGCCCTGCCAGGTCGGCTTCTCCAGTTCCGCCTGATCTTAAACCTTTCCTGAACATCCACTGCAATGGGCGGCTCAGCCTCAGGACCTCATCCCATCCCTGCCACACCGCCTCCCCCTGGCCCTCCCTCCCTCCTTTTTTTTTTTTTTTTTTTGAGACGGAGTCTTGCTCTGTCGCCTGGGCTGGAGTGCAGTGGCCGGATCTCAGCTCACTGCAAGCTCCGCCTCCCGGGTTCACGCCATTCTCCTGCCTCAGCCTCCCGAGTAGATAGGACTACAGGCGCCCGCCACCTCGCCCGGCTAGTTTTTTGTATTTTTTAGTAGAGACGGGGTTTCACGGTGTTAGCCAGGATGGTCTCGATCTCCTGACCTCGTGATCCGCCCGTGTCGGCCTCCCAAAGTGCTGGGATTACAGGCTTGAGCCACCGCGCCCGGCCCTCCCTCCCTCCTTACCCTCCATCCTCCAACCACTCCCTCCTCTCCCACTGCTCTCTCTGCGCCAGGCATCCTGTGTCTGCTTTCTGATGTGCCCTGGAACTTGGCAAGCTTATTCCGGTCCCAGAGCCTGGAACTCTGCACTGCCTTCCATCTGGAGTGCTCTTGCCTGGTCTCTGCAGGATGCCAACGTCATGCTTAAAAGTCTACACTTAAAAGTCACTTCCAGACAGGCACAGTGGCTCACTCCTGTAATCCCAGTGCTTTGGGAGGCGGAGGCGGGAGGATCACTTGAGCCCAGGAGTTCAAGACCAGCCTGCAAGACCCCATCTGCAGAAAAATATAAAAAGTATGTTTTTTATTATATTAGCTGGGTGGCCGGGCGCGGTGGCTCACACCTGTAATCCCAGCACTTTGGGAGGCCGAGGCGGGCGGATTACAAGGTCAGGAGATTGAGACCATCATAGCTAACACGGTGAAACCCCGTCTCTCCTAAAAATACAAAAAGTCAGCCGGGCGTGGCGGCAGGCGCCTGTAGTCCCAGCTACTTGGGAGGCTGAGGCAGGAGAATGGCGTGAACCCAGGGGGCGGAGCTTGCAGTGAGCCAAGATCATGCCACTGCACTCCAGCCTGGGCGACAGAGCGAGACTCCGTCTCAAAAAAAAAAAAAATTGCCAGGCGCGGTGGCTCACACCTGTAATCCCAGCACATTGGGAGGCTGAGACGGGCGGATCACAAGGTCAGGAGATTGAGACCATCCTGGCTAACAGGGTGAAACCCCGTTTCTACTAAAAAATAGAAAAAATTAGCCGGGTGTGGTGGCGGGCGCCTGTGGTCCCAGCTACTCGGGAGGCTGAGGCATAATGGTGTGAACCTGGGAGGCGGAGCTTGCAGTGAGCTGAGATCTGGCCACTGCACCCCAGCCTGGGCAACAGAGTGAGACTCCGTCTCAAAAAAAAAAAAAATTAAAAATTGATCGTTTTAAAGCTCATGATTCAGTGGCAGAGTCCATTCATAATGTTCTGCAACCCCACATCTATCTAATTTGAAGACATTTTCATCACCGTGAGAGGAAATCCTACTCCATTAAGTCAACCCCCATTTTCATCCCTCTCCCCCAACCCCTGGTGACCACATATCTACGTCCTGTGAAAATTTACGTGTTCTAAACATCTCTCTCTCTTTTTTTTTTCCTTTTCTTTTTTGAGCAGGGTGTCATTCTTTCACCTAGGTAGAGTGCAGTGGTACAATCATAGCTCACTGCAGCCTTGACCTCCCAAGTTTGAGCAATCCTCCTGCCTCAGCCTCCTGAGTACTTGGAACTAGACATGTACCACCACACCCAGCTAATTGTTTTGTATTTTTAGTAGAGATGGGCTTTCGTCATGTTGCCCAGACTGGTCTCAAACTCCTGGGCTCAATGAACCTGCCCGCCTCAGCCTTTCAAAGTGCTGGGATTACAGGCATGAGCCACCACACCCAGCCAACATTTCATGTAACTGGAATCACACACTGTGTGGCCTTTTGTGTCTGGCATCTCTCACTGAGCATGATGTCTTCAAGGTGCATCCATGCTGTGGTCTGTGTCAGAGCCTCATTCCTTTTCAGGGCTAAATAGTATTCCATTGAATGGGTATACCACATTTATTGATTCAGTCAGCTGTTAATGGACTGGTTGGTTGTTTTTGAGATGGAGTCTCACTGTGTCCCCAGCCTGGAGTGTAGTGGTGCGATTTCGGCTCACTGCAAACTTCGCCTCCTGGGTTCAGGCGATTCTCTTGCCTCAGCCTCCCGAGTAGCTAGGATTATAGGCATGCGCCACCACGTCCAGCTAATTTTTGTATTTTTAGTAGAGACAGGTTTCACCATGTTGGCCAGGATGATCTCGATCTCTTGACCTCATGATCTGCCCACCTCGGCCTCCCAAAGCGCCAGGATGACAGGCGTGAGCTACTGCGCCTGGCCGTCAATGGACTCTTGAATTGTTTCCACTTTTTGTTTTTTATGAATTATGCTCCTATGAACATTCAAGTATGAGTTTTCGTGTGAACAGATGTTTTCATTTCCTTTGGGAATCCGCTCCATTTTGATCTTTGCCATGAACAGGAGGAGGGTGACATCTGATTCCTCCTTTACCTCCAAGCCCCGTAGATGCACTGGAGACGCAGTGGTTACGCAAAAACATTTGATGAATGGAGAAAAGACAGAGGGAGGAAAAGAGAGAGGGAAAAAAACATTTGATGCATGGGTGAATGGGCAAAAGAGAGGGAGGGAAAGGGAGAGGGAAAAAGCGTAAATAGGTTTATGCCCCAAAAAGGTTACCAGCTCGTGCCCTAAGTGGAACAGAAACGAGGGGAATAAATCTTTTTTTTTTTGAGACAGAGTCTCACTTTGTTGCCCAGGCTGCAGTGCGATGGTGCGATCTCGGCTCACTGCAACCTCCACCTCCAGGGTTCAAACGACTCTCGTGCCTTAGCCTCCCGAGTGGCTGAGACTGCAAGCACGCACCACCACGCCCAGATAATTTTTGTATTTTTTAGTAGAGACTGGGTTTCACCATTTTGGCCAGGCTGGTCTTGAACTCCTGACCTCAGGTGATCTGCCCGCCTCAGCCTCCCAAAGTGCCAGGATTACAGACATGAGCCACCACGCCCGGCCAATAAATCTTTTTTATTTTTATTTTTATTTATTTATTTTATTTTATTTTTTTTTTTTTGAGACGGAGTCTTGCTCTGTCACCCAGGCTGGAGTGCAGTGGCCGGATCTCAGCTCACTGCAAGCTCCGCCTCCCGGGTTCACGCCATTCTCCTGCCTCAGCCTCCCGAGTAGCTGGGACTACAGGCGCCCGCCACCTCGCCCGGCTATTTTTTTTGTATTTTTTAGTAGAGACGGGGTTTCACCGTGTTAGCCGGGATCGTCTCTCGATCTCCTGACCTCGTGATCCGCCCGTCTCGGCCTCCCAAAGTGCTGGGATTACAGGCTTGAGCCACCGCGCCCGGCCAATAAATCATTTTTTTAAAGGAAAGGAACACGCATTCCACCGCCCTTCCTGTCTAAACAGCTTGCCTTGCAGCTGAGCCAGGAATGTTGAGTTACAGAGATGAATTAAGCTGTAGCCTGGCTTCCCTGAGTCAGCACGCCCTGCCGCTAGGACCTCTGGCAGCTCCGTGCAAAATGTTCTGCCCGGAATGGAATATTTCCCAGGGTAGCCAAAGAGCCAGAGCTCCTGGGTCAAACTCGGGCGGCAAGGGCTGTGGCTTCAAGAAGTGGTCCGGGGCCAGGTGCAGTGGCTCACCCCTATAATCCCAGCATTTCCGTCTCATAAAAAAAAAGAAAAAGTTGCAAAGTTAGTACAAGAATTCCTGCAGACTGGGCACCTGTTTTCTCCCATAATTAACATCTTATATTAGCTGTGTATATTTTATATTTGTCACAATTGATGAATCAATATTGATACTATTGGTTATTGATAACCAACACTGATCAATAACGATATTGATCAATGTTGGTTATTAGTTGCCAAAGTCCACGCTTTTTTAGATTTTCATAGTTTTTCCTAATGTCCTCTTTTGCTTTTTTCTTTTCTCTCGTTTTTTTTTTTTTTTTTTTTTTTTAAGAGACAGGGTCTCACTCTGTCATCCAGGCTGGAGTGCAGTGGTGCGATCATACCTCACTGTAGCCTCCACCTCCCGGGCTGAAGCAGCCCTGCCACCTCAGCCTCCAGCGTAGCTGGGACTACAGGCACCACCATGTCCAGC
The DNA here is from genome assembly GCF_037993035.2 of Macaca fascicularis. Taxonomy (NCBI): domain Eukaryota; kingdom Metazoa; phylum Chordata; class Mammalia; order Primates; family Cercopithecidae; genus Macaca; species Macaca fascicularis. Next base: position 4,616,561 of record NC_088393.1, read on the forward strand.
TAATCTTTGTATTTTTTGTAGAGACGGAGTTTTGCCATGTTGCCCAGGCTGGCCTACTGTCCTTTTCCTTCTGCCCCACAACCCCATCCAGGATCCCAGATGACATTTAGTTAACACATCTCCTGACACTCCTCTGGACTGTGGCGGTCTCCCTGTCTTTCTTGTTTTGATGCCCTTGATATTTTTCTTTGTTTGCTTGTTTGTTTTGAGATGTAATCTCGCTCTGTCACCCAGCCTGGAGTGCAGTGGCACGATCTCGGCTCACTGCAACCTCCGCCTCCTGGGTTCAAGCAATTCTCCTGCCTCAGCCTCCTGAGTAGCTGGGATTACAGGTGTCCTCCACCACGCCTGGCTAATTTTTGTATTTTTAGTAGAGACGGGGTTTCACCATGTTGTCCAGGATGGTCTCGAACTCCTGAGCGCAAGTGATCCTCCCACTTCAGCCTCCCAAAGTGCTAGGATTACAGGCGTGAGTCACTGCGCCCGGCCCATCCTGTATTTTTTGGAATGACATCACTACACACAGCCTACAGAGAGTTATCCTTCATATTCTTCTTTTTTTTTCAGATGGGGTCATGCTCTGTTGCCCAGGCTGGAGTGCAGTGGCACAATCTCAGCTCACTGCAAGCTCCGCCTGCCGGGTTCACGCCATTCTCCTGCCTCAGCCTCCCGAGTAGCCGGGACTACAGGCGCCGCCACCAGGCCTGGCTAATTTTTTGTATTTTTTAGTAGAGACGGGGTTTCACCGTGTTAGCCAGGATGGTCTCGATCTCCTGACCTCGTGATCTGCCCGCCTCGGCCTCCCAAAGTGCTGGGATTACAAGCGTGAACCACCCACCGTGCCCAGCCTATCCCTCGTCTTCTTGAGGGCAGATCTGTACATAAACTATTTTCAGTTCTTCTGCACAAGAAATGTGTCTCTTGTCTGCTGTTTATTTGTTCAGTGACTTATTATATCCGTATGGACTCGTAGACATGTATTTCCTCTCTTGGGTGATATCAATATTGCATTATGTATTTGGTTGCACAAACTGGTTCACCATTGACACAGATCTCTTCTGGTTGACTCAGGTTTTTGTGGGGTTTTTTATTTATTTATTTTTAACACTTTTTGCTGCATTTGAGAGTCAACAGCTCATCAGAGACCAAATCTCGCAGGGTTGCCCTAGAGAGAATTCAACTTCTTAACATATTTCCAAGTTTTTGAAGTCATGTGCTCTCTGGGGAAAACCTTCATTCTCCTCAAGCCATCCAAAAATCTCCAAAAATCTTAATATTAATTTGATGATTAAAAGGAGCCCTTCAGGCCGGGCGCGGTGGCTCAAGCCTGTAATCCCAGCACTTTGGGAGGCCGAGATGGGCGGATCACGAGGTCAGGAGATCGAGAGACGATCCCGGCTAACACAGTGAAACCCCGTCTCTACTAAAAAATACAAAAAAATAGCCGGGCGAGGTGGCGGGCGCCTGTAGTCCCAGCTACTCGGGAGGCTGAGGCAGGAGAATGGCGTAAACCCGGGAGGCGGAGCTTGCAGTGAGCTGAGATCCGGCCACTGCACTCCAGCCTGGGTGACAGAGCAAGACTCCGTCTCAAAAAAAAAAAAAAAAAAAAAAAAAAAAGGAGCCCTTCAGCCCTGATGCATTATAATTTTCTTCCTCTGCTAAAGAAAAAACATGCTGGCCAGGCGCAGTGGCCATCACGCCTGTAATCCCAGCACTTTGAGGCCGAGGTGGGTGAATCACAAGGTCATGAGTTCGAGACCAGCTTGGCCAATATGGTGAAACTCCGTCCCTACTAAAAATACAAAAATTAGCCGGGCATGGTGGCGGGCACCTGTAGTCCCAGCCACTTGGGAGGCTGAGGCAAAAGAATTGCTTGAACCCGGGAGACGGAGGTTGCAGTGAGCCGAGATTGCGCCATCGTACTCCATCCAGCCTGGGTGACACAGCGAGACTCTGTCTCAAAAAAAAAAAAAAAAAAAAAGAAGAACGAATGAACGAACAAAAAGAAAAAGAAAAAACGTGCTGCTTGTGGTGGCTCACGCCCGTAATCCCAGCCCTTTGGGAGGCCAAGGTGGGAAGATAGCTTGAACCCAGGAGTTCAAGAGCAGCGTGGGAAACATAGCGAGATCCCATCTCTACAAAAAACTACAAAATTAGCTAGCCATGGTGGTGTGTGCCTGCAGTCCCAGCTACTCAGGAGGCTGAGGCAGGAGGATCTCTTGAGCATAGGAAGTTGAGGCTGTAGTGAGCCATGATCACGCTACTGCACACCAGCCTGGGTGACAGAGTGAGGCTCTGTCTCCAAAAAAAATGTATATATTTAAGTCCAGTGATTCTCCAGAACTAACTGCGTTTTGCTTTTGTTCTTGTCTGACTTGCCTGGCTGGACCTGTCTGGGCAACTCCACTGTCCTCTGACTGAATCTCTGGTGCCCGGCGACTGATGCCCATTCCTGGATGGGTCCGTAGGCCGCTCCCAGAAGAGACGGGGGTGGAATTGCTTGGCAGCCCGGTAGAAGACACATCCTGTAAGTTTCCACGTCCACAGAAGGGCAGAAATGAGCTCAGTGCTTCTGGGTTTCAGCCCTGCCTGGGGCTGTAACTGTAGAAATGTCACAGGCCACACCGTGGGCAGAATGTTCCGTCCTGGGGTCTACGGTGGAAGTGGCTGTGGTGGGTGAGAGACACAGTGGACAATGGCGCTGTCGTGAAGCCAGCACGCCGTGTTGCTGTGTGTCCCTGTGCTAGTCACTCAGCTTCTCTGTGCCTCCAATGCCTCATCTACTAAATGTAGGTAGTGAGCTTCTCGCAGAGGGGGCATGTAAGGATTAAATGAGGTGATGCCAAGCGCCCTGGAGGCACAAAGTCAGCACAGCCAAGGGCACCCTGGGAGGCTCTGCTATCCAGAGCTCTAAACATATACATTTTAAGGTATAATACATTATATTGGACCCAAATATATACATTTTTTAGGAGACCAGGTCATAACTCTGTCATCCAGGCTGGAGTGCAGTGGCGTGATCCTTCCTTTATTTATTTATTTATTTATTTATTTTTGAGATAGAGTTTCGCTCTGTCACCCAGGCTGGAGTGCAATGCTATGATCTCAGCTCACTGTAACCTCTGCCTCCTGGGCTCAAGTGATTCTCCTGCCTCAGCCTCCCAAGTAGCTGGGATTACAGGTGCCCACCACCACAACTGGCTAATTTTTGTATTTTTAGTAGAGACGGGGTTTCGTCATGTTGGCCAGGCTGGTCTCGAACTCCTGACCTCAGGTGATCCGCCCGCCTTGGCCTCCCAAAGTGCTGGGATTACAGGCGTGAGCCACCGCGCCAGGCCAAAGTCAGGCTTTGAACTCATGTCTACCCAATGTCCAAGCATCCATCTTTAATCTCTGAGGCAAGTGCCCCGCCCCTGCCCACAGGACAGTGGTTATAACATTCACCCCGTCAGGATGATGCCTGCTTAATTCTGCCCGCCCCCAACAATGGCATGGACACAGAAGGAAGCCTACCCTCTCTTCCCCATTCCTGTATGATAAAACAGCTTCCACCAGGTAGGAAAACGGGGAGGAGGTAAAAGAGAGAAAGCAAAGATTTTTTCCGTGTTTCTCATTTCCCTGCAGCTCCTCCCAACACGCTAAACTTCAACGGAGCGCATCGTAAGAGGAAGACGCTGGTGGCCCCAGATATCAACATTTCTCTGGATCAGAGTGAGGGATCCCTGCTGTCCGATGACTTCTTGGATACCCCTGATGACCTGGATATTAACGTGGATGACATCGAGACCCCCGATGAGACTGACTCGCTGGAGTTCCTGGGGAATGGCAACGAACTGGAGTGGGAAGGTAAAGTTCGGGGTCTCTCGGGGGCCTGCGGGAGGGCCCCCACCTTTCTGTCTCTGGATTCCTATAGGCTCAGAGTCACAAGTGGGGCAGGGGCTCTAAGCTGTCTAGCCTTAAATCCAGGAGATCAAGGCTGCAGTGAGACGTGATCATGCCACTGCACTCTAGCCTGGACAACAGAATGGGACCCTGTCTTAAAAATAACATTTTTGCTGGGCGCGGTGGCTCATGCCTATAATCCCAGCACTTTGGGAGGCCGAGGCGGGTGGATCATAAGGTCAGGAGATCGACCTCATGATCACCGTGGCTAACACGGTAACACCCTGTCTCTACTAAAAATACAAAAAATTAGCCAGGCATGGTAGTGGGCACCTGTAGTCCCAGTGACTCGGGAGGCTGAGGCAGGAGAATGGCGTGAACCTGGGAGGCGGAGCTTGCACTGAGCCGAGATCATGCCACTGCAGTCCAGCCTGGGCGACAGAGCGAGACTCCATCTCAAAAAAATAAAATAAAATAAAATAATAAAATAAAATAAATAAAATAAAATAAAATATTTTAAAAAGAGTGAGACCCTGTCTCAAAAATAAAATTTTTTTTTTTTTTTTTTTTTGAGACGGAGTCTCGCTCTGTCGCCCAGGCTGGAGTGCAGTGGCGCGATCTCGGCTCACTGCAAGCTCCGCCTCCCGGGTTCACGCCATTCTCCTGCCTCAGCCTCCGAGTAGCTGGGACTACAGGCGCCCGCCACCACGCCCAGCTAGTTTTTTGTATTTTTAGTAGAGACGGGGTTTCACCGTGTTAGCCAGGATGGTCTCGATCTCCTGACCTCGTGATCCACCCGCCTCGGCCTCCCAAAGTGCTGGGATTATAGGCTTGAGCCACCGCGCCCGGCCTAAAAATAAAATTTTTTAAAAAGAGAGCGAGGTGGGCCTGGGCGCCATGGCTCACGCCTGTAATCCCAGCACTTTGGGAGGCTAAGGCAGGCAGATCGCGAGGTCAGGAGATCGAGACCATCCTGGCTAACACGGTGACACCCCGTCTCTACTAAAAATACAAAAAGTTAGCCGGGCGTGGTGGCAGGTGCCTGTAATCCCAGCTACTCGGGAGGCTGAGGCAGGAGAATGGCGTGAACCCGGGAGGTGGAGTTTGCAGTGAGCCGATATCACACCACTGCACTCCAGCCTGGGCGACAGAATGAGACTCTGTCTCAAAAACAAAAAAAAGAAAAAAAAAGAAAGGGAAGGAGGGAGGGAGAGAGAGAGAAAGAAAGAAGGAAAGGAAGGAAAGAGAGAGAAAAAGAAAGAAAAGAATTAAGGACCGGCCAGCACGGTGGCTCAAGCCTGTAATCTCAGCACTTTGGAAGGCCAAGACGGGTGGATCACGAGGTCAGGAGATCGAGACCATCCTGGCTAACACGGTGAAACCCCGTCTCTACTAAAAAATACAAAAAACTAGCCGGGCGAGGTGGCGGGCGCCTGTAGTCCCAGCTACTCGGGAGGCTGAGGCAGGAGAATGTCGTAAACCCGGGAGGCGGAGCTTGCAGTGAGCTGAGAACTGGCCACTGCAGTCCAGCCTGGGCGACAGAGCGAGACTCCGTCTCAAAAAAAAAAAAAAAAAAGGAATTCAGGACAATGCAGTGTCTCATGCCTGTAATCCCAGAGCTTCGGGAGGCCAGGGTAGGAGGATTGCTTAAGGCCACGAGTTTGAGACCAGCCTGGGCAACATATCGAAACCTTATCTCTACAAAAATACAAAAATTAGCTGGGTGTGGTGGTGCCCAACTGTAGTCCCAGGTATCTGGGAGGCTGAGGCATGAGGACCGCTCTCTGTGTGCCAGGCTCCTGGGAGAGTAGAACCCAGGCACGCATGTCCCGAGTGCCCTCGTGGTTTGATGAAGCAGATGCGTTCACCAGCTCTGAGAAGCTCCAGGACACAGGTCCTTAACCAACAGAGCACCCTGGGAGGCCAGCAAAGGGAATGTCCAGAAAGGCTTCCTGGAGGAGGCGGCATTTGAGCCAGGCCTTGAAGCGGGAGTGGGAGAGGAAAATGGGTCAGCAGGGCAGCCAGGTGGGGAGAAGAGAAGGACGTGTGGGTTCCGGCACCAAGGGACACGGGAGAGGGGAAGGAAGGCTGAGTGGGAGGGCGGGAGGTATCTGGACTCGCATCCATGCGACTCTTCCCCTCCTGCTTCTAGATGACACCCCCGTGGCCACCGCCAAGAACATGCCCGGGGACAGCGCAGATCTATTTGGGGACGGCACGACGGAGGACGGCGGTGCCGCCAACGGGCGCCTGTGGCGGACGGTGATCATCGGGGAGCAAGAACACCGTATAGACCTGCACATGATCCGGCCTTACATGAAAGTGGTCACCCACGGAGGTGAGACCTGCCCCTTGGCGCCCCCTTGGGGCTCCAGCCCGGCCCGTGGGGCATCAGGAGGCTCGTCAGTGCCCCTCTCTGAACCTCAGTCTCTTTGCCTGATGCACTGGGATGTTAAGCCGTCAACTCGCTTGGGGTGGACGGACTATGGGCAAGGTGTGCATGGCCAGGCAGGCGCAGTGAGGGCTCCTGATGGTCACTGTCACTCCCCAACAAAGGCAGAGACTGGCTGAGGGGTCACTGGCTACTGTGGCTCAGAGCCTTGCCCTCCGGAGCGTGTGGGCACCGACTGGCTGAGGGGTCACTGGCTATTGTGGCTTAGCGCCTTGCCCTCCCGAGCGTGTGGGCACCGGGACGTGGTGGGTGGTGCGCAGGAGGCAGCTCAGGGCTGGGAGAGGAGTCTGACGTTGCCGACCAGCTGCCTCTCCGCAGGGTACTATGGCGAAGGCCTCAACGCCATCATCGTCTTCGCAGCCTGCTTCCTTCCAGACAGCAGCCTCCCCGACTACCACTACATCATGGAGAACCTCTTCCTGTGAGTCCCCGCCCGCGTGGGCAGCCTTGGGCCAGCTCTGACGCCTCCCTGGACGCAGGGGCACCAGGTTGCAAGGATTGCATTGTGGGCCTAGGAAGCCTGCCTGGCACCAAGGAAGAGCGTGGCGGCCACAGACCTTGATCTGAGTCCCTGCTGGCCCTGAGGCTCACAGTGGCTTTCCTTCTGGGCCACCCTGTTCTCCTCACCGTCCTCCTCCTCTTCCTCCTCCTCCCCTTCTTCCTTCCCCCTCCTCCCCTTTCTTCTCCTCCTCCTCCCCCTCCCTCTTCCTCCTCCCCCTCCCCTTCCTCCCTCTCCTCTTCCTTTTCCTCCTCCCCTTCCTCTCTCTTCTTTTCTCCTCTTCCTCCTTTTCGTCCTCTTGTCTATCATTTACTGAGCAGTTACTCTGTGGCAGCCGTGGGCTAAGGGGTTCCCATCTGCTAACACATCCCACCCTGACCACAGCCCTGTAAGGCAGACGCCATTCCCTCCATTCTACGGGTGAGCACCCTGAGCACAGAGAGGCTGAGTCACTTGCCCAAAGACACACAGGTGTCATTTTATGATGACAGATACAGGCAATACGCACACAGCACCTGATAGCTGATATGAAGAGCTCATCAATCATGACAACTCTTATCATTGTTATTAGTAAGATTTCCATCTTCAAGCCGGGCACAAGGCCTCACGTCTGTAATCCCTACAGTTTGGGAGGCTGAGGTGGGAGGATCGCTTGAGTCCAGGAATTTGAGACCAACCTGGCCAACATGGTGAAACCCCATCTCTACTAAAAATACAAAAATTAGCCAGGCATATTAGCGGGCGCCTGTGGTCCCAGCTACTTGGGAGGCTGAGGCAGGAGAATCGCTTGAACCCGGGAGGCGGGGGTTGCAGTGAGCCAAGATGGCACCACTGTATTCCAGCCTGGGTAACAGTACGAGACTCCGTCTCAAAAAAAAAAAAAAAAAAAAAAAAAGCAAGGTCTAGAGACCAGCCTGGCCAACATAGTGAAACCCTGTCTCTACTAAAAATACAACAACTTAGCTGGGCTTGGTGGCAGGTGCCTTTAATCCCAGCTACTAGGGAGGCTGCGGCAGGAGAATCGCTTGAACCCGGGAAGCGGAGGTTGCAGCGAGCCAAGATCGCACCACTGCTCTCCAGCCTGGGCGACAAGAACGAAACTTCATCTCAAAAAAAAAAAAAAGCAAGACTCAATAAAAGGGTAACTGCCCTAGGAGGCTGCCCGCTGACACTCATGTGGAGTGTGCTGGGATCATCCATGTCCGCTCCCACCCTGCAGTCCGCCAGGACAGCAGACAACACCAGGACCAGTGCGGCTGGCCCAGCCAGGGCAGGGGTGGAGGCACGCGGGGTCGGCACCACAGGTGTCCTGACGCTGGACCCCTCCATGTTGGGTCCCTGCCTTCTGTGCCCCGTGAGCAGGTACGTCATCAGCAGCTTAGAGCTCCTGGTGGCTGAGGACTACATGATCGTGTACCTGAACGGCGCCACGCCCCGGCGAAGGATGCCGGGGATCGGCTGGCTGAAGAAGTGCTACCAGATGATCGATCGGAGGTGAGGTGGGGATGCCTCAGGAAGCACAGCGGGGGCATGAAAATCACACAGGGGGCCGGCCTTGGTGGCTCACACCTGGAATCCCAGCATTTCGAGAGGCTGAGGTGGGAGGGTCCCTTGAGCCCAGGAGTTTGAGACGAGCCTGGGCAACAGAGCAAAACCCTGTCTCTACAGAAACACTTATAGGCTGGGCGAGGGGGATCACACCTGTAATCCCAGCACTTTGGGAAGCCAAGGTGGGCGGATCACCTGAGGTCAGGAGTTCAAGACCAGCCTGGCCAACATATAGTGAAATCCTATCTCTACTAAAAACATTCAAAAATTAGCTGGCCGTGGTGATGAATGCCTGTAGTCCCAGCTGCTTGGGAAGCTGAGGCAGGAGAATCACTTGAACCCAAGAGATGGAGTATGCAGTGAGCCAAGATCATGCCATTGCACTCCAGCCTGGGCGACAGAGCAAGTCTCTGTCCCCATGAAACAGTCACTCCCAATTCCTTCTCCCCAGGCCCTGGCACCCCCCATCCTACGTTCTGTCTCAGTGAATCTGATGACTCTAGGGACCTCCTAGGACTGGAATCACACAGGATTTGCCCTTTTGTATCTGGCTTTCCTCACTGAGTGTGACGTCCTCAGGGTGCATCCACATTGTAGGCTGTGTCAGAGCCTCCTTCCTTTTCATGGCTGCATAATATTCCATTGCATGGACGTACCACATATGGTTTGTCCATTCCATTCATCTTGATGGGCAAGGGCTGCTTCCACCCGGGGTTATCGTAAATAGCCTCAGAGTGACATTAAAATTGAGCCAGCAAATCCGTCCTTGCACCCAGGTTAGTGGAGGGAGGCTCCAAGGACAGGCTGGTCCCTCCTAGGGCATTAGGTGGTGAAAATACAATCTTGGCTGCTCAAATAACTGCCAGCCTGGTTCACCTGCTCTGCACCATGAGGTCTCTATCTACCTCATCCACCTTGGGGTCTTAGGGACTCAAAGGGTGTGTCTTTATCCCACCATGGGACCCCCATGTCTTGGATGGGGGCAGGGATTTGACAGGTACCTGGAGACCACATGTGAAATGAGCAAAGTGACGAATGCTTGCCTGTGGCTCTCCCGTCCCACCCAACTCCTCCCTCCCGAGGGCTCGCCCCAGGAGCCCATCTTGCTTCCTTTGCGGCCCCACACAGATTGCGGAAAAACCTGAAGTCCTTGATCATCGTCCACCCCTCGTGGTTCATTCGGACTGTGCTGGCCATCTCTCGCCCTTTCATCAGGTAAGATGAGGAGGCTACAACCCGAGTCTGGTGGCCTGAGTGTGTGTGAGTGTGTGTGTGTGTGTATGCATGCATTTGTGTGTGCATCTGTGTGTGCACATGTGTACGTGTGTGTGCATCTGTGTGTGTGTGCATCCATGTGTGTGTTTGATCTGCATGTTCCAGCTTCTCTATGATGATACGTATTATTGCTTTAAACAGTTTTAAATTGCACACAGCCAGGCACCGTGGCTCACACCTGTAATCCCAGCTACTCAGAAGGCTGAGGTGGGAGGATCGTTTAAGGCCAGCCTGAGCAACATAGCAAAACCCCCATCTCTACAAAAAATACAAAAATTAGCAGGACATGGTGGTGTGCACCTGTAGTTTCAGCTACTTGGGAGGCTCATGTGGGAGGATGGCTTGAGCCCAGGAGGTCAAGGCTGCAATGAGCCGTGATCAAGCCACTGTACTCCAGCCTGGGTGACCGAGTGAGACCCTGTCTCAAAAGAAAATCAGCCATGCATGGCATCACACGCCTGTAGTCCCAGCTACTCAGGAGGCTGAGGCAGGAGGATCACTTGAGCCCAGGAGGTAGAGGCTGCAGTGAGCTATGATCGCTGCACTGCACTCCAGCCTGGGAGACAGAGCAAAACCCTGTCTCTAAAAATAAAAAATATATATACATAAATAAATAATATGATTAATTAACAACAAATTTAAAATGTAAAACTATATATATTCTATAATGTGTATCATAGTTAACTACGTTAAGCATAGAGTAAAACAGATCAAGGGAAATAAAATTAGGCATGTTAAATGCCTTATTCAATCCAATAAAATGTCATGCAAATTTAATTTAATCTGATGCAAAACACTGAATTGAATAAAGATTCCTAATGTTCATGTTCCCAGTTACAAATCTGGGATGAGTGAAAGAGACGACAGGACACATTCACAGCAGGCACGATTTTCAAGGCAGACTCTTTGAACATGCTGTTTTCAAGGACTGCTAAGTACCCTGAAGGGGTTTATTTACATATTAGCAAAATGAGATGAGGAATACACTAATTATGGATCATTTGCACTAATAATGAATCACGCAGGCAAAATGGCAAACACGCATTTCAGTCTAAGAGAATTGCACTTTCTCCTCTATATTCCAGAATTCAGAAACATAGATTGCCTTTGCCTTTTTTTTTTTTTTTTTTTTTTGAGACAGAGTCTCGCTCTGTCGCCCAGGCTGGAGTGCAGTGGCCGGATCTCAGATCACTGCAAGCTCCACCTCCCGGGTTTACGCCATTCTCCTGCCTCAGCCTCCCGAGTAGATGGGACTACAGGCGCCCGCCACCTCGCCCGGCTAGTTTTTTGTATTTTTAGTAGAGATGGGGTTTCACCGTGTTCGCCAGGATGATCTCGATCTCCTGACCTCGTGATCCGCCCGTCTTGGCCTCCCAAAGTGCTGGGATTACAGGCTTGAGCCACCGCGCCCAGCCCACCTTTGCCTTTAATGCAGATATTGGGTTGGTGCAAAAATAATGGGAGTTCTTGCCACACATTTCATTACAAAAACTACAATCACTCTTGCACCAACCCAATAATTCTATTCTTCACAGGGCGCCATGGCTCATGCCTGTAATCCCAACACTTTGGAAGGTCGAAATGAGAGAATCGCTTGAGCCCGGGAGTTCAAGACCAGCCTGGGCAACATAGCAATACCCTGTCTCTACAAAAAAAAAAATTTTTTTTAATACGGCCGGGTGTGGTGACTCAGGCCTGTAATCCTAGCATTTTGGGAGGCTGAGGCAGGTGGATCACTTGAGGTCAGGAGTTCCAGACCAGCCTGGCCAACACAGCAAAACCCCATCTCTACTAAAAATGACAAAAATTAGTGGTGGCTCACGCCTGTAGTCCTAGCTACTCGGGAGGCTGAGGCACAAGAATTGCTTGAGCCTGGGAGACAGAGGTTGCAGTGAGCTGAGATCAGGCCACTGCACTCCAGTCTAGGTAACAGAGCAAGACTCTGTCTCCAAAATAAATAAATAAATAAATAATAAAAGAATTAAATTCTATCACTTTTGTTTTATTTGGCCATGGAGAATGTTGAAGATGTAATTTTTTTTTTTTTTTTTTTTTTTGAGACGGAGTCTGGCTCTGTCGCCCAGGCTGGAGTGCAGTGGCCGGATCTCAGCTCACTGCAAGCTCCGCCTCCCAGGTTCACACCACTCTCCTACCTCAGCCTCCCAAGTAGCTGGGACTACAGGCGCCCGCCACCTCGCCCGGCTAGTTTTTTGTATTTTTTTTAGTAGAGACGGGGTTTCACCGTGTTAGCCAGGATGGTCTCGATCTCCTGACCTCGTGATCCGCCCGTCTCGGCCTCCCAAAGTGCTGGGATTACAGGCTTGAGCCACCGCGCCCGGCGAAGATGTAATTTTTGACTCTACAAAGGGGGAAGGAGCTGTAAGCTATCCCCATTTAAAAGCCAACAAGACTGGAGGCTGATTATGGGCTCCTATACAACCCTGAGGTTTCATGATTATATAAATGAAAAGGAAATTTCTGGCCGGGCGCGGTGGCTCAAGCCTGTAATCCCAGCACTTTGGGAGGCCGAGACGGGCGGATCACGAGGTCAGGAGATCAAGACCATCCTGGCTAACACGGTGAAACCCCGTCTCTACTAAAAAATACAAAAAAAACTGGCCAGGCGAGGTGGCGGGCGCCTGTAGTCCCACCTACTCGGGAGGCTGAGGCAGGAGAATGGCGTGAACCCGGGAGGCGGAGCTTGCAGTGAGCTGAGATCCGGCCACTGCACTCCAGCCTGGGCGACAGAGCGAGACTCCGTCTCAAAAAAAAAAAAAAAGAAAAGGAAATTTCTATTTGTGCCACGATGATCTAAACATTCGGCACGTGGCCGGGCGCGATGGCTCAGCCTATAATCCCAGCACTTTGGGAGGCCAAGATGGGTGGATCACCTGAGGTCAGGAGTTCGAGACCAGCCTGGCCAACATGGTGAAACCCCATCTCTACTAAAAATACAAAAATCAGCCAGGCATGGTGGCGCATGCCTGCAATCCCAGCTACTCGGGAGGCTGAGGCAGGAGAATCGCTTGAACCCTGGAGGCAGAGGTTGCAGTGAGTTGAGATTGCGCCATTGCACTCCAGTCTGGGCTACAGGATAAGACTCTGTCTCAAAAATAAATAAATAAATAATTTAAATAAATCTTTAACCTCTAAAAATACACATAAAACACCAGGCACGGTGGCTCACACCTCTAATCTCAGCACTTTGAGAGGCTAAGGCAGGAGGATCGCTTGAGGCCAGGAGTTGAAGACGAGTCTGGGCAACAGAGCGAGACCTCCATCTCTACAGAAAAATTTTTTTTAATTAGCCAGGCCTGGTGACACGCACCTGTGATCCCAGCTACTCGGAGACTGAGGGAGGAGGATCACTTGAGCCCAGGAGGCCAAGACTGCAGTGAGCCATGATTGCACCACTGCACTCCAACCTGGGTGACAGAGTGAGACTCTGTCTCTAAAAAAAAAAAAAAAAGAATACCATGATGTGCTGGTGACGAAACACCAGGTGGTACCAGATGGCCAGAGCTCAGGGCTGGACAGGAAAGAACCATTCATCCCTAAAGAACAGAGAATTGGGCCAGGCGGGGTGGCTCATGACTGCACTTTGGGAGGTAGAAGCGGGCAGATCATGTGAGGTTAGGAGTTGGAGACCAGCCTGGCCAACATGATGAAACCCCATCTCCACTAAAAATACAACATTGGCCGGGAGTGGTGGTATATGCCTGTAGTCCCAGCTACTCCGGAGGCTGAGGCAGGGGAAATCGCTTGAACCTGGGAGGCGGAGGTTGCAGTGAGCCGAGATAGCACCGCTGCACTCCAGCCTGGGTGACAGAACGAGACTCTGTCTCAAGAAAAAAAAAAACAAAACGAGAATCAATTGGCAGCCCCACGTGCCCCCTTCTTGTGCCCAACTGAGTGTTGGCTGTGCCGTCCTGTGCAGTGACATGGAGGGAAAGCATTCTTGGGGAAAAGTAACACAGACGAGCAACTTTTAGATGATGGTAAAACAGCCTGTAGAGCCTAAGACCATCTCCCTGCCTCCTGACTTCCTTCCAACAAGATCCTCATTGCAAGAACCCATGTCGAGTGCATGGCCCTGCTTGCAAGGGCCTCGGGGCAGACCCGGGGTCTCCACCCCATTCATGGGGTGCAGGAGAATTAAGGCTGTCATCGGGCGCAAGGGAGGTATCGTCATCTGCCCTGGGGCATCCTGGAGTGGGGTCCTGTGGGCATCCCTGTCGCCACGGCTCTGTCTGGACCTAGGTAACCCCCACCCCACGGGTTGCATTTCAGACCTCTCTCTCCTTCTCCCCTTGCCAGTGTCAAGTTCATCAACAAGATCCAGTACGTGCACAGCTTGGAAGACCTGGAGCAACTCATCCCCATGGAACACGTCCAGATCCCAGACTGCGTCCTGCAGTAAGTGGCCCCACAGTCCTCCCCGCCGTATTAGTCCATTTTCGTGCTGCTGATAAAGACCTACCTGAGACAGGGCAATTTACAAAAGAGGTTTAAGGGGCCGGGCTCGGTGGCTCACGCCTGTAATCCCAGCACTTTGGGAGGCCGAGACGGGCGGATCACGAGGTCAGGAGATGGAGACCATCCTGGCTAACACTGTGAAACCCCGTCTCTACTAAAAATACCAAAAAACTAGCCGGGCGAGGTGGCGGCGCCTGTAGTCCCAGCTACTCGCGAGGCTGAGGCAGGAGAATGGCGTGAACCCGGGAGGCGGAGCTTGCAGTGAGCCGAGATCGCCCCACTGCACCCCAGCCTGGGCGACAGAGCGAGACTCCGTCTCAAAAAAATAAATTAATTAAAAAAAGAGGTTTAAGGTAAGGGACTCACAGTTCCATAAGGCTTGGGGGAGGTGTAGCTCCCAGTCATGGTGGAAGGCGCATATCTCCCACGGCGGCAGACAAGAGAAGGCAATTTGTGCAGGGAAATTCCCCTTTATAAAACCATCAGATCTCGTGAGATTTACTCACTATCACGAGAATAGCACAGGAAAGACCTGCCCCCGTGATTCAGTGACCTCCCACCAGGTCCCTCCCACAACACGAGGGAATTATGGGAGCTACAATTCAAGATGAGGTTCAGGTGGAGAGACCAGGCAAGGTGGCTCACGCCTGTAATCCCAGCACTTTGAGAGTCTGAGACGGGCAGATCACCTGAGGTCAGGAGTTCGAGACTAGCCTGGCCAAGATGGTGAAACCCCGTCTCTCCTAAAAATACAAAAATTAGCCACGTGTGGTGGCGCACGCCTGTAATCCCAGCTACTCAGGAGGCTGAGACAGGAGAATCGCTTGAACCCGGGAGGCAGAGGTTGCGGTGAGCCAATATCGCACCATTGCATTCCAACCTGGGTAACAAGAGTGAAACTCCATCTCAAAAAAAAAAAAAAAAGATTTGGGTGGAGATACAGTCAAACAATAGCACTCCAACACCCCCCTACTGGGTCCCCCTGGCTGCCAGGAGCCAGCAATGAGGGGAAACGCAGACTTGGAATGGGGGGACTGGAACCCACCAATTTATTTCCTGGAGCCCCTCAGGGACCTGGAGCTTGGGGAAGGGATGGGCAGTATCAAGTCCCGTTCTTTTTTCACTGAACGTTACATCATCAATACCTCCTCTAGGTTCATGCTGCAAAAATCTCCTTAAACATACATTTTTTTTATTGTGGTAAAATACACGTAACATTGAACTTGCCATGTTAGCCATTTCTTTTTTTAATTTTATTTATTTATTTATTTGAGAAGGAGTTTTGCTTTTGTTGCCCAGGCTGGAGTGCAATGGTGCCATCTCGGCTCACCACGACCTCGCCCTCCCAGGTTCAAGCAATTCTCTTGCCTCAACCTCCCAAGTGGCTGGGATTATAGGCATGCACCACCATGCCCGGCTATTTTTTATTTTTATTTTTTGTATTTTTAGTAAAGACAGGGTTTCTCCATGTTCACCAGGCTAGTCTTGAACTCCTGACCTCAGGTGATCTGCCCACCTCAGCCTCCCAAAGTGCTGGGATTACAGGCATGAGCCACTGTGCCCGGCCTGTTTTTTGTTGTTGCTTGTTTGTTTTGAGACGGAGTCTTGCTCTGTCACCCAGGCTGGAGTGCAATGGCGCAGTCTCGGCTCACCATGTCCTCCGGCTTCTAGGTTCAAGCAATTCTTGTGCCTCAGCCTCCCAAGTAGCTGGGATTACAGGCGCCTGCCACCATGCCCAGCTAATTTTTGTATTTTTAGTAGAGATAACGTTTCACCATGTTGGTCACGCTGGTCTCAAACTCCTGAGCTCAGATGATCCACCCGCTTCAGCCTCCCAAAGTGCTGGGATTACAGGAGTAAGGCACCGTGCCCGGCCAACACATAAACATTTATAATAAAAAATGCACCTATGGGCCAGGTGCAGTGGCTCATGCCTGTAATCCCAGCACTTTGGGAGGCCGAGGTGGGTGGATCACAAGGTCAGGAGTTTGAGACCGGCCAGGCCAACATAGTCAAACCCCATCCCTACTAAAAATACAAAAAATTAGCTGGGCATGGTAGCAGGTGCCTGTAGTCCCAGCTACTTGGGAGGCTCAGGCAGGAGAATCACTCAAACCGAGGAGATGGAGGTTGCAGTGAGCCAAATCGCGCCACTGCATTCCAGTCTGGGCGACAGTGCAAGACTCCATCTCAAAAAAAAAAAAAAAGAAGAAGAAGAAAATAAAAAAGAAGAAGAAGAAAAGAAAGAAAAAAGAGAGCTTGTTTCTCTGCTTGAAAAGGAAAAGGAATTCCCCCAGAAAGTGTATCTCAGGGGAAAAAGGAAGGTCGTCTCTGACATATTTTTCTTTCTTTCAGATACGAAGAGGAAAGACTGAAGGCCAGGAGGGAGAGGTGTGTGCAGAGTGGCGTCTGCTGGGGCTGGGTCGGGGCAGTGGGGGGCTGAGCTGGACTCTCAGTTAGGAAAACCCAGTGACTTCCAGGCAGCAGGGACCGTTGTCCTGTGCAGGGCGTAAGATGCTACCCCTCTGGCAAGGACGTTAAACTCAGACCTGGGTTCAAATCCTAGCTCCCACATTTAGCTGCAAGGTTACATTAAGCAAATAAAATGCTAACAACCACCTTGGAGGTTATTGTGCAAGATGAGGGACCCTTGGCAAAAAAAGGTTGAGCACAGACTTCACCCTCCATAAAGCATAAAAGTCAGGACGGCCTCAGCGGCTCACCCAGCCCTTTGGGAGGCTGTAATCCCAGCACTTTGGGAGGCTGAGGCAGGAGGATCATGTGAGGGCAGGAGTTGGAGACCAGCCTGGGCAACATGGAATAACCCCATCTCTACCAAAAATACAAAAATTAGCCAGGCGTGGTGGTGCGTGCCTGAAATCCCAGCTACTTGGGAGGCTGAGACAGGAGAAGAACTTGAACCCAGCGGCGGAGGTTGCAGTGAGCCGAGATCGTGCCATGGCACTCCAGCGTGGGTGACAGAGCAAGACTCTGTCTCAAAAAAAATAAATAAATAAAAATTAGCCAGGTGTGGTGGCATGCGCCTGTAGTTCAGCTACTTGTAGGAAGACTGAATTGGGAGGACTGCTTGAGCCCAGGAAGTGGAGGCTGCAGTGAGCCATGATTGTACCATTGCACTACAGCCTGGGCAACAGAGCAAGACCCTGTTTCAAAGCAAAAAAAAACAGCCTTTATCATGCTAGATCCGATGTCAGCTTTGAAGGGAAACAGAGGCAAATAAGACAGAGTCTTGGTCCCAGAAGTTTTCTCAAATAGCAAAGGTGGGGAACGTCTCACTGGTTCGGAAAACAGGTCCCAGGGACAGGAAAATCAGAGAGGCCAGTACTAGCTGAGAGCCCCTTGGCCTGGCCAGGCTGGTCACCCTCATCACCTCGTTCTCTCTGTCCACAGCGCGAGGCCCCAGCCGGAGTTTGTGATGCCTAGATCTGAAGAGAAGCCAGAGGTGGCACCAGTGGAAAACAGGTAGGTGTGCAGGGGACTATGGGCAGAGAGCTGACAGTCACGGGAGGCTGCCTAGTCCCTTGGGGGAGGCTAAGTAGGAGGCGGGTCCTTGTTCAGGGACAGAAAATGGAACTAAGTGGCTGGGCGTGGTGGCTCACGCCTGTAATCCCAGCACTTTGGAAGGCCAAGGCAGGCGGATCACATGAGGTCAGGAGTTCGAGACCAGCCTGGCCAGCATGGTGAAACCTCATCTCTACTAAAAATACAAAAATTAGCTGGGTGTGGTGGTGGGTGTCTGTAATCCCAGCTACTTGGGAGGCTGAGGCAGGAGATTCACTTGAATCCAGGAGACAGAGGTTGCAGTGAGCCGAGATAGCACCACTGCACTCAGTGACAAAGTGAGACTCCATCTCAAAAAAATAAATAAGGCCGGGCGCAGTGGCTCAAGCCTGTAATCCCAGCACTTTGGGAGGCTGAGTCGGGCGGATCATGAGATCAGGCAATTGAGACCATCCTGGCTAACACGGTGAAACCCCGTCTCTACTAAAAAATATAAAAAACTAGCCGGGCGAGGTGGCGGACACCTGTAGTCCCAGCTACTTGGGAGGCTGAGGCAGGAGAATGGCATAAACACAGGAGGCGGAGCTTGCAGTGAGCTGAGATCCAGCCACTGCACTCCAGCCTGGGCAACAGAGTGAGACTCCGTCTCAAAAAAAATAAAATAAATATAATTAATTAATTAATTAATTAAAAATAAAAATTATCAGGCGGGCGCAGTGGCTCATGCCTGTAATCCCAGTATTTTGGGAGGCCGAGGCGGGAGGATCACAAGGTCAAGAGATCGAGACCATCCTGGCTAACACGGTGAAACCCCATCTCTTCTAAAAATACAAAAATTAGCTGGGTGTCGTGGCTCACGCCTATAGTCCCAGCTACCCGGAAGGCTGAGGCAGGAGAATCACTTGAACCCGGGAAGCGGAGCTTGCAGTGAGCCTAGATCATACCACTGCACTCCAGCCTGGCGACAGAGCAAGACTCCATCTCATAAATAAATAAACAAATTAATTAAAAAAATAAATATCGAGGTGTGGTGATGTACACCTATAGTCCCAGCTACTCAGAAGGGTGAGGCAGGCAGATGGCTAGAGCCCAGGAGTTCAAGGCTACAGCAAGCTATGATTGCACTCCAGCCTGGGCAACATCACAAGACCCTGTATCTCTTTTTTTTTTTTTTTCTTTTTTAAGACAGATTTTCACTCTTGTCGCCCAGGGGCTGGAGTGCAATGGTGCGATCTCGGCTCACTGCAACCTCCACCTCCTGGGTTCAAGTGATTCTCCTGCCTCAGCCTCCCGAGTAGCCGGGATTACAGGCACCTGCCACCATGCCCAGCTACTTTTTGTATTTTTAGTAGAGACAGGGTTTTACCATGTTGGCCAGGCTGGTGTCGAACTCCTGACCTCGAGTGATCCGCCCGCCTCAGCCTCCCAAAGTGCTGGGATTACAGATATGAGCCACTGCACCCAGCCAAGACCCTGTTATCTTAAAAAAAAAAAAAAAAAAAAATCAAGTTAAAAAAAAAAATGGAAAATGCCCAGGCTCCCAAATAAGCAAATAATGCCCAGTCTCCGTCTCTTCTCCACAGGTCTGCTCCGGTCACAGAAGATCAGGAAACAAGGTGGGTGTCACGCAGGGTGGTCTTCGTGCTGTTTTCAGAACGTCCTGCATGGACCTGTATTAGTCAGAGTTCTCCAGAGGGACAGAAAATCGAATCAGCTGCCAGCGAATATAAAGCAGGCAGGGAGCCTAATCCCAGGAAAACTGCCCCATGACTTATTGGGAGTGGGGGATACGGCACCGGGGAGGCAGGGAGGTAGTGGTTCCCTTAACCAGTCAGGCCGTCCTTGCACAACTCCAGGGGGCGCCATTACCCAGACCAGGATGCAAATGAGGCCCCAGAGTTATGCAGTGGAGCGGCCCTCAAGGAAAAACCCACACAGAGCCAGGCTCCCCGAAGCCCAGGATATGATGCCACAAAAGGGCAGACGGTCCACACTGTGCCTCCGATTCTCCACTTGGTTCTGGATGCCAAGAAAAGCCTCCCTGTGGCCGGGCGCAGTGGCTCACGCCTGTAATCCCAGCACTTTGGGAGGCCGAGGCAGGCGGATCATTTGAGATCAGGAGTTCAAGACCAGCCCGGGCAAGATGGCAAGACCCCGTCCCTACAAAAAATACAAAAATTAGCCAGGTGAGCCAAGATTGTACCACTGCACTCCACAGCCTGGGCAATAGAGTTAGACTTTGTCTCAAAAAAGGAAAAAAAAAAAAAAAAAAAAAAGGAAAGAAAAGAAAGCCTCCCTGTGTGTTAGTTTCCAAGACCCTCAGATGCAATGGTTTGCCAGAGGGACTCACAGAGCTCAGTAAAGCTGTCATACTCACGGTTATGGTTTATCACAGTGGAATGGTTTATTACAGTACAGTTAAAAATCAGCAAAAAGCCGGGCATGGTGGTTCATGCCTGTAATCCCAGCACTTTGGGAGGCTAAGGCAGGTGGATCACTTGAAATCAGGAGTTCAAGACCAGCCTGGCCAAACGGGGTAAAACCCCATCTCTACTAAAAATACAAAATTAGCTGGGTGTGGTGGCACAGACCTGGAGTCCCAGCTACTCAGGAGGCTGAGGCAAGAGAA
This sequence comes from Macaca fascicularis, assembly GCF_037993035.2. NCBI lineage: Eukaryota > Metazoa > Chordata > Mammalia > Primates > Cercopithecidae > Macaca > Macaca fascicularis. Next base: position 4,636,844 of record NC_088393.1, read on the forward strand.
TCGCTTGAACCTGGGAGGCAGAGGTTGCAGTGAGCTGAGATTGCACCATTGCATTCCAGCCTGGGCAACAGAGCGAGACTCCGTTTCAAAAAAAATATATATCAACAAAAGGAAGAGGTGCATAGGGCAGGATCCAGGAGAGATCGGGTGGAAGCCTCCAAGTGTCCTCTCCCAGTGGGGTTGTGTGGACATCCTTTATTTCTCCCAGCAGGGATGTGTGGCAAAACACACAAAGTGCTGCCAATTAGAGAAGCTGACCCAAGCCTTAGTGGCCAGGGTGTTCATTAAGAGTCAACTACATACACCTGGCTGACTTCTGCATGGCTGTTCTTAGCCTCCAGCCCCTGCACAGATCGAGCTGATGCCACACGGCCCAAGTTTCCACCCTAAGTCACGTTGTGAGTGTATTAGTCCGTTCTCTTGCTGCTATGAAGAAATACTCGAGACTAGGTAATTTATAAAGAAAAGAGGTATAATTAACTCACAGTTCTGCATGGCTGGGGAGGCCCCAGGAAATTTACAATCCTGGCGGGAGGCACCTCTTCACTGCACAGCAGGAGAGAGAAGTGCTGAGCAAAGGGGGAAAGCCCCTTACAAAACCATCAGATCTTGTGAGAACTCACTATCACGAGAATAGCATGGGGGTAACCGCCCCCATGGCTCAGTTACCTCCCACTGAGTACCTCCCACCACAAGTGGGGTTACAGGAACTACAATTCAAGATGAGATTTGGGTGAGGACACAGCCCAACCATATCAGTTAGCATAGACTATCTGGCATGACCCACATAGACACTCCAGGCAGGATGCTCTAAGAGTTTAGAGGTTACTCACAGGAGCCAGGGAAGGACCAAACTTTTCTTTAAAATGTGTGGGATTTATCCTTGACCATACCGTTGTGTTGTTGTTGTTGTTGTTGTTGTTGTTGTTGTTGTTGCGACGGAGTCTCACTCTGTCATCCAGGCTGGAGTGTGGTCGCGCAATCTTGGCTCACTGCAAGCTCTGCCTTCCGAGTTCACTCCATTCTCCTGCCTCGGCTTCCCAAGTAACTGGGACTACAGGCATCCGCCACTACGCCCAGCTAATTTTTTGTATTTTTTAGTAGCAACGGAGTTTCACCATGTTAGCCAGGATGATCTCGATCTCCTGACCTCGTCGTGATCCTCCCGCCTCGGCCTCCCAAAGTGCTGGGATTACAGGCATGAGCCACTGTGCTCAGCCGACCACAGAGTTTTATACAAATCTATAAATCTCTATGCCTTACTATCCATGTGACCCAGGAAGCTCCAAGCTAAGAAATAAGCATCAAAAAGGGCCTTAGAACAGTGCTGCTTCAGGGGCACTGAGTAAAAGCAAGTTCTCAATGCATTTCTGAAAAGACCACCTCAACCCAGGCTCTCTGGAGATGAGTTCACATATACAGACAGGAAACACAAGGAAATCATCCACATGAGCAAAAGATAGCAGAGAAAACAAACAGAAGAATTAGATCCTGTCTGGAGATCCTTAGGTGGAGAAGATATAATACGCATGTTTTAAAAGATTAAAAACACAAAAGAAGGAATTTTAAGAAGCAATAGATGAATGGATGAATGGATAGGTGGATGGATGGATGGATGGATGGATGAGTGGGCAGATGGATAAATGGATGGATGAGTGGGTGAATGGAAGGATGGATGGATGATGATGGATAGATGAATGAATGAGTGGATGGATGGATGGATGGATGCGTGGAGGTTGATTCTGTGGATGGATGGGTGGATGAATGGATGGGTGGAGGGATGGAAAGATGGATTGATGGATACATGGATGGGTAGGCAGATGGATGGGTAAATGGGTAGATGAATGGTTGGTTGGATGAATGGTTGGGTAGATGAATGGGTGGGTGGATGGATGGATGGATAGATGGACGAGTGAGTGGCTGGATGGGTGGGTAGATGGATGAATGGATGAGTGGGTGGGTGTGTGGATGGATGGATGGATGGATGGCCGGATGGATGGATAGATGGATGGGTGAGTGGGTGGGTGGGTGGATGGATGACTGAGTGGCTGGATGGGTGGGCAGATGGATGAATGGATGGGTGGGTGGGTGGACGGATGGATGGATGAATGGATGGATGGATGGATGGAAGGATGGATGAATGGATGGATGGTTGGATGGAAGGATGGATGAGTGGATAGATATGTGGGTGGCTGTATGGTTGGGTGGATGGATAGATGGATGAGTGGGTGGGTGGATGGATGGATGGATAGTTGGATGGGTGAGTGGGTGGGTGGGTGGATGAGTGGCGGGATGGGTGGGCAGATGGATGAATGGATGGGTGGGTGGGTGGATGGATGGATGGATGAGTGGATGGATGGATGGATGGATGAGTGGATGGATGGATGAGTGGATGGATGGATGGATGGATGGATGAATGGATGGATGGTTGGATGGAAGGATGGATGAGTGGATAGATATGTGGGTGGCTGTATGGTTGGGTGGATGGATAGATGGATGAGTGGGTGGGTGGATGGATGGATGGATAGTTGGATGGGTGAGTGGGTGGGTGGGTGGATGAGTGGCGGGATGGGTGGGCAGATGGATGAATGGATGGGTGGGTGGGTGGATGGATGGATGGATGAGTGGATGGATGGATGGATGGATGAGTGGATGGATGGATAGATGGATGGATGAGTGGATGGATGGATGGATGAGTGGATAGATGTATGGTTGGTTGGATGGATGGGTGGATGGATAGATGGATGAGTCAGTGGGTGGGTGGGTGAATGGATGGATGGATGGATGAGTGGATGGATGGATGGATGGATGGATGGATGGATGGGTGGATGGATATATGGATGAGTGGGTGGATGGATGGATGGATGGATGAGTGGGTGGATGGATGGGTGGGCAGATGGATGAATGGATGGGTGGGTGGATGGATGAATGGATGAATGGGTGGATGGATGGATGGATGAGTGGATGGATGGATGGATGAGTGGATAGATGTGTGGGTGGTTGTATGGTTGGTTGGATGGATGGGTGGATGGATAAATGGATGAGTCAGTGGGTGGGTGGGTGGATGGATGGATGGATGGATGGATGGATGGATGGATGGATGGATGAGTGGGTGGATGGATGGGTGGGCAGATGGATGGATGGGTGGGCAGATGGATGAATGGATGGTTGGATGAATGGATGGATGGATGGATGAGTGGATGGATGGATGGATGGATGAGTGGGTGGATGGATGAATGGATGGATGGTTGGATAGATGGATGAGTGGATGGGTGGGTGGATGGATGGATGGATGGATGTGTGGGTGGGTGGGTGGATGGGTGGATGGATGGATGATTGAGTGGCTGGATGGGTGCACAGATGGATGAATGGATGGGTGGGTGGGTGGATGGATGGATGGATGGTTGGATAGATGGATGAGTGGATGGGTGGGTGGATGGATGGATGGATGGATGGATGGATGGATGGATGGATGGATGGATGGATGGATGAGTGAGTGGTTGGATGGATGATTGAGTGGCTGGATGGGTGTACAGACGGATGAATGGATGGGTGGGTGGATGGATGGATGGCTGGATGGGTTGGCAGATGGATGGTTGGATGTGTGGGTGGACGGGTGGATGGATGGAGGAGTGAGTGGCTGGATGGGTGGGCAGATGGATGAATGGATGGGTGGGTGAGTGTGTGGATGGATGGATGGATGGATGGATGGATGGATGGATGGATGGATGGATGGATGGATGGATAGATGTGTGGGTGGTTGTATGGTTGGTTGGATGGATGAGTGAATGGGTAGGTGGGTTGAAACCTCCCTCCGGGCTGATTGAGGGTGCCAGTCTCCAGGGCCTGTTCTGCTGAGGTACCAGGAAGGAGGCCCTCAGAGCCACACTTAGAAAGTGCATGGCAGGAGCCAGGCCCTGAAGGTCATGTGCCACTCTTGCTGCTGGGAGCTCACCCATGCCGGGTGGGGTTATTATTTTGGATTACATACATGTGGAAGAGAGCACTTTGCACTTTTAACATTAACAGTAATAACTCGGCCTGTGTCTTTCCCTCCCTAGCATGTCCTGAGGCGACGTGAGCATAACGAAGGACATGAAAGAAGATTCCAGATGCCAGGAAACCTCTGTCAGACGCCCACTGGCCCCAGATCTCATCCTGCCTCATCCTGAGTCCCAGTCTTCCAAGGGTGCCAGCCCCTCCGTTCATCTCTGAAACCCAGCATCCTTTTCAGCTGCTTGAAAACATTGTATTTTTTTTTAACGATGCAGTATTCGTGCGTTCCAGAAAAGGGCCCAGCTCTGAGCCCCTCACCCTTCCACACTCACAAACTCTCAGCCGAGGAAGGCAAGAAGCACAGGGGGTGGCCCGTGTGGCGTCGGTGGCCTCCGCTTCTGCTCGCAGCCGCCGTGGTCAGAGCTGGATACAAGATTCAAGACCCTTCTCTTGCTTGTCACCCGCTCTGGGTTGGAGCCACAGACGCCCACCACCACCCCGGCTGGGTCTGCGTCCTTTCCTGTGCCTTTCCCCCCAGAACGCGGCCCTGGACCTAGAAGCTCAACCCCCCAGGAGGGCCACGTCCTGAGGTACCTCCTGGCCTCTGACCTTACGTCCAAAATTCACACCCGTGGTTTTTCATTTGACCCGCCCCCTTCTCGCTCATAATGACACCCAGCTCCTTTGAGAGGATCAGAGCCCATTGCACAAGAAGAGCTGCTGCCAACCATCCTTGTCCTCTGATTGCAAAACGACACCCCGGTAATCTAGAACATTCTCAAGCCCCTTTAACTCAGATGCCAAGCCACAGGGCAAACCCAGTCAATACCTCCCACCAAGGAATGAGATATGTGGACCTCACTGCTCCCCCAACCCGGCATCAGGCTGGGACACGCCAACGCTGTTCTGGGTTGGAACAGCAGAGGCTCAGAAGCTGGCTCTGAAATAGACCTAGCAAAAGGAAGATACAGGGTATCCAGCGGGTTCTTGTTCGGGAGGCAAATTTCCCTTGGAAAAAGAAGACAGACTTTTCTAATGTGGTCCAAATGCCGGTCACTGGTCAGATGGACTCTAGAAGCAGTGAGCTCCCTGTCTCTGGAAGCATTTAAGAAAAGGCTAGGCCGGGCACGATGACTCACGCCTGTAATCCTGGCACTTTGGGAGGCCGAGGTGGGCGGATCCCCTGAAGTCAAGAGTTCGAGACCAGCCTGGCCAACATGGTGAAACCTCATCTCTACTAAAAATACAAAAATTAGCCAGGCATGGTGGCAGGTGTCTGTAATCTCAGCTACTTGGGAGGCTAAGGCACGAGAATCACTTAAACCTGAGAGGCAGAGGTTGCAGTGAGCCAAGATCGTGCCACTGCACTCCAGCCTGGGTGACAGAGCAAGACTCTGTCTCAAAAAAAAAAAAAAAAAAAAACTAGTCAGGGCACAGTGGCTCATGCCTGTAATCCCAGCACTCTGGGAGGCTGAGGTGGATGGATCACCTGAGGTCAGGAGTTCGAGACCAGTCTGGTCAACATGGGGAAACCCCGTCTCTAAAAAAAAATACAAAAATTAGCTGGGCATGATGGTGCACGCCTGTAATCCCAGCTACTCGGGAGGCTGAGGCAGGAGAATTGCTTGAACCCGGGAGGCGGAGGTTGCAGTGAGCCGAGATCACGCCGCTGCACTCTAGCCTGGGCAAGAAGAGCAAAACTCTGTCTCAAAATAAAAAGCAAAGAATGGACAGTGTTTGCAGAGAGTTGCTCATGAAGTTCCCCCTAATCGTAAATGTCTTCATGTCTATCAACCTGAGCAGACAGCGAGTAGAGCGGGCACATTCTCCAGGCCCTTCTTCCTGGCTCTGTGGTTGGCCTCTCAGCAAGTGCTGTCCAGGCTGGGCCAACCAGACCCACAATTGACTGAGCCTCAGTGAAAGCGTCCAGTGCATCTCTACCTGAGACAGCAAGGAAGTGCATTCTGGGCTATTCCAACAACGATGGCAGGGGACTGGTGGTGCTTAGTGCTGAGGGGCAGCGGTACAGAAAAATGTGCCCTGTGGGACGGGGTCCTGCGCAAGCCCCGCCCCCAAAACCCAGCAGCTTCTGCCATGAGGAAGGTGGGGTTTCTGAGCGGGCTTAGGCCTGCAGGTTCCCATGGAGCCCCCGGCTGTGATGGGACACTTCTGGGTCTCAGCATTGCCCTGGGGAGGCTGGGACATTTAGGGACGTGGTAGGGTTTTAACATTTGTTTCCCAAATGTCAAATCTCGGCCGGGTGCAGGGGCTCACACCTGTCATCCGAGCACTTTGGGAGGCCGAGGTGGGTGGATCATTTGAGGTCAGGAGTTTGAGACCAGCCTGGCCAACATGGTGAAACCCCGTCTCTACTAAAAACACAAAAATTAGCCAGGCGTGGTGGCGCATGCCTGCAATCCCAGCTACTTGGGAGGCTGAGGCAGGAGAATCACTTGAACCCGGTAGGTGGAGGTTGCAGTGAGCTGAGATCAAGCCACTGCACTCCAGCCTGGGCGACAGAACAAGATTCCATCTCAAAAACAAAAAAAAAAGAAAAAGAAAAAAAAATCGTGTCCTGGAACCAGCTGTGTCACGTGGAGCCTGAGAAGCAGAGGCTGATGGATGGGCCTCTCCCCACTGCTCTCCAGCAGACCCTGCTGCCCTGGGCCTGCCTCTCCCCTGCGCCCGCTCAGGGCACCTCCTTTTATAAAAGGTGTTCTGAGAATCTGCCCAAGTTCCAGGCTCTGGAGCCGGCCCTGCAGAACTGAGATCCATGCATGGCTCAGAAGGTCCCAAACTCAGCCAGGTGTGGTGGCTCACATCCGTTACCCAGCAGTTTGGGAGACCAGCCTGGGCAGTAGAGCAAGACCCCATGGCTACAAAAAAAAAAAAATCAAAATTAGCTGGATATGTTGGAGTGCACCTGTCATCCCAGCTACTTGGGAGGCTAAGGCGGGAGGATTGCTTGAGCACAGGAGGTGGAGGCTGCAGTGAGCCGAGATCAAGTCACTGCACTCCAGCGTGGGTGACAGAGCGAGACCCTGTCCCGAATTCCCACCCCAGTGAATGGTGCCACTGCCAAAGCCAACACAAGATAACAGAAGTGGCCAGGCATCGTGGCTCACGCCTATAATCCCAGCACTTTGGGAGACCAACTCAAGCAGATCACCTGAGGTCAGGAGTTCGAGACCAGCTTGGCCAACATGGTGAAACCCCGTCTCTCCTAAAAACACAAAAATTAGCTGGGTGTGGTGGCAGGTGCCTGTAATCCCAGCTACTCGGGAGGCTGAGGCAGGAGAATCGCTGGAACCCGGGAGGCGGAACTTGCAGTGAGCCCAGATTGTGCCACTGTATTCCAGCCTAGGAGACAGAGCGAGACTCTGACTCAAAAAAAAAAGACAGAAGCCTGCTTATCAGACTGCCCTGAGGAGAGAGGCTCCAGTAGAGAGATGCCAGCCGGGCCCAGCTGCCACGATGTGTCCCCGGTGACCAAAGGCACATGGCTCCAGCATGAATCGTTCTAACCCGACAGTGACAAGAACTCCTGGGCCTTAATCTTCGTGGAAGACTGCAGGGTGGAGGGGGGCCGCTTCCAAGTCACAGACAGGAGACACGGACAGGAAAGAACTCGTTCCACCCAATCGGACACCGAATAATTGAGTGTCTACAGCAGCAGCCAAGTGACAAGTGAGGCTCGACCTGACCCAGAAGGTGCCTGCCGGCTGAACATTCTGCCCCCACCAGAACCTCCGGGGGGTACCGCCCGTCATGCCGTGGTTCACCCACGCCCCTTTGGATCACCAGCAGTCACAGACAACAGGCAGGCGAAACTAAAGACCCCAACTCAGCCCCAGCGGACCCTCCCGAGCAAAAGAGACCCCCGGCGAGGCCAGCTGTCGGCAGGCATGCCAAGGTGGAACAGCCAGGCCCACCGTTCCCAGCTGGGCTGCAAACTGCACCACCCACAGATGGGCTTTGAGATGGATTGGTATCAGGGTGGGGGGTGTGGTTTAGGCTAAAATGTGATGGACCCCTACCCCTCCTCGTAAAAGGACGCTGGGTTTCCCTCTGGTGACACGTGGGATGCGTCAATCATAAGCCCTCCCCCAAAGTCCTGGCCAGCACGCCCATCCTTCGAACGATGAGTTTTGCGGTTTTTCAGAACAGAAATGATCATTATGATTGATGATGGTCGTGAGGTTAAGGCGTCGTCTCCGTGAGCTTTGGGGGGATTTTTATGTGGAATAAAGAAATTATCACTGAGAAGGGAGGTTTGTTCCTTTTCAATACTAGTAACAGGCAGGGCCCAGTGGCTCATGCCTGTAATCCCAGCACATTGGGAGGCGGAGGCAGGAGGATCACCTGAGGTCAGGAGTTCCAGACCAGCCTGGTCAACATGGTGAAACACTCGTCTCTACCAAAAATACAAAAATTAGCCAGTCGCGGTGGCGGGCGCCTGTAGTCCAAGCTACTCGGGAGGCTGAGGCGGGAGAATCACCTGAACCCAGGAGGCAGAGGCTGCAGTGAGCTGAGAAGGCACCACTGCACTCCAGCCTGCGCGACAGAGTGAGACTCGGTCTCAAAATAATAATAATAATAATAATAATAGCCTCTGCCAACCTAGTACAGTTGCCATGTTACTGAGAGGGAAACTGAGGCACAAAACGATGACATGGCTCCCCCAGGGTCACACGGGCACTGAGTGAGGGTTCTGACGCCTGATCCTGAGCCCTATAGCTACAGTCACCCCATCCCACAGCTGGGGGTACCTGTGGCCCTCTGACGGCTGCAGAGAACTGGGGGACCGTGCTTCTCAAAGGGTTGCAGTTGGACCTCCAGCTCCAGGTGCAAGAGGAGTTGCACCATCGTCCATGCCTGGGACTTTGGGACCTGCTGGTGACACAGACATCAAGGTGGGTATGACATGGCCACCGCACAATGTCCCACTGGGTGGACGGAGGGAACTGGCAGGTGTGAGGCCACCTGGGCATATCACCCTCTGTCCTGTGACGTCAGACCAGGGGCCCTTCCTGGAGGGGCTGGCTTGGGAGAGGTGTTTATGTCAGCAGGTGCCATTTAGGGGAAAAGGTAGGGTCTTCGTGGGTGGATGGAGGGGATAAAGAGGGTGGAGCTGGTGCTGGGATCCTGGGGAGCCACTCCCAGTTTGGAGGTGACAGCCCCCTCCTTTATCCCACTGCACGGAGTCTCTGATTACCCTGAGTAGTTTCTTGAACATTTCATTCACAGCCATGCTCGGTGGCTCATGCCTGTAATCCCAGCACTTTGGAAGGCCGAGGCAGGTGGATCACTTGAGGTCAGGAGTTTGAGGCCAGCCTGGACAGCGTGGCGAAACCCCATCTCTACTAAAAATACTAAAATTAGCCGGGCGTGGTGGTGCGTGTCTGTAATCCCAGCTACTCAGGAGGCTGAGCCAGGAGAATCGCTTGAACCCGGGGGGGCGGAGGTTTCAGTGAGCAGAGATCGTGCCACTGCACTCCAGCCTGGACAACAGAGACTCCGAACCCCCCACCAAAAAAACAGAGAAGGAAACCTCACTCCTTCATGCATTTCGGGGCACGGGGGGTCCAGTCCCTCACGCCACTCCCAGCCCAAGGGGCGGGCTCAACCCAGGGACATGGGGCCTTCCTGGGAACCAGGAGGAAGGGACCTTTCTGATCAGAGAACCAACACACAAGCAGCTGTCAGCCAAGCCAGCAGGAGGAGGGATGTCCCCGGCAGAGTGACCCATGGGGACCAAGGCCTGGGGCAGGCAGAGCTGGGGCAGCCAGAGAGGGGTCCGAGGGCAGGATCAGCTGTCACCAGTGTTTCAGAAAAACCCAAGACTAAATTAAAGCCTTCATCGTTTGGTCACTTTCTTTTTATTATCATTACTACTTTTTTTTTTTTTTTTTTTTGAGTCTCACTCTGTCGCCCAGGCTGGAGCGCAGTAGCACAATTTCAGCTCATTGCAACCTCTGCCTCCTAGGTTCAAGCAATTCTCTTGCCTCAGCCTCCCGAGTAGCTGGGATTACAGATGCCTGCCACCATGCCTGGCTAATTTTTGTATTAAGTAGAGACAGGGTTTCGCCATGTTGGCCAGGCTGGTCTCGAACTCCTGTCCTCAAATGGTTCTCCCACTTTGGCTTCCCAAAGTGCTAGGATTACAGGTGTGAGCTATTGTGCCCAGCATTTTTTTTTTTTTAAATCAGTCAGGGTTTTCCTCTGTTGCCCAGGCTAGAGTGAAGTGGTGCAATCACAGCTCGCCGCAGCCTCGACTTCCTGGGCTCAAGGGATGGATCCTCCTGCCTCAGCCTCCCAAGTAGCTGGTACTACAGAAGCACACCACCACACCCAGCTAATAGTTTTTATTTTTGGGTGGAGACGGTGGGGGGCAAGGAGGCGGAGGTCTCACGAGGTTGCCCAGACTGGTCTTGAACTCCTGCTCCTGGTCTCAAGCGATCCTCCCACCTTGGCCTCCTAAAGTGCTGGGATTACAGTAGTGAGCCACGGCAAACACTTTTTTTTTTTTTTTTTGAGACGGAGTCTCGCTGTGTCGCCCAGGGTGGAGTGCAGTGGCCGGATCTCAGCTCACTGCAAGCTTCGCCTCCTGGGTTTTTACGCCATTCTCCTGCCTCAGCCTCCCGAGTAGCCGGGACTACAGGCGCCCACCACCTCGCCTGGCTAGTTTTTTGTATTTTTTAGTAGAGACGGGGTTTCACCGTGTTAGCCAGAATGGTCTCGATCTCCTGACCTCGTGATCCGCCCGTCTCGGCCTCCCAAAGTGCTGGGATTACAGGCTTGAGCCACCGCGCCCGGCCACTTTTTTAATAAATCAAGGTGAGAGTCACTTAACATAAAATTCATCTTTTTTTTTTTTTTTTTTTTTTTGAGAGACAGAGTCTCGCTCTGTCACCCAAGCTGGAGTGCAGTGGCGCGATCTCAGCTCACTGCAAGCTCCGCCTCCCAGGTTCATGCCTTTCTCCTGCCTCAGCCTCCCGAGTAGCTGGGACTACAGGCGCCCACCACCACGCTCGGCTAATTTTTTTTTTTTTGTATTTTCAGCAGAGACGGGGTTTCACCGTGTTAGCCAGGATGGTCTCCACCTCCGGACCTCGTGATCCGCCCACCTCGGCCTCCCAAAGTGCTGGGATTACAAGCATGAGCCACCGCACACAGCCAAAATTAACCATTTTTAAGAGTACATTCTGCAGTACTCAGTACCTTCACAATGTTTTGCAAATACCACCTCTATCAAATTCCAGAACATTCCATTACCCCAAAAGCAAATCCGTCCCCAGCAGCCACAGTCATCCCCACCCACCTCCCCCAGCCCCTGGCACCCACGCCTCCCCTTCCTGTCCCTGTGGATTGGCATGTCCTGGGCACTTCATGTAAATGGGATCACGCGCCGTGTGGCAGTGACGTTGCTAATCAATACCCTGGGATCTGAGATTGCTTGGGGACTGGCAGGCATTTGTAGCTCCTGTGACACCTCCCTCTCCTTCCTGCCGGGGTGGGCTGCCACAGGGAGGCCTCCCAGAGGTGCCCTGCCAGGGCCTTTATCTGGGCATGTCACTGTCACCTGAGGCCCCAGGCCACGTGACCCACCAAGAGGCTGCCAGGAACTGCTTGCCACCGAAACTGGGCCAGAGGTGAAGCCCAGGAGCCGGGCTTTCCTGGGTGTCTATCTGAGCACCTGGAGGAGCTCAGGCCACAAACACAGCCACCCTGCCACACTTCTACAGATCCTGTGGCTGAGGGACTGCTTTTCTGAGCTTTCCTCATGAATACCCCAAGATTTCCAGTCCATTTTGCAAGAGCTCTTGAAGCCCAGGCTCACAATTTTGTTAACAGGACTCATAAAATACATCACTGGTCGGGCATGGTGCCTTGAGGCTGTCATTCCAACACTTTGGGAGGCTGAGGAGGAAGGATCACTTGAGGCCAGGAGTTCGAGACAGGCCTAGGTAATGTTACAAGATCTCATCTCTTAAAAATTCTCTCTCTCTGTGGTGTATTGATCTCTTTTTTTTTTTTTTTTGAGACGGAGTCTCACGCTGTTGCCCAGGCTGGAGTGCAGTGGCGCGATCTCGGCTCACTGCAAGCTCCGCCTCCCGGGTTCCGGCCATTCTCCTGCCTCAGCCTCCTGAGTAGCTGGGACTACAGGCGCCCGCCACCGCGCCCGGCTAATTTTTTGTATTTTTAGTAGAGACGGGGTTTCACTGTGGTCTCGATCTCCTGACCTTGTGATCCGCCCGCCTCGGCCTCCCAAAGTGCTGGGATTACAGGCTTGAGCCACCGCGCCCGGCCGTGTATTGATCTCTTACTGCATACAGGCATACACACCTGGCCGTCCTGTCACCCCACCTTCCTAGTCACTTCCCATCCTCTGATCACCCCCTGCTCCTGGGCTACAATTCTCCACTTTTCCTTGCATTGGTGGAAGGGGAGAAGATTGAATCCAATCTCCCTCCCATACTACAAAGCCCCATGGTAGTAGTCCCCCACCCCCCTCAATAAAGTCAGCCTTACTGTTTTAAGAAGCATCAGAGGCCGGGCGCGGTGGCTCACGCCTGTAATCCCAGCACTTTGGGAGGCTGAGACGGGCAGATCATGAGGTCAGGAGATCGAGACCATCCTGGCTAACACAGTGAAACCCCGTCTCTACTAAAAATACAAAAAAAATTAGCTGGGCGTGGTGGCGGGCGCCTGTAGTCCCAGCTACTCGGGAGGCTGAGGCAGGAGAATGTAGTGAACCTGGGAGGAGGAGCTTGCAGTGAGCCGAGATCGCACCACTGCACTTCAGCCTGGGCGACAGAGCGAGACTCTGTCTCAAAAAAAAAAAAAGAAGCATCAGAAAAATTATTTTCTGGCTGGGAGAGGCATCCCATGCCTATAATCCCAGCACTTTGGGAGGCCGAGGCGGAGGAATCATCACTTGAGGCCAGGAGTTCAAGACCAACCTGGGCAACACAGCAAGACCCCATCTCTACAAAAAATTAAAAAGTTAGGTGTGGTGGTGCGAACCAGTCGTCTCAGCTGCTCGGGAGGCTGAAGCAGAAAGATCGCTCCAGTCTGAGAGTTTGAGGCTGCAGTGAGCCGTGATCACATCACCACACTCCAGCTTGGGCCACAGAGTGAGACCCTGTCTCAAAAAATTAAAAAATGTAGGCCGGACGTGGTGGCTCACACCTGCAATCCCAGCACTTTGGGAGGCCTGAGGCAGGCGGATCAACTGAGGTCAGGAGATCGAGACCAGCCTGGCTAACACAGTGAAACCCCATCTCTACTAAAGAATACAAAAAATTAGCCGGGCGTAGTGGCGAGCGCCTATAGTCCCAGCTACTCGGGAGGCTGAGGGAGGAGAATGGCGTGAACCCAGGAGGTGGAGGTTGCAGTGAGCTGAGATTGTGCCACTGCACCCCAGCCTGGGCGACAGACCAAGACTCCATCTCAAAAAAAAAAAAAAAAATTAAAAAATTAAAAAATGTTGGCCGGGCGTGGTGGTTCACACCTGTAATCCCAGCACTTTGGGAGGCCTGAGGCAGGTGGATCAACTGAGGTCAAGAGTTTGAGATCAGCCTGGCCAACATGGTGAAACCCTGTCTCTACTAAAAATACAAAAATTATCTGGGTGTGGTGGTGCACGCCTATAATCCTAGCTACTCGGGAGGTTGAGGCAGGAGAATCGTTTGAACCCGGGAGGCAGAGGTTACAGTGAACCGAGATGGCACAACTGCACTCCAGCCTGGATGACAGGACAAAACTCCATCTCAAATTTATTTTTTTATTTTTTATTTTTTATTTTATTTATTTTTTTTTTGAGACGGAGTCTCGCTCTATCGCCCAGACTGGAGTGCAGTGGCGTGATCTCGGCTCACTGCAAGCTCCGCCTTCCGGGTTCACAACATTCTCCTGCCTCAGCCTCTCAAGTAGCTGGTACTACAAGCGCCCGCCACCACACCCGGCTAATTTTTTGTATTTTTAGTAGAGACGGGGTTTCACCATGTTAGCCAGGATGGTCTCGATCACCTGACCTCGTGATCCGCCTGCCTTGGCCTCCCAAAGTGCTGGGATTACAGGCGTGAGTCACTGTGCACGGCCTAATTTTTTTTGTATTTTTAGTAGAAACGGGGTTTCACCATGTTGGCCAGGCTGGTCTCGAACTCCTGACCTCGTGATCTGCCCGCCTCGGCCTCCCAAAGTGCTGGGATTACAGGCGCCCGGCCCCATCTCAAATTAAAAAAAAAAAAAAAAAATTAAAACATTAATAAGAGAATGCTTTTTCCCTTTACCAGTAGAAGAGAGGAGCGACAGAATGTCATTCCTCCCCATTACCCCCCTCCCCGCCCCGCCGGCCCCCAGTCAAAGGACTCCAGCCACACGGCAGGTGCTGGATGAATGGTGCCTGGTGTCACGCTGAGATCTTGTGGCTGAGCACCCCCCCGCCCCCGGTCACCAGGGCAAGGCTATCTCGTGATTCACTGCTAAGGATCTGAAGCCCACCTTGGCCTTGACCTCGTTGGAAAAGGAGGCTCCCCACAGGGCCCCGGCTTCTAGGGCTGCTGTGCGGGCGGGGGTGGGTGAGTTCGCTTCCTTGACGCCCGGAGAACCAGTCTTAATGTCAGGGTCAGGCCACAGGACACACAGAGTGGGATATTTTTAGGGAGAGAAAAGTGTGGGGTTGCTCATCTGAGCTCTGGCCAGGAGGAGGGAAGTGGGTGGAGGTGCAGAGGAGGGAGGAGGGAGGAAGAAGGGGAGGAGAGGGGAGAGGAGGGGAGGAGAGGAGGGAGTGGAGAGAGGGCAGGGAGGAGGAGGGAAGAGGCAGCCCCCTGCCCGGCCAGCTCGTGACTAATTTAGGCAAAAAGCAGCCTGAAGCTATTTCCATTCGGCGGCGGGAACAGGTGCCGGCGCCTCCGCCCCACCCCCACGGGCCACCTCCCCCGGGGCGGCCTCCAGGTTGCCGAGACCTATAAAGGCCCCCGGTTTTCTCAATGAAGCCGGGACGCGCTCCGGAGCGCACTGCGTGGTCGCGCCCTGCCCGGGCTGCTTTGGAAGTCGTCCCCGCCGCCCTTCCGCGCCGGCATGAAGCTCATCGTGGGCATCGGAGGGTGAGCGCCGGGGGACCTGGCGGGCGGCCCTGCGGAGCAGAGCCCCCTGTGCGCGCAGAGGGGGAGGCCCGGGAATGAATGGAGGGATGCCCGGCGCCTGAGGTCGCCGACTCGCCGCCTGAGGTCTGAGTGCAGGGAGGATTTTCTGCTCGGGGGGTCTCGGTGTCCCCAGTGGGGAGGGGGGGCTGGACACTGAGCCCCGTATTTCGTTTTTTAAATGGAAATGATTCCCGCCACCTTCCAATTATACTCAGCATGGAAAAAAAAAAAAAAAAAAAAAGACCAGGCACGGTGGCTCAGGCCTGGAATCCTAGCACTTTGGGAGGCTGAGGTGGGTGGATCACCTGAGGTCAGGAATTTGAGAACAGCCTGGCCAACATGGTGAAACCCCATCTCTACTACAAATACAAAACTTAGCCGGGCACGGTGGTGCATGCCTGTAATCCCAGTTACTGGGGAGGCTGAGGTGAGAGAATTGCTTAAATCCGGGAGATGGAGGTTGCAGTGAGGCGAGATAATGCCACTTCGCTCCAGCCTGGGCGACAGAGTGAGACTGCGTCTCAAAAAAAATCGGTAGGAATAGAAAATCAACTAAAGCTCCGGTGAACCCTGCTCCGGCCTCGGGGCTGTCCTGGCTAAATCGGGGACTGACACGCAGCCAGGTGGGGCGGGGTCCTCAAAGCGTCATTCCACATGACTGTGCCTTTGGAGCCTCTCTCAGGTGACCTCAGGCTAGAGGAGATTAAAACGCTCTGTAACCTGCAGGGCTGGTTTTGTGGTGCTCATACCCCCGCCTTGGAAGGGACTGGAGCTTGGTCTGATGCTGGCCGGCCTCCCTCTTGAATTTCCTATTTTTTGCTTTTGGAGTGTTTTTTTTTTTTTTTTTTTTTTTTTTTTTTTTTTTTTTTGGTGGGGGGGTTGTTGTTGCTGCTGTTGTTTGAGACAGAGTCTCGCTCTGTTCGCCCAGGCTGGAGTGCAGTGGCGTGATCTCGGCTCACTGCAACCTCCGCCTCCCGGGTTCAAGCGATTCTCCTGCCTCAGCCTCCCGTGTAGCTGGGATTACAGGCGTTCACCACACACCTGTCTAAATTTTGTGTTTTTAGTAGAGATGGGGTTTCACCATGTTGGCCAGGCTGGTCTCAAACTCCTGACCTCAAGTGATCCAACCCTCTTGGCCTCCCAAAGTGCTGGGATTACAGGCATGAGCCACTGTGCCCAGCCCCTAATATTTTTCTTTTTTTTTTTTTTTTTTTTTTTTTTGAGACGGAGTCTCGCTCTGTCGCCCAGGCTAGAGTGCAGTGGCCGGATCTCAGCTCACTGCAAGCTCCGCCTCCCAGGTTTATGCCATTCTCCTGCCTCAGCCTCCCGAGTAGCTGGGACTACAGGCGCCCGCCACCTCGCCCGGCTAGTTTTTTGTATTTTTTAGTAGAGATGGGGTTTCACCGTGCTAGCCAGGATGGTCTCGATCTCCTGACCTCGTGATCCGCCCGTCTCGGCCTCCCAAAGTGCTGGGATTACAGGCGTGAGCCACCGCGCCCGGCCCCCTAATATTTTTCAAATAAGAGGCCTTGAATTTTCATTTTGCACTCAGCAAAATTAAATGCAAATGTCACAGCCCACCCGGGGCACAAGTTAACTTGGATTCATGTGAAGCACTTTCTTTTTATTAATTTTTATTTAAAAAATTATTAATACCTCGAGACCATCCTGGCTAACGCGGTGA
This sequence comes from Macaca fascicularis, assembly GCF_037993035.2. Lineage (NCBI taxonomy): Eukaryota > Metazoa > Chordata > Mammalia > Primates > Cercopithecidae > Macaca > Macaca fascicularis. The sequence continues at coordinate 4,653,674 of NC_088393.1, forward strand.
AACCCCGTCTCTTCTAAAAATACAAAAAATTAGCCGGGCGTGGTGGGGGGCGCCTGTAGTCCCAGCTACTCGGGTGGCTGAGGCAGGAGAATGGCGTGAACCCGGGAGGCGGAGCTTGCAGTGAGCTGAGATCCGGCCACTGCACTCCAGCCTGGGCGACAGAGTGAGACTCTGTCTCAAAAAAAAAAAAAAAAAAAAAAAAAAAAAATTATTAATACCCGGGGGCTTACATTTTAAAAATTGGTTTTTAAATTTTATAATAGAGATGGGAGTCTCACTATGTTACCCAGGCTGGTCTGAAACTCCTGGGATCAAGTAATCCTCCAGCCTCAGCCTCCTGTACAACTGGGACTACAGGTGAACGCCACTATGCCTAACTAATTTTTTAATTTTTTGTAGAGACAGGGTCTTGCTATATTGCCCAGGCTGGTTTCAAACTCCTGGGCTCAAGCAATCATCCTGCCTCAGCCTCCCGAAGTTCTAGGATTACAGGCAGGAGTCACCACACCTGACCAACATCAGGCATTTTTCTTTTTCTTTTCCTTTTTTTTTTTTTTTGAGACAAAATTTGCTCTGTCACCCAGGTTGGAGTAGAGTGGCACAGTATCAGCTCACTGCAACCTCCGACTCCCAAGTTCAAGTGATTCTCCTGCCTCAGCCTCCCTAGTAGCTTGGATTACAGGTGCCCACCACCACACCCAGCTAATTTTTGTATTTTTACCAGAGATGGGGCTTCACCAGGTTGGCCAGGCTGATCTCGAACTCCTGACGTCAGGTAATCTGCCTGCCTCGGCCTCCCAAAGTGCTGAGATTACAGGCATGACCCACCGCACCTTCCTAAAATTGTTTATGTTATTTGTTTATTTATTTAAAGACAGGGTTTCACTCTCACCCAGGCTGGACTACAGTGGGGTGATCACAGCTCACTGCAGCCTCGAATTCCCAGGCTCAGGCGATCCTCCCATCTTAACCTCTGGAGTAGCTAGGACTATAGGCATGCACCACCACAACTGGCTAGTTTTTAATTTTTTGTAAAGATGGGGTCTTACTATGTTGCCCAGCCTAGTCCTGAGCTCAAGCGATCCTCCTGCCTTGGCCTCCCAAAGTGCTGGCATTAGAGGCGTAAGCCACTGTGCTGTTTTATTTTTTTTTTAAGCCCTGCTGAGACAAAATCAGGCATGGACCTCAGTTTCCTTATCTGTAAAGATAGGTGGGCTGGGCCCAGTGGTTCACACCTGTAATCTCAGCACTTTGGGAGGCCAAGGCGGGTGGATCATCTGAGGTTAGGAGTTCGAGACCAGGCTGGCCGACATGGCAAAACCCCATCTCTACTAAAAACACAAAAATTAGCTGGGTGTGGTGGCGGATGCCTGCAATCCCAGCTACTTGGGAGGCTGAAGCAGGAGACTCTCTTGAACCCAGGAGGCGGAAGTTGCAGTGAGCTGAGATCGCATCATTGCACTCCAGCCTGGATGACACAGTGAGACGCTGACTCAAAAAAAAAAAAAAATAGGTGAATGGTCCCACCTCCTGTGTTTTGGTAAGGATGACATGAGCCCACACATCAGAGGAGGACATAGAATATTCTGGGTGCACGCCACGTCTGTGTACATTAGTGTTTGTGTGTTTGTGCTTTCTGCCTCTTTTCTTTGCCCAGAAAGCCTCCGTGAACACAAATGTTCTGTCTTCACTACAGTTTTACAGTTTTGTGTTTTATATTTAAGTCTAATCCTAGGACTGGGTGTGGTGGCTCACACCTATAATCCCAGCACTTTGGGAGGCAGAGGTGGGAGGATCACTTGAGCCCAGGAGTTTGAGACCAGCCTGGGCAACATGGCGAGACCCCATCTCCACAAAGAATAAAAAATTCCCCGGGTGTGGTGGCAGGCGCCTGTAGTCCCAGCTACTAGGGAGGCTGAGATGGGAGGATCACCTGAGCCCAGGAGTTCAAGGCTGCAGTGAGCTACAATGGTGCCACTGCACTCCAGCCTGGACAACAGAGTGAAACTCTGTCTCTAAAAAAAAAATAGAAAAAGAGGGGCCGGGCGCGGTGGCTCAAGCCTGTAATCCCAGCACTTTGGGAGGCCGAGACGGGCGGATCACGAGGTCAGGAGATCGAGACCATCCTGGCTGACACGGTGAAACCCCGTCTCTACTAAAAAATACAAAAAAACTAGCCGGGCGAGGTGGCAGGCGCCTGTAGTCCCAGCTACTCGGGAGGCTGAGGCAGGAGAATGGCGTGAACCCGGGAGGCGGAGCTTGCAGTGAGCCAAGATCACGCCACTGCACTCTAGCCTGGGCGGCAGAGCGAGACTCTGTCTCAAAAAAAAAAAAAAAAAATAGAAAAAGAAAAAAAAGAAAAATTGCCAGGCATGGTGGCTCATGTCTATAATCCCAGCACTTTGGGAGGCTGAGGATGCCGGATCTCCTGAGGTCGGGAGTTCGAGACCAGCCTGGCCAACATAGTGAAACCCCATCTTGCCGGGTGCGGTGGCTCACACCTGTAATTCCAACACTTTGGGAGGCCAAGGCGGGCAGATCACCTGAGGTTAGGAGTTCGAGACTAGCCCGGCCAACATGACAAAACCCCGTCTCTACTAAAAACACAAAAATTAGCTGGGTGTGGTGGTACACGCCTGTAATCCCAGCTACTTGGGAGGCTGAGGCAAAATAATTGCTTGAACCTAGGAGACAGAGGTTGCAGTGAGCCAAGATCATACCACTGTACTCCGGCCTTGGCAACAGAGTAAGACTCCGTCTCAGGGAAAAAAAAAAGAAAGAAAGAAACCCCGTCTCTGCTAAAAATACAAAAATTAGCCGGGTGTGGCAACATGCACCTGCAGTCCCAGCTACTTGGGAGGCTGAGGCAAGAGAATCGCTTGAACCTGGGAGGCGGAGGTTGCAATGAGCTGAGATCACACCACTGTACTCCGGCCTGGGCAACAGAGCGAGACATGGTCTCAAAAAAAAAAAAAGATAAAGAGAAATCCTGGGAGCTCATTTGCAGGAAGACCCTGAGACTTGGACAGGCCCCGGGGAGCCCAGGCTATACCTCAGGCCCCTTTCTGAGCACCCTGACCTTCTAGGGGGTGCCCAGGCAGTCTCACGCACACGATCTCTCCCCAGCATGACCAACGGCGGCAAGACCACGCTGACCAACAGCCTGCTCAGAGCCCTGCCCAACTGCTGCGTGATCCACCAGGATGACTTCTTCAAGGTGCCCGCCCTCGCCCAGGGAGGTGGAGCCGGGAGGGGACACAGGGCGGGCAGCCAGGCCCCGGCCAGCCCCGCCCTCCGCTGCCCAGTGCCCATGTGGGCTGGGCACCGGCTCTGCTCCCTGCCTGACCCCTCCCGGGGTCTCTGGGATAAACTGGGCCAGGAGAGCTAGGGATGGGTGTCGTGTTCCCATTTCCTGAGCACCTGTTTCGTACCCAGCCCATTCCCACTGGACATCCCTACAGTGGGGACCCCGATTAGACGGACGGGAAAATCACCATTCCTCAACAGGACCAGCCGGCTGTGGCTTTCTGGGCGAACACCCTTTATCCTCCCCACTTCCCCTTTCCCATCTGCAAAATGGACTCTGAGCCCAGCTCGCTGCGTGGGTGGGGGTGAGGGCTAATGAGGTGATTGATGGTCTGGGGAGAATCTGAGGGTCAGCCAGAGCCCCCACCCCTCAGGGACCTCGGACCCTGTCAGCAGCAGCTCCAGCGAGGGACCCCGTAAGACTCCATCACCCAGGGCAGGGGTTAGCCAGGACTGGGCACTGGGCCTGAGATTCAGGCTCCTCTGTTTCAGCCCCAAGACCAAATAGCAGTTGGGGAAGACGGCTTCAAACAGTGGGATGGTAAGGACAATGGCAGCCCCTGCATCACCTCCAAGCCCCACTGTCTCCCGGGGTCCGCCTTCCCGCAATGCCTGCTCCCGTCCACTGTCCCCCGGGGTCCGCCCTCCCGCAATGCCTGCTCCCGTCCACTGTCCCCCGGGGTCTGCCCTCCCGCAATGCCTGCTCCTGTCCACTGTCCCCCGGGGTCCGCCCTCCCGCAATGCCTGCTCCCCCTCCATTGTCCCCCGGGGTCCGCCCTCCTGCAATGCCAGCTCCCCTGTCCCCAGTGCTGGAGTCCCTGGACATGGAGGCCATGCTGGACACCGTGCAGGCCTGGCTGAGCAGCCCACAGAAGTTTGCCCGTGCCCACGGAGTCAGCGTCCAGCCAGAGGCCTCGGACACCCACATCCTCCTCCTGGAAGGCTTCCTGCTCTACAGCTACAAGTGAGCGTCTGCAGGCTCTGGCCCCAGGCATGGCCCTCCTTGGGCGGGTATAGCCATCTCTTGTTTGTTTGTTTGAAACAGAGTTTTGCTCTTGTTGCCCAGGCTGGAGTGCAGTGGTGAGATCTTGGCTCACTGCAACCTCCACCTCCCAGTCCAAGCAATTTTCCTGCCTCAGCCTCCCAAGTATCTGGGATTACAGGCCTGCGCCACCACACCTGGCTAATTTTTGTATTTTTAGTAGAGATGGGGTTTCACCCTGTTGGACCAGGCTGTTCTCAAACTCCTGACCTCAAGCCATCCACCCACCCCGGCCTCCAAAAGTACCGGGATTACAGGCGTGAGCCACCACGCCTGGCTCACATCTCGATTTTAATAGGCAGGAGACCCAGGAGCAGAGCCACCATGAGAAGTCAGGAGTTAGGGGCACAGCTGGGATCAACCCAAGCCTGGAGCCTGGCGTGGTGGCTCACGCCTGTAATGCCAGCACTTTGGGAGGCCAAGGTGGATCGATCACCTGAGGTCAGGAGTTCTAGACCAGCCTGGTCAACATGGTGAAACCCCGTCTCTACTAAAAATACAAAAAATTAGCTGGGCGTGGTGGCGGGCACCTGTAATCCCAGCTACCTAGGAGGCTGAGGCAAGAGAATCGCTTGAACCTGGGAGGTGGAGGTTGCAGTGAGCTGAGACAGCGCCACTGCACTCCAGCCTGGGCGACAGAGAGAGACTCCGTCTCAAAAACAAAGTTAAATTAAAAAACTCAAGTCTGCGGTAAACAGCCACCCTTCTTGGGGAAACTGAGTCTTTCTTCTGGAACCTCAGCCTTCTCGGGCAGACCAGTAACCTAGGCTGCGCCCTCCAGCCTCACTGTGTGGCCCTGAGCAAGACATTCTGTCTCTGTGTGCCCGTCCAAGTTGGAGAAGAGGCATGATTCAATTTTGTGGGGGGCAGCTGCAGGGATGTTGGTCAATTCAGCTTCCCTCCCTGACCCCTAAACTCACTGGCCCAGACCACCCCTTGCCCTCGCCACCCTCTGAGAGCCAAGGCTAGGGGGCTGGATATTTTGACCGCAGTTGAAGGAAAGCTCACAGGTGCTGACCGTGTCTCCCCCGCCCCTCCCAGGCCCCTGGTGGACTTGTACAGCCGCCGGTACTTCCTGACCGTCCCGTATGAAGAGTGCAAGTGGAGGAGAAGGTGCGCTTGGTGTCTGGGGTGTGGTGGGCTCCCGAGGGCCCTGTCTTGAATTCCCAGGTGGGACCAGCAGTAACTTAGAAAATGCCACTAGGGGCCAGGCGCGGTAGCTCCAGGCTGTAATCTCAGCACTTCCGGAGGCCGAGGCTGGCGGATCACCTGAGGTCAGGGGTTCGAGACCAGCCTGGCCAACATGGTGAAACCCTGTCTCTACTAAAAATACAAAAATTAGCTGGGCGTGGTAGCACACACCTGTAATCCCAGCTACTTGGGAGACTTGGGAGGCTGAGGCAGGAGAATCGCTTGAACCCGGGAGGCAGAGCTGAGATTGGGTCACTGCACTTCAGCCTGGGTAGCAGAGGGAGACTCTGTCTCAAAAAAAAAAGGGGGCGGCCAGGCACGATGGCTCACGCCTGTAATCCCAGCACTTTGGGAGGCCGAGGTGGGCGGATCACCTGAAGTCAGGAGTTCGAGACCAGCCTGGCCAACATAGTGAAACCCCGTCTCTACTAAAAATTTAAAAATTAGCCCGGCATATTGGCGGGTGCCTGTAATCCCACCTACTCGGGAGGCTGAGGCAAGAGAATGGCTTGAACCCACGAGGCGGAGGTTGCAGTGAGCCAAGATCGGGCTACTGCACTCCAGCCTGGGCAACAGAACGAGACTCTGTCTCAAAAAAAAACAAAAAAGAAGAAAACACCACTGGACACAGGCCACATCCCAAAGCCACAGGCACCGGGCACTTAGCTGGCTAGAGCTCTGTGCCAGGCGCCCAGAGCCCGAGGCCTGAATAGCACGGCCCACCCCAACCCTGTCCAGAGCATTTCCTGGGCCTGTAGGGGGAACATGCTGGAGGTTGGAGCCTGCAGCCCAGGACTTCTGACTGAGGGTCCCCTTGCTCAGAGGTTCTGTCCCTGACTGTGACAGCTTTCAGGTTCCCCCAACCCCGGGGATATATTCTTGGCATCACCCTTCTGTGCTCTAAGCCATCCTTGCCTTCTCCCTCTGCAGTACCCGCAACTACACCGTCCCTGATCCCCCTGGCCTCTTCGACGGCCACGTGTGGCCCATGTACCAGAAGTATAGGCAGGAGATGGAGGCCAACGGTGTGGAAGTGGGTAAGCCCCTGAGCATGACCAGGCCTTGCCCTGGGGAGGACCCTGAGCCCAGTCCCTCTCCATCTTTTTTTTTCCAAGACAGGGTCTCGCTCCGTCACCCAGGCTGGAGTGCAGTGGCGCGATCTTGGCTCACTGCAACCTTGCCTCCCAGGTTCAAGCCATTCTCCTGCCTCAGCCTCCCACATAGCTGGGATTACAGGTGTGCGCCACCACGCCCAGCTAATTTTTGTATTTTTAGTAGACATGGGGGTTCGCCATTTTGGCCAGGCTGGTCTTGAACCCCTGACCTTGTGATCTGCCTGCCTTGGCCTCCCAAAGTGCTAGGATTACAGGTGTAAGCCGCCGCGCCCGGTCCCTTCTTGCTGTTGGTCCAGGAAACGGACTCCAGCAGCCCGACTCTGCAGGTCTCCTTGCTCCCGACCCAACCGTCCACTCCTCCCCCTGTGCTCTGGCCCCCTTCCTCCTGGCGGCCCTGACCGCGGCCTTTCTGATTTCAGTCTACCTAGACGGCACGAAGTCCCGAGAGGAGCTCTTCCGTGAAGTCCTGGAAGATATTCAGAACTCGCTGCTGAACTGCTCCCAGGAATCAGCCCCCTCCTCGGCTTGCCCAGCCAGGCCACAGGGACCCGGACGCGGATGCGGCCACAGAACAGCCAGGCCTGCGGCGTCCCAGCCGGACATTGTGTGACTGTTTCCCTAAGCGGGAGGTCTGTACGTTGGAGAATGGAGGCCCCACTCCCAGTTGGGTGTCCCAGAGCTCAGGGACTGAGCCCCAAGGTGCCTCTGTAACTCGCTGCAGCTTAAATATTAAACTGGGTCCTGTTTTTTTAACTGTTGGTGTCTACTGTGTTCTGTTTAAGATCCTGTCAGGCCAGGTGCGGTGATTCATGCCTGTAATCCCAGCACTTTGGGTGGCCGAAGGGGGCAGATTACCTGAGGTCAGGAGTTCGAGACCAGCCTGGCCAAAAAGGCGAAACCCTGTCACTACTGAAAATATAAAAATCGCCAGGCGCGGTGGCTCAAGCCTGTAATCCCAGCACTTTGGGAGGCCGAGACGGGCGGATCACGAGGTCAGGAGATCGAGACCATCCTGGCTAACACGGTGAAACCCCGTCTCTACTAAAAAATACAAAAAACTAGCCGGGCGAGGCGGTGGGCGCCTGTAGTCCCAGCTACTCGGGAGGCTGAGGCAGGAGAATGGCGTGAACCCGGGAGGCGGAGCTTGCAGTGAGCTGAGATCCGGCCACTGCACTCCAGTCTGGGCGACAAAGCGAGACTCTGTCTCAACAAAAAAAAAAAAAAAAAAAGAAAATATAAAAATCAGCCAGGCATAGTGGCGCATGCCTATAATCCCAGCTACTTGGGAGGCCAAGGCAGGAGAATCGCTTGAACCCAGGAGACAGAGCTTGCAGTGAGCCAAAATTGCACAACTGCACTGCAGCCTGGGTGACAGAGCGAGAGCTGTCTCAGAAAAAAAATTTAAAATTAGCTGGACATGGTGGTACACCTGTGTAGCCCCAGCTACACAGGAGGCTGAGACAGGAGGACTGCTTCAGCCCAAGAGGTTGAGGCTGCAGTGAGCTATGATCAGGCCACTGCACTCCAGCCTAGGTGACAAAGCGAGACCCTGTCTCAAAAAAAATTTTTTTCTCAATGTCTATAAATAAAGTTTTATTGGCACCTGGCCCCTGCCATTTGCATGCGTCAGCCCTGTGGCTGCTTTAGTACTACAATAGCACGTTGAGTCACCCCGACAGAGGAAGTCTGTCTGCAAAGCCTGCAAAGCCAAAAATATTTACTATCTGCCCCTCTGTGCAAAACGTGTGCTGAACAGTGTGGCGTACGGCAGGTCGAGTCCAGGGCCACAGGGAAGGTCTGAGGTCTGTGTGCTGGAGGGGAGGCAGGAGTGGACATGGAATGACAGGATGACGTGGAAGAGGGGGCTTGCCAAGGCTTGTCCTTCACCATAAGCACGGAGTGTGGTAAGGATGATCTGCCAGTCACTGCGCCCAAAATAGTCCAGGACAGGACAGAGATGTAAGAGAGAGAGGTGGCTCCAGGACAGCAGAAGCCCTGCCTGGCAGCCCAGACACCTTGGGCATTATTGTTTAAAAAAAAGAAAGGTTCATGCCTGTAATCCCAGCACTCTGGGAGGTTGAGGTGGGAGGATCAATTGAGCCCTGGAGTTCCAGACCAGCCTGGGCAACATAGTGAGACCCCCGTCTCTACAAAAAAATGATAAAATATTAGCCGGGCGTGGTAGCTCATGCCCGTAATCCCAGCACTTTGGGAGGCCGAGGCAGGTGGATTGCTTGAGCCCAGGAGTTTGAAACCAGCCTGGGCAACATACTGAGACCCCGTTTCTGTTTTTGTTTTTATTTATTTATTTATTTTTGAGACGGAGTCTCGCTCTGTCGCCCAGGCTAGAGTGAAGTGCCATGATCTCGGCTCACTGCAAGCTCCACTTCCCAGGTTCAAGCGATTCTCCTGCCTCAGCCTCCCAAGCAGCTGAGATCATAGGCATGCACCACCATGCCCAGCTAATTTTTTTATTTTTAGTAAAGACGGGATTTCGCCATGTTGACCAGGCTGGTCTCGAACTCCTGATTTTAGGTGATTCACCCGCCTAGGCCTCCCAAAGTGCTGGGATTACAGGCACGAGCCACCACGCCCAGCTGTGAGACCCTGTTTCTGCAAAAAATTAGCCAGGCATGATGGCACACGTCTGTAGTACCAGGTACTTGGGAGGCTGATGTGTGAGGATCCCTTGAGCCCAGGAATTCGATGCTGCAATGAGTTACGATTGCATGAGTGCACTCCAGGCTGGGCAACAGGGCAAGACCCTATCTCGAAAAACAAAAAAACCAAAAACAACAACAAAAAAACCCAACAACAACAACAACAACAACAAAATAAAAACAAGAAGGGGAACAGCAGCCATAGGGTAACCAAGGTAACCAACTGAAAAACGGAAGATGATAAGGGTTGGCGAGGATGTGGAGAGAGCAAAACCCTTGTGCTCTGCAGTGGGAAATGGAACACGGTGATCATGGGGAGAAACAGTCTGGCCATTTCTCAGAATTAAACATGGAATTATAGGCGGGGCCCGGTGACTCATGCCTGTAATCCCAGCACTTTGGGAGGCCGAGGCAGGTGAATCACCTGAGGTCAGGAGTTCGAGGCCAGCCTGGCCAACATGGAGAAACTCCATCTTTACTAAAAACACAAAATTAGCCAGGCGTAGTAGCACATGCCTGTCATCCCAGCTACTTGGGAGGCTGAGGCAGGAGAATCACTTGAACCCGGCAGGCGGAGGTTGTGGTGAGCGGAGATTGCGCCACTGCCCTCCAGCCTGGGCAACAAGAGTGAAACTCCACCTCAAAAAAAAACAAAAAAGGCTGGGCGCGGTGGCTCAAGCCTGTAATCCCAGCACTTTGGGAGGCTGAGACGGGTGGATCATGAGGTCAGGAGATTCAGACCATCCTGGCTAACAAGGTGAAACCCCGTCTCTACTAAAAAATACAAAAACAATTAGCCGGGCGCGGTGGCGGCGCCTGTAGTCCCAGCCACTCGGGAGGCTGAGGCAGGAGAATGGCGTAAACCCGGGAGGCGGAGCTTGCAGTGAGCTGAGATCCGGCCACTGCACTCCAGGAGCCTGGGTGACAGAGCGAGACTCCATCTCAAAAAAAAAAAAACAAAACAAAACCTGGAATTACCGTAGGGACCAGCAATCCTGCTCCTGGGCAAGGCCCCAAGGAACTCACAGCAGGGACCCAAAGAGGTCCTTGCACAGCCACGTTCATGGGAGCATGACTCACAACAGCCAAAATGCAGAGGCAACTCAAGTGTCCATGGACGGAGCAATGAATGAACACAACGTACTCCATCCACACAATGGACTATTACCCAGCCATGAAAAGGAAGGAAATCTGGATACAGGGTACAACAGCATGACCCTTGAAGATGTCGCACTCGTGAAATAAGCCAAGGTCAGGCATGGTGACTCACGCCTGTAATTCCAACACTTTGAGAGGCAGAGAGGGGTGGATCACCTGACATCAGGAGTTCAAGACCGGCCTGGCCAACATGGCGAAACCCCATCTCTACTAAAAATATAAAAATTAGGCCGGGCGCGGTGGCTCAAGCCTGTAATCCCAGCACTTTGGGAGGCCGAGACGGGCGGATCACAAGGTCAGGAGATCGAGACTATCCTGGCTAACACGGTGAAACCCCGTCTCTACTAAAAATACAAAAAACTAGCCAGGCGAGGTGGCGAGCGCCTGTAGTCCCAGCTACTTGGGAGGTTGAGGCGGGAGAATGGCGTGAACCCGGGAGGCAGAGCTTGCAGTGAGCTGAGATCACACCACTGCACTCCAGCCTGGGTGACAGAGCGAGACTCCGTCTCAAAAAAAAAAAAAAAAAAAAAAAAAAAAAAAAAAAAATTAGCCGGGCATGGTGGTGGCACGCCTATAGTCCCAGCTACTCTAGAGGCTGAGGCAGGAGAATTGCTTGAACCCGGGAAGTAAAGGTTGCAGTGACCTGAGATCGTGCCATTGCACTCCAGCCTGGGCAACAGAGCAAGACTCCATCTCAAAACAAGAGAGAGAGAGAGAGAGAGAAAGAGGGAAAGAGAGAGAGAAAAGAGAGACAGAGAGAAAGCAAACAAGCAAAGAGGCAGGCTGGGCGTAGTCGCTCACACCTGTGCATCCCAGAACTTTGGGAGGCTGAGACAGGAGGGACCAAGGAGTTTGAGGTCAGCCTGGACAACATAGCAAGACCCTGTCTCTACTTAAAAAAAAAAAAATTGGGGGGCCGGAGCAGTGGCTCATGCCTATAATCCCAGCACTTCGAGAAGCCAAGGCAGGAGGATCGCTTGAGCCCAGGAGTTTGAGACCAGACTAAGCAACATAGTGAGACCCTGTTTCTTTTTTTAATTTAAAATTTTATTCTTGGCCGGGCACAGCAGCTCATGCCTGTAATCTCAGCACTTTGGGAGACTGAGGCGGCCAGATCGCTTGAGGTCAGGAGTTTGAGATCAGCCTGGCCAACATGGGGAAACCCCATCTCTGCTAAAAATACAAAAATTAGCCGGGTGTGGTGGGGGCACCTGTAATTCCAGCTACTTGGGAGGCTGAGGCAGGAGAATCGCTTGAACCTGGGAGGCAGAAGTTGCAGTGAGCCGAGATCACACCACTGCACTCCAGCCTGGGTGACAGAGTGAGATTCCATCTCACACACACACAAAAAAAATTAAATTTAAAAAGTAAAATAAAATGAAATATTTTATGGCCGGGCATGGTGGCTCACGCCTGTAATCCCAGCACTTTGGGGGGCTGAGGCAGGCAGATCACGAGGTCAGGAGTTTGAGACCAGCCTGGCCAACATGGTGAAATCCCGTCTCCACTAAAAATACAAAAATTAACCGGGCATGGTGGCACACGCCTGTAATCCTAGCTACTTGGGAGGCTGAAACAGGAGACTAGCTTGAACCAGGGAGGCAGAGGTTGCTGTGAGTTGAGATCACGCCACTGCACTCCAGCCTGGGTGACAGAGCAAGACTATGTCTCGGGGGGAAAAAAAAAAGTAATAATTAAGATGGCAAATTTTGCTATGACAAATTTTGCTCTGTGTGTTTTGCTAAAAGTTAAAAAAATAGGAACAGGAGGCCGGGCGCAGTGGCTCAGGCCTATAATCCCAGCACTTTGGGAGGCTGAGGCGGGCAGATCACGAGGTCAGGAGATCAAGACCATCCTGGCTAACATGGTGAAACCCGTCTCTACTAAAAATACAAAGAATTAGCCGGGCGTGGTGGCGGCGCCTGTGGTCCCAGCTACTTGGGAGGCTGAGGCAGGAGAATGGCGTGAACCCGGGAGGCGGAGCTTGCAGTGAGCCGGATCGTGCCACTGCACTCCAGCCTGGGCGATAGAGGAGACTCCGTCTCAAAAAAAAACAAAAACAATAGGAACAGGAGCACTAGGGTAGCTAGTTCATGCCAGTTTGCCCAGAACTTTCCCGGTGTTAGCACTCAAAGTTCTGTGTTCCTGGGAGAAATAGGAGGATTAGTCACTCTTATGGGGGCCAACCAGCTCAGTCAGATCATTCCATGACCCCATTCCTATACGGCTCAGAGAGGGAAAGAAACTTGCCCAAGGTCACTCAGCAGAGCTGAATTTTTTTTTTTTTTTTTTGAGGCGGAGTCTCGCTCCTCAGGAATCCTTGTTCCACCAGAGGAGACATCTCCTGCTCCTGTGTGGGACCCCCCTCCACCACCTCCAACTTCCTGGAATCCCCTCTGGGTCCCACCAATCCTCCAGGGCTTTCTGGTCCCCTCAGCAGAGGCCCCAGCCCCCAGCAACCACCCCGTTGGCTGGATCCTTCTAAAGTCCCTCATTCTCCTCCTGCACTCACGATGGGGCCACAGACACCCCTACACACAAGTTTGTGTATTTACTTTCTTTCTTTCTTTCTTTTGAGACAGAGTCTTGCTCTGTCGTCCGAGCTGGAGTACAGTGGCACAATCTCGGCTCCCTGCCTGTAACCTCTGCCTCCCGGGTTCAAGTGATTCTCCTGCCTCAGCCTCCCGAGTAGCCGGGATCACAGGCGTGCACCACCACGTCCGGCTAATTTTTGTATTTTTTAGTAGAGATGGGGGTTTCACCATGCTGGCCAGGCTGGTCTCAAACTCCTGATCTCAGGTGATCCTGCCTCGGCCTCCCAAAGTGTTAGGATTACAGGCGTGAGCCACCGCGGCTGGCCTGTATTTACTTTACAAGTCCCACTTATTTTATTTATTTATTTATTTATGTTTATTTTTTTGAGATGGAGTCTCACTCTGTCGCCCAGACTGGAGTGCCGTGGCAGGATCTCGGCTCACTGCAAGCTCTGCCTCCCGGGTTCACGCCATTCTCCTGCCTCAGCCTCCTGAGTAGCTGGGACTACAGGTGCCCGCCACCACGCCGGGCTAATTTTTTGTATTTTTAGTGGAGACAGGGTTTCACCCTGTTGGCCATGATGGTCTCGATCTCCTGACTTCATTATGCGCCCGCCTCGGCCTCCCAAAGTGCTGGGATTACAGGCTTGAGCCACCGCGCCTGGCCTGTTTTATTGATTTTTAACTAAATTCCTCTGAAGAGGAAACTTTCTGACATGATATGAGGAAAACTGGATTTTCTGACACATGTTAAAATAAACACAGAGGAGCTCAGTGGCTCATGCCTGGAATCCCAACAGTTTGGGAGGTCGAGGCTGGAGGATCACTTGAGCCCAGGAGTTCAAGACCAGCCTGGGCAACATAGCAAGACCCTGTCTCTACAAAAAACATTAAAAATCAGCTGGGCTTGGGGGTGCACGCCTGTGGTCCCAGCTACTAGGGAAGCTGAGGTGTGAGGATTTCTTGAGCACAAGAGGTGGAGGCTTCAGTGAGCTATGATCACGCCACTGCACTCCCGCCTGGGTGACAGAGCAAGACCCTGTCTCAAAAACAGTGCAAAAAGCCACAGAACTTGTACCACCTAAAATCATCCTTGCCTTCACCTTCCTGAAATGCTCCCGGCCAAGAGCAATCTCAGGCCAGTGGTTCTCACCCGGGGGTGATTCTGCACCCCCCAACCAGGGGACACTGGATGGTGTCTGGAGACATTTGTGGTCCTCACGTCTTGGGAAGGTGTGAGTGGAGGCCAAGGATGCTGCTCAACCCCTGCAATGCCCAGGACGGCCCCACCCAGAGAACAGTCCAACCCCAAATATACACAATGCCCCAGGGAAGAAAACTATTCTAAGAGCAGAGAATGGACTCCAATCCTATCCTGGGCCGGGCGCGGTGGCTCACACCTGTCAACCCAGTACTTTGGGAGGCCGAGGCGGGCAGATCACTTGAGGTCAGGAGTTCGAGACCAGCCTGGCCAACATGGTGAAACCCTGTCTCTACTAAAAATACAAAAATTAGCTGGGCGTGGTGGTGGGTGTCTGTAATCCCATGTACTCAGGAGGCTGAGCAGGAGAATCACTTGAACCTGGGAGGAAGAGGTTGTGGTGAGCCGAGATCGCACCGCTGCATTCCAGCCTGGGCGACACAGCCAGACACTGCCTCAAAAAAAAAAAAAAAAAAAAATCCTACCCCGCTCCCTTAAGGTACCCATCGTGGGCCCAGGAAGGGACTGAGAGTCCAGGGCGGGCGCCAGCCCTCACACACAGGCCCCCATGCTGTCCCGTGGCTGACACTTCTCTGGGCCAAGTCATTTCTGGGGTGTGAGGAACTTGGCTGAGGGAAGCCTAGCTCTGGTGAAAGTCCCCTGCCTGGGGGCCTTCCTCCTTGACCCCTGCAGGACCCCGGGTGACAGGCAGCGCACGGAGTCTGCGGAGGGCAGAGGACCTCGTTGGAAGCTGGCCTTCTGAGCTCCCATGTGAGGGTGGGAGTCTCAGGCCCACACTGGGGAACTTGGTTCAGGGCTTCTGAGGGCTCTCCCTGTGAGGGGCTGGGGAGGGGTGTCTCAGGGTCCCCAGGGTCTGGGGCGGACAGGCAGGACCCCGCTGTGCCCCTGACTCAGTGGCTTCTCCAGCTGGGAAGGCAATCTTTAGGGGGTTTTTTTTGAGGCAGGGTCTCACTCTGTCACCCAGGCTGGAGTGCACTGGCACCATCGTGGCTCACGGCAACCTCAACCTCTTGAGCTCAAGCGATCCTCCCGCTTCAGCCTCCCAAGTAGCTGGGACTACAGGGCATACCACGGCGCCCAGCTAGTTTTTTTATTTTATGTAGAGACGGGATCTACGTTTCCGAGGCTGGTCTCCTGGGCTCAAGGGAGACTCCCACCTCAGCCTCTCAAAGTGCTGGGATTACAGGTATGAACCACCTGGGTCATTAGGAAGCCAGTCTGCAGCCCCCTCCCTGTCTGGGAGGCGCTGGAGGGTGTGTGCGCAGACAGATGGACAGTCCCTTCCATGGAGAACCGGAATGCGCTGCCCTGCCCTGCCCGCTCCCCTGGGACCGCCCAGTCCTCGGACTCTGCCCTCGGGCCCTTCCCCAGAAGTCCTGCCCGCCACGGGAAGAGAGAGGCTGAGACCCACCCCGATGGAAGCAGAGAGGCCCTGGAAGGTGGGGGAATGCGCCTTTGGTGCCGGCCTCCCCCCAACTCTATTTCAGGCACCCCCACCCCACTCCCAGCATCTGCCACTCACATCAGGTAGCAGTCAGCCGGCCTCTTAATCAGCAGTTACTCTGTTGGCACCGCCCCTGCCCCCCACCCCAGGGCCCTACCGGAGCCAAAGCTGTCACTTCCAAGGCCACCGAGCTTGGGCGCCCCGGACTCCCCGCTACCAGAGCCTTAAGGGGGTGTCCTTGGGGCCAGCTGGGGACCCAGCCAGGGCCTGGGGGAGAAGCAGGCTGAAGGGCCCAGGCAGGATCCACCCTGCACATTCTGGGGGAGCTGCGGGCTCCCGAGAATTGGCCTTGTCTCCTCTCTGCCCCCATTAAGCTTCTGCAGCATTCAAAGAGGTGGAGAAAGCGCTGAGCTTCAGGGAGGACCACGGCCCAGCCCCCTCCAAGGTAGGGGAGGGGGTGACAAGGTGGGGGTCCGGCCGGCTCTCCAAGCAGGGAACCCGTGAGGTGCAGTCAGTCCAAACAGGGCTCATTGAAGACACGGCCTGTAAGTTCTCCCCTAAAGGGTCCCTGAAACTGTGAAACCCCAGAGAGGGGCAGGAGACCCCGGAATGGCCAGGGGCGGGCGTAGGGACGGGGCCGGAAGGAGGGAGCCCCCACCTCCGTCCTCACCATTCACCTTCCCCACTGAGGGAGCCATGGCCGTGGCCACATCATCACAAGACACACATGCATTGTTGGGGTCGCCCGGCCTGCGGCGGGATCCCCAGCTCCGTCCCCTCTTAGATAAGGAGAAGCAGTGAGCAGGCCCAGCCTCCAAACAGCTCAGCCACTGCCACCGCTGCCTCCTCCTCCTCATCCTCCTCCTCCTCCTCCCCACAGCCATCTTCCCTGCTCCTTAGGCAGGGACGGGCCTGGGCTGTCCTGGAGGCCACCAAACCGCCTGGGACAATAGGTACCACCCCGGATCTGTGCTTCGGACGTCCTTTGAGGGGATCTCGTTTCACCATTGTTCTGTGTCTGACTTCTGGCCACCGAACGGGGGCCCGTGTTCTGCACGAGGCTGACCAGGGGGACGGGGGGCGGGAAGAGATGGTTTTGGTACTTACTTTTCTTTTTGTCTCACAACAGGGGGGTTAAGGTTCTCGGGGGCTGAAGGAGCCGCTTGGGGCTGGCAGGCCTGGCTTTATAGCGGCCGTCACCCCGGACCTGGGCAAAGGCGCTGTGGTTATTAATAGTGACTGCAGCTTCATGCCCGTATATGGTCAAGGCCACGGCAGCTGCGGGCTCTGCCGGACTCAGGCCTCCTCCCAACACCTGCTCCGGGCCCTGACCTGGAGGCGCCGGGCAGCACTTGCCCCACCCAATGTGACTTGGCAATGACTACATCAGAGACCCTAGAATCAAACAAGACTCACAGTTGGGGGCCCTCCAGAGGGTGCCGGGCCCCGCTGCACCCCTTCCTTCCGCCCTCACCACCGTCTTGGGAGGCAGATGGAATCCCTGTCCCCGGGGAGGGGGAAATGGCAGAGAGAGAGGCAGCACTGTTTACCAGGAGCGCAGCCAGGATGTGCTTCAACCCAGGACACATTTTTGCAGACGGTGTGTAACTAAATCCAGGCTGCGGCCTGAGGCCTCAAATGGGTGTTGTGTGTCCTGTGCTGCCTTTACTCAGCCTGGGGAAACCGGGAGGACCCATGGCCTCCTCCGCTCCTGCAGGTGGGTCCCCTAGACAAAGAGCTCTCCTTCCTCAGAGGGGGCTGGGCGGGGTCCTGCTTCTCCTTTAGTAGCTAGTTTCTGTCCCCTGCCAGCCCTGGAACTCTTCTCTTTTCCTCTTCTCCGCTTCTCTTCTCCGCTCCTCTTCTTTTTTTTTTGAGACAGAGTCTCACTCTGTTGCCTAGGCTGGAGTGCAGCGGCACAACCTCGGCTCACTACAACCTCTGCTTCCCGGGTTTAGAACAATTCTCCTACCTAAGCCTTCCGAGGAGCTGGGACTACAGGTGCCCACCACCATACCCGGCTAATTTTTTGTATTTTTTTTTTTTTTTTTTGAGACGGAGTCTCGCTCTGTAGCCCAGGCTGGAGTGCAGTGGCCGGATCTCAGCTCACTGCAAGCTCCGCCTCCCGGGTTCACGCCATTCTCCTGCCTCAGCCTCCCGAGTAGCTGGGACTACAGGCGCCTGCCACCTCGACCGGCTAGTTTCTTGTATTTCTTAGTAGAGACGGGGTTTCACCGTGTTAGCCAGGATGGTCTCGATCTCCTGACCTCGTGATCCACCCGTCTCGGCCTCCCAAAGTGCTGGGATTACAGGCTTGAGCCACCGCGCCCGGCCCTAATTTTTTGTATTTTTAGTAGAGACGGGGTTTCACCCTGTTAGCCAGGACGGTCTCGATCTCCTGACCTTGTGATCTGCCCGCCTCGGCCTCCCAATGTGCTAGGATTACAGGCATGAGCCACTGCGTCCAGCCTCTTTCTTTTTTTTTGAAATGGAGTCTCGCTCTGTCGCCCAGACTGGAGTGCGGTGGTGCAACCTCGGCTCACTACAACCTCCGCCTCCTGGGTTCAAGTGATTCTCCTGTCTCAGCCTCTGGAGTTGCCGGGATTATAGGCGCCCACCACCACACCTGGCTAATTTTTTGTATTTTTATTAGAGACAAGAGTTTCACCATGTTGGTCAGGCTGGTCTCGAACTCCTGACCTCAGGTGATCCACCCGCCTCGGCCTCCCAAAGTGCTGGGATTACAGGTGTGAGCCACTGCCCCTGGCCTGCTGTGTGTACTTTAACCACAATAAAAACATACTTGAAGCTGGACATGGTGGCTTATGCCTGTAATCCCAGCACTTTGGGAGGTGGAGGCGAGAGGATCACTTGAGCCCAGGAATTTGAGACCAGCCTGGGAAACATAGTGAGACCTTGTCTCAACAAATAACAATAATAATAATAATAATAGTAATAATAACACATCTAGTACATCCAATCTGGTTGATCGTCACAGCATTCAGCACTTCCTACCAGATCCCCTAGGGCTCCTCATCCCCTGGTGCACAAAGCATCAAGCCCTGGCCTCTTGGAGGCCTCTGGGATCCCACCGGAGGCCGGGACCATCACCCCCTCAGCCGTCAGAAGACCAGGAGGCCCCTCCGGTCAGCCCCTCTGGTCAGACAAGGAAATTGAAGTCCGTGGAAGCGCAGCAGGGCCCCAAACTCACACTCCCAGCCCTTTTCCTGGAACCAGCAGAACGTGAACCCTGCTGAGGTGGGGGGACAGACCAACCACACCAGGAGACCAGGACCCCTGGGGGCTCCCACTGCTAGGAGCATGCGACCACACCTGGCCCAGCCTCCCTCAGCGGGGTGACCCTGAGCCCCTGGCCCCGTCTCTGGCCTTCCTCTGGGCACCTGAGATGGAGCTTGAGTGAGAACCCTCGCCTCAGCCTCCCAAAGTGCTAGGATTACAGGCATGAGCCACTGCACCCGGCGCTGTGTGTGTATGTGTGTTTGAGATAGGGTCTTGCTTTGCTGCCCAGGCTGGAGTCCAGTGGTACAATCATGGCTCACTGCAACCTGAACCTCCTGGGCTCAAGCGTTCCTCCTCCCTCAGCTTCCCTAGAGGCTGGGACCACAGGTATGGGCCATCACGTTAAGCTAATTTTCTCATTTTTCATAGAAGCAGGGGTCTCACTGTGTTGCCCAGGCTTGTCTCAAATTCCTAGACTCAACAATCCTCCTGCCTCAGTCTCCCAAAAGTGGTGGGATTACAGGCGTGAGCCACTGAGTTGGGCCACATTCCTGGAACTTTCTCACCTTCCCAAACTGAAACTCTGTCCCCTGAAACACTCTCCACCCACCTCCCCAGCCCGACACCCCCCATCCTACTTTCTGTCTCTCTGACTCTGACGGCTCTAGGGACCTCCTAGGAGTGGAATCGGTGTTCGTCCTTTTGTGCCAGGCTTCTCAGCAAGCGTGACATCCTCAAGGTGAATCCATGCTGTGGCCCTTGTCAGGGTTCCCTTTTTTCAGGCTGAGTCATGTTCCATCACAGAAGGGACCCTCCATTTCTCCATTGATCTGTGGATGGGCGCCTGGGTTCCCTCCACCCTTTGGCTGTCAAGTTGTGCAGCTGTGAACATGGGTGTGCAAACGCCTGTCTGAGCCACGGGTACTTAAATCCCTCGCCTGGTCCGTCCACACTTGGCTGCCCGGCCCAGCATCATCCTGGACCTCCCAGGCAAGAGTCCAGTTGCAGGGATGGGGCGCTGGACCGATCGGCCTCCTCAGTGCCACCTGGTGGCTGTGTCCCACAAGGTTCCTCCGTGGCCAGGCTGCAGTTCCCAGTGGCTCTGTGGCAGGTGACCGTTGGGAGTTCTAAGGCATCCTTGCTGCCTACGGGACCGGATGAGATGGGCAGGAAGAGGAAGGCACACGTGATCCACTGACTTAACATGCTCACAGCTGGCACCAGGAGACACACTGTGCTTTTTTTTTTTTTTTTTTTTTTGAGACGGAGTCTCGCTCTGTCACCAGGCTGGAGTGCAGAGGTGCTATCTCGGCTCACTGCAAGCTCCGCTTCCCAGGTTCACACCATTCTCCTGCTTCAGCCTCCAGAGTAGCTGGGACTACAGGTGCCCGCCACCACGCCCGGCTAGTTTTTTTACTTTTAGTACAGACGGGGTTTCACCGTGTTAGCCAGGATGGTCTCAATCTCCTGACCTCGTGATCCGCCCACCTCGGCCTCCCAAAGTGCTGGGGATACAGGCGTGAGCCACCATGCCTGGTGCACTGTGCATTTCTTTATGAGACAAGGTGTTGCTCTGTCACCGAGGCTGGAGTACAGTGGCGGGACCACAGCTCACTGCAACCTCCGCCTCCTGAGCTCAAGTGATCCTTTTGTCTCAGCCTCCTGAGTACTGGGGACCACAAGCAGCCCCACGATGCCTGGTTCACATACAATTTTTGTGTGGATGTACATGTTCCTGCCTCTGTGAATATACTAAAACCACTGAATTGTACAGTTAAAAAAATTTTAGGGTGTGTGAATCATAGCTCAATGAAAAAAAATAAAGTAAAAAAAAAATGGCCAGATGCAGTGACTCACGCCTCTAATCCCAGCACTTTGGGAGCCCAAGGAGGGCGGATCACTCGAGGTCAGGAGTTCGAGACCAGCCTGGCCAACAAGGTGAAACCCCGTCTCTATTAAAAATACAAAAATTACAGCTGGGCATGGTGGCTTACGCCTGGAAACCCAGCACTTTGGGAGGCCGAGGTGGGCAGATCACCTGAGGTCAGGAGTTCGTGACTAGCCTGGCCAACATGGTAAAACCCTGCCTCTACTAAAAATACAAAATTAGCCCAGCGTGGTGGCACATGCCTGTAACCCCAGCTACTTGGAAGGCTGGGGCAGGAGAATCGCCTGAACCTGGGAGGTGGAGGTTGCAGTGAGCCAAGATCGTGCCATTGCACTCCAGCCTGGGCAACAAGAGCAAAACTCCATCTCAAACAAAAACAAAAGACAAAAATTAGCCACGTGTGGTGATGCACGCCTGTAATCCCAGCCACTTGGGAGGCTGAGGCAGGAGACCCACTTGCATCCAGGAGGCGGAGGTTACAGTGAGCCGAGATCACACCACTGCACTCCAGCGGGCGACAGGGCGGGACTCCATCTCAAAAAAAAAAAAAAAAAACCTCCTCAGGAAGGCCGAGCAGGGTGGGGCACTCTCTGAAACCACGTGTGAGTGAGACCCAGTGGCTGTGCTGAGCCTGCTCCTCCAAGGCCACTGGCCTGTGGCTCCAGGCGGGGCAGGGGCTCCCACGTGGGACACAGCAGCATCTGGTAAGGCGCAAAAGGACAAGAAATGGCTCTGATCCACCTTGGCAGCCCGGAGCTTCCATCTCATTGCAATCCAAACACCCAGGGGTGCCAGAGACCAAGATGCGGCAGCTCCCAGGACACCGTGAGGGTCTGCGAGGCCACCCAACTTTGTCCCCTTCTTCCCAAGGAGCACAGCGGCAGGCAGGGAACACAGACAAACATGAAAGCCTCGGAGGGCACATCCCCGGAGGCCAAAGGCTGCTTATCCCCTGCCAAGGTCTGAAGCACACAACACGCTGCGTATCTGGAAGCCGGTGTTTTATTTCTCTTGGCTGCACAGGGCCGCTCTTGTCTAGGCCTGCACACGCGCCAGGACGGGGCTCGCAGAGGAGTCCGCAGCAGAAGACCCCACATCCAGGGAACCGACCTCGGCAAGGAGGGCACATGGTAGAAGACCCCACCAAGCCCGGCGCCACCCAGAAGTGTGGGGACTGCCTGTCCGCCGTCCACCCCACCCTCCCTGTCCCACGACCTCCTCCTGGGCCAGTGGCAGCAGCGGGCAGCACCCCGCCGAACTGCCCGCAAACCCTCCCCCAGGCCTGGGCCTGGGCCAGGGCTGCATTCGGACGGCCGCTGTGCCTCGGTAGCCAGTCCCATCCTGGGTCCCAACCCTCACAGCGCCAGAGGCCACGCTGCCTGGAGGGTCCCAGCGTCATTGATGATGCAGGAGCGAAGGTGAAGGCCGGCTTGGAGGCTGTGCAGAGAAACAGCCCCGTCCCACACCCACCCTTGCCCTCCAGCTCTTCCCACTCCGCCTCCAGCCTGGGGGCGGTGTACAAGGGCTGGAACGGGATAGGAGGAGCAGCGTCCAAGTAAGCGCCCCCACCGAAGGCCGAGCTCCAGCTGTCCTGGGGCCTGGCCCATCCCAGTAGGCCTAGCGCAGCCCGCACTCCACGCCCTGCAGCTTCTCCTGCTCCAGGGCGCGCACCAGGTCCTGTACGAAGCGCATCTCGGAGGCCACCTGCTTGGCCAGCGCCTCGTAGCGGTTCTCCAGGCGGCTGAAGCGGCGCTTGAGGCCGCTGGTCCCCAGCAGCGCGCCCTTGGCCTCCTCCTGCGCCTGCCGCTTGAGTGCCTCGGTCTTGAGCAGCTCCTGCCGCAGCCGCCGCAGGTCCTGGCCCAGGCTGTCGCTCTCCTCGCGGTACCAGGCCTCCTTCTCCTCGTAGATGGCGGCCAGCGCCTCCACGTCCTCATGGCAGAGCCGCCGGCTTCGCTCCAGCTCACGCAGGCCCTCCTCGGCCGCCGCCACCTCCTCCAGCACCTTGGAGAAGCGCTCGAAGTTGGCGTAGCTGTTGTTGGGCGGCATGCTGGAGTGCGACTTGATGGTGTACTCCTTCAGACGCGTGGTCTTCAGGCGCCGCCGTTCGGGCTTGCGGCCGCTGTCCTCGCCACGCACGTTCCGCCGCCGGATGGCCTAGGAGGGAGGGAGGCCTGAGGGGGTCCCCGCGACGCCACCCAGCCCTGCCAGCCCCCGCCTGCCAGTGTGAACTGAGGTTCAGGGGCTCATCCGGCAGCCGAGTCAACGCCTCATGACAGAGACTGTCCGGCCCAATGCAAAGCTAAAAGTGCTCCCTCGAGAAAAACGTTGCAGCCCTGGCCCTGGGAGTCTCAGCCCTGCTGGACACACACCAGCCGAGGACGCCACCAGGTCTGTCGGGTGCCACATGTCCCACGCCCAGGACCCGACCCCCACCACCCAGGCCCACTCCTCTGGGGACCCTTCCCAGCCACTGGGGTTTGTCACATCCACAAGCCTTAAATGCTGAAGGCCATCCGGACCCCAGTGAGAAGGCCAAGGCGGGAAGCCCAGGGAACTCCCCCCGCTCCACTTACCTTAATCCAGGAATGTTCCAGGCTCTGGGCAATGGTCATTCTCTGCCTGGAAGACCCCTGCCCTGGTTAGTTACACCTGCACCATCTGTCCCGTCCTCCCGCGGATGACTGACTCCCAGGACCCCCAAAAGCCCTAAAGTCCCCCCCAGCCTCTGCTCAGCCAACCACAGGAGCTGAACAAGGGGACTTCAGGAAGCGCAGGGTTATCTGGGGGATGGTGGAGAGAGCCGAGACTTCAGGCTGGAGTAGCAAACCCAGGTGCCCGAGAGAGAGGCTGGGTGGCCGGGGAGGCCCAGGGAGGGCTGGGGGTCTGGGGAGGCCTGGGGACACCCAGGGAGGCCCGGGGAGGTCAGGGGAGGCCCAGGAAGGCCCTATGAGTGAGGGCTCAGCACTGCCAGGATTCTAAGTGTTTACAGGAAAACAAGTCACCTGGAATTTTACATGGAACCTTATTTTACACACTGGCAACTAAAAGTTTGTTAAATACACGGCAAGCAGCCAGACACAGTGTGTCACGCCTGCAATTCCAGAACTTTGGGAGGCCAAGGCGGGCAAATCACTGGAGGTCAGGAGCTCAAGACCAGCCTGGGCAACACGGTGAAGCCCCGTCTCTACTAAAAATACAACAATTAGCCAGGTGTGGTGGCGGGCACCTGTAATTCCAGCTACTCAGGAGGCTGACATGGGAGAATATCCTGAACCCGGGAGGCGGAGGCTGCAGTGAGCTGAGATCGCACCACTGCACTCCAGCCTAGGTGACAGAGTGAGACTCCGTCTCAAGGAAAAACCATGGCAATGGCCAACCTGCGCCATCAGTTTCCTCTCTCCAGCCCAAGAGGGAAGCCATGTCTGATCCCCAGCCGCAGGGAGGTGGCGCTGGGAGGAGAGTCCCCTGCAGCCTCCATGGGTGGAGTGGGCCCGTGTCCCATGTCCCACCCCGTGCCCTCTGCTGGCCCCTCGTACTTGGGATCTTTGACGAGCAGCCGGCGAATGAAGTCCTTGGCCAGCTCACTGGTGTTGCTGAAGTACTCCTCGTCGAAGTCATAGTTCACGGCTGAGATGTTGGTGAGCGTCTCCTGCTTGGTCTCGCCCAGGAACGGGGATGCACCGCTCAGGCTGTGAGACGGGCACGGGGTTCAGTGGGGTCCTGGGGTCCCACCACAACCGTGCCACCTCCCCGGCTGCCCCCAACTCCGTTCTGCCCACGACAGGCAGAGCACAGACGACAGGCTGACAGCAGGGGCCTGGGCCACTCACATTCCTGAGCCCCTAGAATCTTCCCGCAACGATCCCAGCCACCACCCAATAGGCATTCAAAATCCACCCCCACACCCTGACACTGACAGCAGCAGCAATGAACGGGCAGGGTCTCCTTGGAGATTCGAAGTATCTGTGCAGATGCAGGACCCGAAAGACCCCAGTCCTCAGGAACGCCGAGGGGAGGAGGGTAACTGCAGGGGGGAGCCCAAGCCGACAACACCTTAGCCAAGAGATCAAGGTCAACAGCCCGGCAGCAAGAGGGCCCGACAGCGTCTGCCTCCCAGCCTGATGCTGGGCAACAAGAGCAAAACTCCGTCTCAAAAAAAAAAAAAGAAAAAAAAAAAAATTAGCCAGCCGGGCATGGTGGCTCACACCTGTGATCCCAGCACTTTGGGAGGCCGAGGCAGGCAGATCACCTGAGGTCAGGAGTTCAAAACCAGCCTTGACCAACATGGTGAAACCCCGTCTCTACTAAAAATACAAAAATTAGCTGGGTGTGGTGATGGGCGCCTGTAATCCCAGCTACTCGAGACTGAGGCAGGAGAATCACTTGAACCCGGGAGATGGGGGTTGCAGTCCACAGCCGAGATCGCACCACTGCCCTCCAGCCTAGGCAACAAGAGTGAAACTCCGTTAAAATAAATAAATAAATAAAAGCCGAGCATGGTGGTGTGCACATGTAGTCCCAGGTACTCGGGAGGCTGAGGTGGGAGGACTGCTTAAGCCTGGGAGGTGCAGGCTGCATTGAGCTAGGACAGCACTCCAGCCTGGGCAACAGCTAAGACCCCGTCTCAACAAATAAAAATAATAAACAACGGCAGGCCCATGTGTGGCCCAGGGAGGAGTCAAAACCCAGCCTGGGGCCAGGTCCCTTCCTTGCACTTTGAGGAGGCTGGGCTCCCTAGCAGCAGCAGGGACAGGAGCATACACACCCCCGAACCCGGGGCCTGCTCAGGTGCTCTGTGAGCGTCCTGCCTTCAGAACTCTTCAGAAGCCTCTGGAACAGCAGCCACAGAGAATCACTCATCCGTTCACCCGGTATACCCTGAGCACCCGTGATGGGTCACAGCCAGGCTGCGGAACCCCAGCATCCGCATGAAACACACGGAGCCCGGGACCCGTGCCAGCTGTGCTGCACAGCTGAGGGGCCCCCACCAGGTACTCACAGGATGTAGGTGATGACGCCGATGCTCCTGGGGACAGACAAGAGGAAGAGGTCAGTGCGGTGTGGGGCCGCCTCCCCTCCCAGTGCAGGGCCCCGCCCGCCCTCCTAGGACGAGGGCGTCCAGAGCCCCTGTTCTAGGGCAATGGTCCCCCCATACTCGGGCAGCAGCAAGGCCCCACTTCATCCCCAGCTGCAGCGCTGGCCTGCGCTCCAGGACAGCAGGGAGGCCCGGGGGAGGGGGCGGCACACTCACCACATGTCCGCCTCCAGGCCCAGCGGCTCATAGTTCACAATCTCTGGGGCTGCAGAACAGGGAGATGTGGATCAGGCACTGGGGACACACGGGCCAAGGAAGAGGCTCACGACACAGGCACGGGGTCAAGGCTCAACACATCACAGCCCTTGGGGCAGGAATGCGGCAGAGCTGGCCCTCAGGGCCTGACGGTAGGACAGCTGGGCTGCACCAAACGGAGGCCCTGACCTCCTGCAATGCCGGGCCCAAGAGGGGCAGCCTCAGGGCTATGGAAGCAGCAGCTGGCGCCGGGCATGACCCACCCCATGCCCAGCAGGCAGCCCCAGACCACCCTCCCCAGGCTGGGCTGCCCACTGGGCAGGGCCTCACCCACAAACTCTGGGGTGCCGAAGATGTTCTTGAACTCATTCCCCGCCTCGATTTTGTGCGCGATGCCGAAGTCGATGAGCTTGATGCGTGGGTTGGGCACGTTCTTGTCCAGCAGCATGATGTTTTCCGGCTGGGGCGGGAGGGGGCTCAGCGGGAAAGCACGGGCCTCCCCCAACCTCACCCCGACGCTCCCCCTAACCTCACCCCCATGCAGCCCCCACTCTCACCCCCACGCTCCCCACAACCTCACCCCCACGCTCCCCACCTCACCCCCACGCTCCCCCCAACCTGACCCCCACACACCCCCCACTCTCACCCCCACACTCCCAAGCTCCCCCCACCCTCACCCCCACACGCAAGAGGTGCTCTCCAGGCTCCTCCCCGCCCCCACACTGGCCGGCCCCACGGGGCTCACCTTCAGGTCAAAGTGCGCAATGCGCTTGGAGTGCAGGTAGTGGACGCCGTCCAGGATCTGCTTGAGGAACTGAGTGGCCTCGTCCTCCGTGAGCGACTCCTTCTCCGCCAGGAAGTCGAAGAGCTCCCCGCCAGAGACCAGCTCCAGGATGAGGACCACGTCCGTCTTGTTCTCGAAGATGTCGTGCAGGGTGATGATGTTGGGGTGCCGGATCTCCCGCAGGATGTTCACCTCCCGCTCGATCTCCTCCCGGCTCACCCCGCGCCGGCTGGATGACAGGCGGCGCTTCTTGATGAACTTGGCCGCGTACTCCTTGCCCGTTCCCTTCTGCCGGCACTTCCGCACGATCGCAAACTGGCCGCTGGAGGAAGGGGAGTGAGTGAGTGGGGGTGGCTGGCTCCCCGCCACCTCCACCTGCTCCTCTGGGCGCAGCCCTGCACCAGGCACATCGAAAGACATGAGCCAGTCACTGCAGGGGAGCAGACTCCACGCCTTCTCAAAGAGCAATTCCCCAGAGTCCCGCACCATCAGACGCAGCGTTCCCACCCATCCCAGGGCTATGCCCAGCAGGTGTGCGGAGGCGAGTGCAGAGCCAGCACTCACCATATGGCACCAGCATATTATTGAAAAGTGAAAGAACGAAGAGTTCAATGCATATCAAGAGGGAACTGAGGGGGGACCAGTCACGGTGGCTCAGGCCTGTCGTCCCAGCACTCTGGGAGTTCCAGGCGGGCCGATGACTTGAGCTCAGGAGTTCAAGACCAGCCTGGCCAACATGGTGAAACCCCGCCTCTACCAAAAATACAAAAAATTAGCTGGGCTTGGTGGCGGGCGCCTGTAATCCCAGCTACTCAGAAGGCTGAGGCAGGAGAATCGCTTGAACCCGGGAGGCAGAGGTTGCAGTGAGCTGAGATGGCGCCACTGCACTCCAGCCTGGGCAACACAGCAAGACCCTGTCCCAAAAAAATAAAAGTAAATTTAAAAAATAAAGAGAGAACTGAGCCAGGTGCAGTGGCTCACACCCGTAATTCTATCACTCTGGGAGGCTGACGAGGGAGGATAGCTTGAGCCTAGGAGTTTGAGACCAGCCTGGGCAACACAGTGAGACCCCATCTCTACAAAAAAGAAATACTAAAAAATAAGCAAAGGCCGGGCGCAGTGGCTCAAGCCTGTAATCCCAGCACTTTGGGAGGCTGAGACGGGCGGATCACGAGGTCAGGAGATTGAGACCATCCTGGCTGACACGGTGAAACCCCGTCTCTACTGAAAAAAAAAACACAGAAAACTAGCCGGGCGAGGTGGCGGCGCCTGTAGTCCCAGCTACTCGGGAGGCTGAGGCAGGAGAATGGCGTAAACCCGGGAGGTGGAGCTTGCAGTGAGCTGAGATCTGGCCACTGCACTCCAGCCTGGGCGACAGAGCGAGACTCCGTGTCAAAAAAAAATAAAAATAAAAAAATAAAAATAATAAAAATAAATTTAAAAAAATAAGCAAGGTGACCAGGCACAGTGGCTCATGCTTGTAATCCCAACACTTTGGGAGGTCAAGGTGGGCGGATCACTTGAGGACAGGAGTTCAAGACCAGCCTGGCCAACATGGTGAAACCCTGTCTCTACTATAAAAATACAAAATTAGCCAGGCATGGTGGTGGGCGCCTGTAGTCCCAGTGACTTGGGAAGCTGAGATAGGAGAATTGCTTGAACCCAGGAGGCGGAGGTTACAGTGAGCTGAGATCACGCCATCGCATTCCAGACTAGGCAACAGAGCGAGACTCTGTCTCAAAAAAACAAACAAAGAGCAAGGTGTGTGGTGCACCTGCAGTCCCAGCTGCTCGGCAGGCTGAGACAGAAGCACTTGAGCCCAGGAATTCAAGGCTGTAGTGAGCTGTGATCGCACCACCACCCTTCAGCTTGGGCGACAGAGTGAGACTTTGTCTCTAATAAAAAAAAAAAAAAAAAAAGAGAGGCACTCATTTCCAGACAAATAACTGAAAAGAAATAAACGGGAACTGGGAGAGATTTGGATTAATCCAGGGGAATTTTACTCAGTCACAAGAAAGAATAGGCCAGCTCTTTACGTGTGGACAAGAAGAGACCTTCGTGACGTCACCCACTCCGTGAGGCGGAGAACACGGTCTTTTTCGTCAGAAGGGTCCCGAGGCTACACAGCAGCCTGTCCGCAGCAGGTCCCCCAGGAGGGGGTTGAGGGCGTGCGCACAGAGGGAGGGTTTGCTTTTTATTTGCTGCAGTTCCATCCTGACCAAACTAGTCACCGCAGAATTCATTTCACCATTTTCGTAAATCTACGCCACTGACCTCGAAAGAGCTCCCTACTCAGCGTACAGAGGGAAAGAAACACGCATGTTCACGAGACGAGACCAGAGTGAGGATGTGGGGCCGGAGCCGCACGCGCCCGGGTGGAGCTGTGGAAACAGCCTGGCCCCTCGGAAGCTTCAACACGGAGTTTCCACGTAACCCACAATTCCACTCCCGGGATCTCCACAAGAAACGCACACACACGTCCACGCGGTAACTTCCACAGGGACGCTCACAGCAGCACCGCCACAGCAGTCGCGGGTGGAGACAGCTCAAACGCCCGTCAGCGGAAGCATGGTCAACACAGGGTGGCCCATCCACACACCGGAGCCCGAGCCAGCCACGAACAGGAACAAGCCCCACGACGGGCCACAGCATGGAGGAACCTTGAGGACATCACGCCAGACACAAAAGGCCTAAGCCCTGCTCCAGGCGCTGGAGTCGCTGCCATGGGCTGGGCGTGGGCCTGTCCTTCCGGGCCTCACGTCCCAGCAGCATGGAGGGCCACAGATAAACAATGTGTGCTCACTGCACCTCCAGGAGACCCAGGTCAGGGTGTGCTGGTAACAACTCCCATGGCGGGCCACCAGGGACATGCTCTGCACGCCGGGGGTCAGAGGCAGGGACATTTGAGATGGGCAAGGGGAGGTGCCCAATTATTACTGATCATGGGGGAGACTAAACATAACAGCCCCTTCAAAGACATCATCCACGTGCTAACCCCTGGGACCTGCCAAGATGGCGTCTTAACAGCAGAAGGGGCTCGGCAGATGGGATGAGGTTAAGGATCTGGAGACGGGAGAGCATCCTGGGTAATCCGGCGCCCAGTGTCCTCGTAGCATCCTCGTGAGATGAGAGTCAGAGAGAGACTGGAAGAGGCTGCGCTGTGGCTGTGAAGGGGAAGGAAGGAGTCCCCGAGAGCCAAGCAGGTGCCTCTAGACTCTGGGAAAGGTGGGAACCGAATTCCCCCCTGGAGCCTCCAGGAGGGCCCAGCCCTGTGGGTCCACGGTAGACTCGGAACCCCCGAAGGAAGCCATGGTCATCCAGGGCACTCACTTGTGGGGTTTGTTACAGCGGCTGCAGGAGCCTCACGCTGACAGCCAAGGGCAGAGGTGGGAGGAAAGCGAGGCAGTCCTCATCAGACTCGGCCCACCCGGCCCAGGCTGCGTGCAACACAACGTCCCCTGCATACATTCTGCTCCCTCAGACTCGGCCCACCCGGCCCAGGCCGCCTGCAACACAACATCCCCTGCATACATTCTGCTCCCACCCTGGCGCCGTCCTTGCTGTAGCACTCCCTGCACCTGGAGCTCCTTCCTCCTTCCCCTCTGCCTGCACCCACCAGGCTGACGGTAATACTTCCACCTCCTATCGCAGGAGGACTCCCACGGCCACAGCATCCAAATCCAGTGGTACCCGCGTGCCAGGAACTCGGAATATCTGGATGTGTTGCCTCTTTATTTATTTATTTATTCATTTATTTATTTTTGAGACAGAGTCTCACTCTGTCACCCAGGCTGGGGTGCAGTGGTGCGATCTCGGCTCACTGCAACCTCTGCCTCCTGAGTTCAAGTGATTCTCCTGCCTCAGCCTCTCAAGTAGCTGGGATTACAGGCGCGCACCACCACGCCCGGCTAATTTTTATATTTTTAGTGCAGATGGGGTTTCACCAGGTTGCCCAGGCTGGTCTCAAACTCCTGACCTCAAGTGATCTGCCTGCCTTGACCTCCGAAAGTGCTGGGATTACAGGCATAAGCCACCACGCCTGGCCGGGTTGCCTCCTTTTTAAACACGCAGATTTTATCCCTCTAGTGTTATTCCAACCTGAACTAAAAAATAAAGAGGAGGCTGGGTGCAGAGGCTTATGCCTGTAATCCAAACACTTTGGGAGGCTGAGATGGGAGGATCACTTGAGGTCAGGAGTTCGAGTCCAGACTGGGTGTAACACAGTGAGACCCTATCTCTACAAAACATAATTAGCACACACACACAGGCGCAAAAGAAGCGTGTCCATGCTCCTTCACCCCCAGTGAGTCGGGTCAGCAGTAGCCTGTGGTCCTAAGGTGAGCGGACGTGGCTCTGCTTTGCTCCCAGCCCTGTTAACAGTAGTGATTTCCAGCAGCTAGTCCAAAGTCAATCAACAATAAAAGTCAGGAGACACGAAGTACTGCTCAGAACGGAATCCCAGCTCACTCATGCCTCTGAACCTGAGGGCTTATCACAGTCACCCACGTAAGAGCCCCAGGCTGAGAATATGGGGGAGGCCAGCCTCTGGGCCACCAGGTCCACACTTCCTCCCCACCCCCGGCTGATCCAGTCTACGCTTCCTCCCCCACTACAGGGCGGATCCGGTCCACACTGCCTCCCCACCCACGGCAGATCCAGTCTACACTGCCTCCCCGACTGCAGGGCAGATCCGGTCCACACTGCCCCCCAACCCTGGGCGGATCCAGTTCACACTGTCTCCCCGACTGTAAGGCGGATCCGGTCCACACTGCCTCCCCACCCAGGGCTGATCTGGTCCACGCTTCCTCCCCACCCAGGGCGATCCAGTCCACGCTTCCTCCCCACTGCAGGGAGGATCCAGTCCATGCTTCCTCCCCACCCAGGGCTGATCTGGTACACGCTTCCTCCCCACCCAGGGCGATCCAGTCCACGCTTCCTCCCCCACTGCAGGGCTGATCCGGTCCACGCTTCCTCCCCACCCACGGCTGATCCGGTCCACGCTTCCTCCCCACCCGGGGCTGATCCGGTCCACGCTTCCTCCCCCACTGCAGGGCTGATCCGGTCCACGCTTCCTCCCCACCCACGGCTGATCCGGTCCACGCTTCCTCCCCACCCACGGCTGATCCGGTCCACGCTTCCTCCCCCACTGCAGGGCTGATCCGGTCCACGCTTCCTTCCCAGCCAGGGCTGATCCAGTCCACGCTTCCTCCCCACCCACGGCTGATCCGGTCCACGCTTCCTCCCCCACTGCAGGGCTGATCCGGTCCACGCTTCCTCCCCACCCGGGGCTGATCCGGTCCACGCTTCCCCCCCAACCCAGGGCTGATCTGGTCCACGCTTCCTCCCCACCCGGGGCTGATCACTGGAGGGTCTGAGTTCCAGGCTGTCTCGGTGTCATTTCCATCCATCTCCGAGTTAACCCCACAAAGCAAGGGCCAGACCCACCCTTTTTTTTTGTTTTTTTGAGACAGGGTCTGGTTCTGTTGCTCAGGCTGGAGTGCAGTAGTTCATTCATGGCTCACTGCAGCCTCGACCTCCTGGGCTCGGGCAATCCTCCTGCCTCGGCCTCTCAAGCAGCTTGGACTACAGGCACACACCACCACACCCAGTTAATTTTTTTTTTCTTTTTGTAAAGATGAGGTCTCACTCTGTTGCCCACGCTGGTCTCTAACTCCTGCGCTCAAGCGATCCCTCCCAAGTAGGTGGGACTACAGGCACATGCTGCCACACCTAATTTATTCATTCTATTTTTTGTAGAGACAAGATCTTGCTGTATTGCCCAGGCTGGTTTGGAACTCCTGACCTCAGGAGATCTTCCCACTCCACCCCCCCAAAATGTTGGCATTACAGGTGGAGCCACTGCACCTGGCCACTATTCGCATTTTAAAGAAACTGAGGCTGAGAAAAGGAAAGCAACTAGCCCGAGGACATGCAGTCAGCCAGCGGCGGGAGGATTCAAACCTTCAAAACAGGTGCTGCAGGCTCCAGAGCCCAGGTGCTCTCACAGGAAGCGGGCACCTGGGGCTGGGCACTGGGCTTCTGCCTGCCCAGCTCCCAGCTCCACCCGGTCTCCTAATAGACCCAGCTGTCCCAGGGCAGCCTTTACTGCTCACTCCCAGTCCGTGGGACTCAGTGGTCCAGGAAAGGGGTGGAAGGGGACATGACTGGACCTGGGCAAACAGAAAACCACACCCCCCAGCCCAAAGAGACCGATCCAGTCCACACGGCTCGGAACGCCTGCCCGGAAGAGAGCCTCTCTCTCTCCCTCTGCTGGGCTGGGATTCGGGCTCGCGGCAGGGGCCACCATGTAGAATGCTGCCTAAGAACAGATCAGGCCAGGAGAGGGGAGCCACCAGGCACTGCGGGTGGCACGTAAGCCCTGTCACTCACTCTGCCAGGGCGCCTCCTCCACGCTGGAGTGGACCTCGGCCCGGGGGACACAGGGCACTGCACACACCAGCACCCAGCCGCACCTGCGGCCGCCGCACACCTGGACTCCCCGGTTCCGTAAACCACGCCTTTCCCTGTTTTGCTATTGCCAGCGGGATTTCAGGTTCTGCCACTGAGTCCTCCTACAGCAACACCAGACCACAGCCGCCCACCTCCAACAGCTCCCGGTCTCGCTGGCCACAGACAGACTTGCCCCATAGAGGCAAGGCCACCAGCATGCTCTCAGTTCCTCTACAGGTGGAACTCTACAGGTGCTTGATCTCCCCAACCAGGAAAGAAACTCCGAGAGCCGAGCCCACCTGCTTCGCTTCTCTGTAACTTCCCTGGCCCCCAGCGCAGGTGGGGGACACAGCAAGCCCTCCTCAATGATGGTCTCAGGTATCACTCCCAAACCACTTCTTTTTTTTTTTTTTTTTTTGAGACGGAGTCTCGCTCTGTCGCCCAGGCTGGAGTGCAGTGGCCGGATCTCAGCTCACTGCAAGCTCCGCCTCCTGGGTTTACGCCATTCTCCTGCCTCAGCCTCCCGAGTAGCTGGGACTACAGGCACCCGCCACCTCGCCCGGCTAGTTTTTTGTATTTTTTTTAGTAGAGACGGGGTTTCACCGTGTTAGCCAGGATGGTCTTGATCTCCTGACCTCGTGATCCGCCCGCCTCGGCCTCCCAGAGTGCTGGGATTACAGGCTTGAGCCACCGCGCCTGGCCCCAAACCACTTCTTAAGTGCCTGCCACAACCCAGACACGGCCCAAGCGTGGCCTATACACTGACGATTTCTACTGATAGGGTTTGTGATGTTTAAAAATGTGGGCTGGGAAGCCGGGCACGGTGGCTCACGCCTGAAATCCCAGTACTTTGGGAGGCAAAAGCGGGCAGATCACGAGGTCAGGAGTTTGAGACCAGCCTGGCCAACATAGTGAAAGCCCTTTCTCTACTAAAAATACAAAAAAATTAGCCGGGCGTGCTGGAGGGTGTCTATAATCCCAGCTACTCGGGAGGCTGAGGCAAGGAGAATCGCTTGAACCAAGGAGATGGAGACTGCAGTGAGCTGAGATCGCGCCATTGCACTCCAGCCCGGGCGACACTGCAAGACTCCGTCTCAAAAAATAAATAAATAAAAAATAGTGTGGGCTGGGGCCAGGCACAGTGGCTCATGCCTGTAATCCCAGCACTTTGGGAGGCAGAGGCGGGCAGATCATTTGAGGTCAGGAGTTCGCGACCAGCCTGGCCAACATGGCAAAACCCCATCTCTACCAAAAATACAAAAATTGACCAGGCATGGTGGCAGGCGCCTATAATTCCAGCTGCTTGGAAGGCTGAAGCAGGAGAATTGCTTGAACCTGGGAAGCGGAGGTTGCAGTGAGCCAAGATCGAGTCACTGCATTCCAGCCTGGGCAACAGAGCCAGATTCCGACTCAATTTAAAAAAAAAAAAAATGTGGGCTAGGCACAGTAGCTCACACCTGTAATCCCAGCACTTTGGGAGGCCAAGGTGGGTGGATCAAACTCCTGAGGTCAGGAATTCGAGACAAGCCTGGCCAACATGGTGAAACCCCCTCTGCACAAAAAATACAAAAAAATTACCCAGGCGTGGCATGGTGGCGGGAGCCTGTAGTCCCGGCTACAGCTACTTAGGGGGCTGAGGTAGGAGAATTGCTTGAACCCGTGAGGTCGAGGCTGCAGTAAGCAGAGATCTCACCACTATACTCCAGCCTCGGTGACAAAGTGAGACCCTGTCTCAAAAAAAAAAAAAAAATTAAAATTCCAAACCATTCCTAGCTTGCAGACCATATAAAATCAAGTGTCAGGCCGGGCGCAGTGGCTCAAGCCTATAATCCCAGCACTTTGGGAGGCCGAGACGGGCGGATCACGAGGTCAGGAGATCGAGACCATCCTGGCTAACCCGGTGAAACCCCGTCTCTACTAAAAAAAAAAAAAAAAAACAAAAAACTAGCCGGGCGAGGTGGCGGGCGCCTGTAGTCCTAGCTACTCTGGAGGCTGAGGCAGGAGAATGGCGTAAACCCAGGAGGCGGAGCTTGCAGTGAGCTGAGATCCAGCCACTGCACTCCAGCCTGGGCGACAGAGCGAGACTCCGTCTCAAAAAATAAATAAATAAATAAATAAATAAAATAAAATCAAGTGTCAGGGAAAAAGAAGTGTTTGCCCCAGTTGGGTTTGGCCCACGGGCTGCAGCACACTGACTCCTGAGTAAATGAATCAGGACAGCAGACATGAGGGTGCACAGGCAGTCCGTGCTTGCAGTTTAAAAAAATTAGGCCGGGTGTGGTGGCTCACACCTGTAATCCCAGCACTTTGGGAGGCCAAGACGGGAAGATCACTTGAGGTCAGGAGTTCAAAACCAGCCTGGCCAATATGTTGAAACCCCATCTCTAATAAAAATACAAAAAAATTGGCCAGGCGTGTTGGCAAGCGCCTGTAGTCCCAGATACTCAGGAGGTTGAGGTGTGAGAATCGCTTGAACCCGGGAAGCAGAGGTTGCAATGAGCTGAGATTGCACCATTGCACTCCAGCCTGGGCGACAGAGTGAGACTCCATCTCAAAAAAAAAAAAAAAAAAAAAAAAAAATTACAGCACGTTATGCTGCATTCTGGGCCTTCATCTTGCACTTTATGTGTCTCTGAGAACGTTCCAGACCACTACCTGAAGCAGTGCCCTCAGAACGGCATACACTGGCCACCCAGAGCTGTCAAACCCGTGAGGTGTGGCCAGTCCTGGGAAGAACTGTGACATGAAATACACACCAGACGTCCAAGTCTTCACAGCAAAAACAGAAGGCTAAATATTTTTTTTAATTATGAATTTCTGTTCATTTGAGAGATGGGGTCAATTTATGTTACCCAGGCTAGTCTTGAAGTCCTGGGCTCAAGCGATCCTCCCGCTCTGGCCTCCCAAAGCGCTAGGGTTACAGACGGAAGCCACCACACCGGCCTTGCCTGGTTCTTTTTAAGAGCTGCATCCTATTCCAGTCCTGATGCAGTGGTTTGGGGGGGCCATTTAAGAGGCTGTTGTTCCCAGCAGGGCGCAGTGGCTCACGCCTGTAATCCCAGCACTTTGGGAGGCCAAAGCAAGCAAATCACCTGAGGTCAGGAGTTAGAGACCAGCCTGGCCAACATGGTGAAACCCCGTC
This sequence comes from Macaca fascicularis, assembly GCF_037993035.2. NCBI lineage: Eukaryota > Metazoa > Chordata > Mammalia > Primates > Cercopithecidae > Macaca > Macaca fascicularis. The sequence goes on from NC_088393.1 coordinate 4,690,137, forward strand.
TCTACTAAAAATACAAAATTTAGCCGGGGGTGGTGGCAGGCGCCTATAATGCCAGCTACTCAGGAGGCTGAGGCTGGAGAATACCCGGAACCCAGGAGGCCGAGGTTGCAGTGAGCCGAGATCTTATCACTGCACTCCAGCCTAGGCGACAGAATGAAACAGTGTCAAGAAAAAAAAAAAAAAAGGCCGGGTGCGGTGGCTCACACCTGTAATCCCAACACTTTGGGAGGCTGAGGCGGACGCATCATGAGGTCAGGAGATCGAGACCATCCTGGTTAACATGGTGAAATCCCGTCTCTACTAAAAATACAAAAAAATTAGCCGGGCATGGTGGCAGGCGCTTGTAGTCCTAGCTGCTGGGGAGGCTGAGGCAGGAAAATGGCGTGAACCCGGGAGGCAGAGCTTGCAGTGAGCCGAGATCGCGCCACTGCACGCCAGCCTGGGTGATAGAGGGAGACTCCGTCTCAAAAAAAAAAAAAAAAAAAAAAAAAAAAGGCTGTTGTCCTGGTAAACGTTGTTCTAGCAACTACCCCAGTCTTAAGTCATTCCATCCATGTATTTACATTTTTCCAAAGAATTAATTCCTACAGGTGAAATCAGCGGGTTAAAAGAAATAGACATAATCAATTTGGCTGAATTTTGCTGACTTTTGCCAAATGACCCCTAGCAGGAGGTCCTAACACATTTTCAACACTGAAGCAGGAGAAGTCACTATGGGAGGAGGGGGCGTGCCTTCTCTGCCACTAAGGGAAGAAATTCCTGAAGGAGGGACCTCAGGATCCCAAAAGGGCCGCAGCACTCTCCCCAGCCTGACACAGAGCTCAGTTATTTACATTCCCTTCTGGTGACATCATGGGGCGGCTCCAGGGAGGCTGGCCAGCAGCAAACTCACCAAATAAGGTTGGAGGCTCTACAAAAGGAGGCAGGGCCTAGTGGTGTCTGGCTGGTCTGGAGGGGGCGGGGTCTCAGGGGACCCTCCAAGCTCCAGACAGGCAGGAAATCGGCTGCCTCCCTGGAAAAGGAAACCTCTGCTTTTTCCCACAAGAATGTTAAACAATTGACAGAGGTGTGGGCGCAGCTGGGAGACACGCCCCTCCCTCCCCCTCCTTTAAATATCCAAGAGCTAGGAAAAAACTCAAGGGCCTCCCACAAAAGACGATTCACACACGGATAATTTTTTTTTTTTTTTAAATAAATGGGGTTTTACTGTGTTGCCCAGGCCGCAGTGCGGTGGCACAATCATAGCTCACTGCAGCCTCCGACTCCTGGGCTCAAGCCATCCTCCTGTCTCAGCTTCCCTAGTAGCTGGAACTACAGGTATGAGCTACCACACCTGGCTAATTTTTTTCATTTTTATTTTTTGTAGAGATGGAGTCTTGCTATGTTGCCCAGGCAGAAGACACACCTTTTAATAACAAAAGCAGCTGGCATCTGTTGCTCTGGTGCCCCATGCCAGGCACGGTATTGGCTGCTGTAAAGACTCAATTACTTTCCTCCCCACAGGAAACTGACGATTCACAAGCAGGAATTCACAGCCAGGGCTGTCTGACTCCACCGCCCAAATTTGTTCCACCAGCACACGGTACTGACTCATTCCTTCTCAAGATACAGGATAAAGAACAGGAAGGAGAGTTGCTGTTCAGAAAACCCCACAGCGTCTCCCTCCTATCCCTGGAGCCCAGCCGTGGGGGCGGACAGCTCACCTGCCCAGCTCCTCCCCCATCTCATAATGGTCCTCCACGTCCTCCTGCCTGAACGTGGACATGGCGGCCGGTCTGCCTTCCAGCAGCTTCCACTCCAGGGAAAGTGTAGTCACCGCAGCCTGGAGATAGGACCTCAGGAGTCCCCTAATGGTGACCCTGGAGGAGACAGGGAAAGAGAGAAGTGAGGAACTGAGACACCACCCTTTTCTCCTAGATTAATGGACAGACCTGCCTACCAAACACAAGCCTCCTACCTCTCCACTCTGAAGCTCCAGACTCCTCATAGAGGTGCTGTGTTTAGTGGGCTGGGTCCTGTCATGTCACCTCTTTTAAAGCCCCATAACCACTCAAAAGGTTAGTAACAGCCCCACTGGGCCACCTTCACCCCACAAAACTCTCCAGACACATAATTCTGACTTCCCTGACGCTGCCGGCGCCTTTCTTTGCCTCTCCTAGACTTCTCCCAACCTGCTCAGCCAAAATCCCCCACCATTCCTGCACGTTCCCCACGCTCCCCTCAACCTCAAATCCCAGGGCTACCTTACTCCCTGGCCAATGTCTTAACGAAGTTCTCAAGTCTACTTCTTTTTGTTGTTGTTGTTTTGAGAAGGAGTCTCGCTCCGTCGCCCAGGCTGGAGTGCAGTGGTGCAATCGTGTCTCACTGCAGCCTGGAACTCCACGGCTCAAGCGATCGTCCCACCTCGGCCTCCCAAAGTGCTGCCATTCTGGTCAAAATTCTCAAGTTACTACCTTAACCCCTCCCTTGTCCTTGCCCTCGGTAGGTCTCTGAAGAACCTCATCGATGGAACACCCCCGCCCACCCCTAACCATCTCTGACTCCCTCCAATTCTGAATTTTCCAGGAACTGGACGACGCCTTCCACGCTCCTGCAAGCCCACTTTGCCTCCCTCCGGCGCTGACCTCCACCGTCCTCGCAAGATTAACCTCTTCCTCCCCGCTTCATGTATCAAAGTCCCCCAACCACAGTCTCCCCTACCCCCCAAAACGGGCCTCCAAAAAGGACACCATCTGAGTGTCCTCCACCGTCCTCCACCCCCTCTCGCCCCAAATCTCCGCACAAGCCCCTAGGCAGACCCCAATGGCTACCTTTGCAGAACCGCCCCCAAGGCCTTCCCCATCCCTAAGGCTCCGCTCCAGCATCCCTGGTGCCGCCACGCCCCTCGCAGGCCCGGCCGAGCCCCTTCCCCGGCCCAGTCAACCAGATGGGTCCCCAAACCTACCAGCCCCTCAGGTTCTCTCCCTCCCTCGTCCTCCGCGGGCCCCCGGAGCGCCGCTCCGAACCCACCCAGCCCTTCAGTCTCGGCCCGAGTCCGCTCCTCACCCTCCGTCGTCCGGAGTCCACGGCCGGCGCCGCCTCGCTGGCCACCGCCGCCTCCTCCAGAAGCCCCGCGCCCCGGCGCCGCGACGCGCCTGCGTCGACGTCACCACACTCGCCAGTGCCCGCCCCCGGGAAGCAGATCCCGCCGCCTATTGGCCGGTCCTCCCGCCGCCTATTGGCCGATCCGCCCGCCGCTCGCGCCGCACCTCAACGCCCCGCCCCCAGCTGCCTTTTCGGCCCCCGCACCCGGATGCAGCCTCGCCATTGGCTGAGGACTCGCCATCCCTGATTTGATTGGCTGCAGTCGACGCTGGGCCGCGGACGGAAAAAAGGCCGAATTCTGGCCCCTTGATCGCCCCGCCCGCCTCTCCTCTGACCCTGGTGCTGAAGCTAGAGAAGTGAAGCTGAAGCCCTGCATCCCGCTTCCTGCCTTCCCAGAGCACCGGATGCGCGAATGGATGGTTCACCTGTGGCTGAGCGCGCATGGCAGCTCCTGGAGTGGACCCCGGGAATGCTTTAGGCCCTATGTGGCAGTTTCCTCCTCTGAAAACTGTTACCCACATTCTAAATACTTAAAATGCAAATGAGGCCAATCCGGGGTTGTCATTCACAGGGCTCCTGTTCGTCTCAAAATAGAGGATAACAGGACGGGCGCGGTGGCTCACGCCTGTAATCCCAGCACTTTGGGAGGCCGAGAGAGGCGGATCACAAGGTCAGGAGATCGAGACCATCCTGGCTAATACGGTGAAACCCCGTCTCTACTAAAAATACAAAAAAAAATTAGCCGGGCGTGGTGGCGGGCGCCTGTAGTCCCAGCTACTCGGGAGGCTGAGGCAGGAGAATGGCGTGAACCCGGGGGGCGGAGCTTGCAGTGAGCCGAGATCGCGCCACTGCACTCCAGCCTGGGCGACAGAGCGAGACTCCGTCTCAAAAAAAAAAAAAAAAGAGGATAACAGCAAGCATTGTATTGAGACTTAGTATGTGCCAACTGACAACACTGGGAGGTAACTTAATTTTTTGAGACAGAGTGTCACCCTGTCACCCAGGCAAGAGTGCAGTGGAGGTATCCGGCTCACTGCAACCTCCACCGCCCGCGTTCAAACGATTCCCGTGCCTCAGCCTCCCAAGTAGCTGGGATTACAGGTGCCCATCACCAAGCCCGGCTAGTTATCCTATTCTTAGTAGAGACGGGCTTTCACCATGTCACCCAGGCTGGTCTCTCCTGAGCTCAAGCAATCCTTGATCTCTGTGATCCGCCTGCCTCGGTCTCCCAAAATGCTGGGATTACAGGTGTGAGCCACAAGCCGGCCTTTACATTTTTTATTTACGTTTTCAACATATAATGGGTTGGTCAGGTGTGGTGGCTCGCACCCATAATCCCACTTTGAGAAGTCGAGGCCAGTGGATCACGAGGTCAGATGGAGACCATCCTGGCTAACATGGTGAAACCGTCTCCACTAAAAAATACAAAAATTAGCCAGGTGTGGTGGCGAGCACCTGTAGTCCCAGCTACTCGGGAGGCTGAGGTTGGAGAATGGCATGAACCCGGGAGGCGGAGTTTGAAGTGAGCCACATACCACCTTAACTTTTGTACTATTAAAAAAGAACAGAGGCTGGGCGTGGTAGCTCACACCTGTAATCCCAGCACTTCGGGAGGCTGAGGCAGGAGGATCATGAGGTCAGATCGAGACCATCCTGGCTAACACGGTGAAACCCCGTCTCTACTAAAAATACAAAAAATTAGCCAGGTGTGGTGGCGGGCACCTGTAGTCCCAAGTACTCAGGAGGCTGAGGCAGGAGAATGGCGTGAATCCAAGAGGCAGAGCTTGTAGTGAGCAGAGATCGCACCACTGCACTCCAGCCTGGGCGACAGAGCGAAACTCCGTCTCAAAAAAAAAAAAAAAAAAAAAAAAAAAAACAGAACAGGACCCGGTATGGTGGCTCACACCTATAACCCCAGCACTTCGGGAGGCTGAGGCCGCTGCTCTCTTGCAGTCGAGAGTTTGAGACCATCCTGGCCAACACAGTAAAACCCCATCTCAACTAAAAATACAGAAATTAGCCAGACATGGCAACAAGGCACCTGTAATTCCAGCTACTTGGGAGGCTGAAGCCCAAGAATTACTTGAACCCTTGAACCCGGAGGTAAAGGCTATAGTGAGCAGAGATGACGCCACTGCAGTTCAGCCTGGGCGATAGAGCGAGACTCACTCTCAAAACACAGTAATCCAAGCCGCCTACAATTTCCCTGACTGCTGGGAAACATAGTTCAGTTACAGCCCAAATTCAACAGCGAAGCCAAACCTCAGGCATACCTACATGTGGGCAAAGCCTCAGCTGAGGCTTGGCCTTGGCAGTGCGGGGCCAGAGTGCCCCCTGCTTTGCCAGGAACCCCACAGTGCTACTTCACAGTCCCCACCTGCCTTCCTGAGGACACAGAAACACGCAGAAAATGATCATGTTAACTTTCTTACCAGCATTGACAAGATTAGGCCTCCTCACATCTTTGGCACCATTTAGAGAACAAATGAGGTGTGGTGGCTCACACCTGAGATCCCAGCACTTTGGGAGGCTGAGGCAGGAGGATTGCTTGAGTCCAGGAGGGAGACCAGCCTGGGCAACACGCCACAGTGGCTCACACCTGTAATTCCCAGCACTTTGGGAGGCCAAGGCAGGCAGATCACTTGAGGTCAGGAGTTCAAGACCAACCAGGCCACAGCAAAATTCTCAAAATAAAAATTAGCTGGGCATGGTGGCACATGCCTGGAGTCCCAGTTACTTGGCAGTTTGAGGCAGGAGAGTCCAGGAGGTGGAGGATGCAGAGAGCTGATTGCACTACACCCATCTGGAAAACAGCAAGACTCTGCCTCTAAAACGTTGTTTAAAAGGCCGGGCACAGTGGCTCACGCCTATAGTTGGCCAAGGCAGGCAGATCACAAGATCAAGAGATCGAGACCATCCTGGACAACATGGTGAAACCCCCGTCCCTAATAAAAATACTAAAAATACAAAAATTAGCTGGGCGTGGTGGTACACGCCTGTAATCCCAGCTACTCAGGAGCCTGAAGCAGGAGAACTGCTTGAACCCAGGAGATGTAGGTTGCAGTAAGCAGATGGTGCCATTCCACTCCAGCCTAGGAAACAGAGACTCCATCTCACAAAAAAGTTTCAAAGCAAGCAAATGGATTTCTAGCAAACTAGTCAGGACTGGGATGACCACAGAAAATCCTGATGGTGGATAGAACGCGTGAGCTTGTCAGCAATTCAGAGGGCTGCTGAAGTCTGCCAAGTTCAATCTGGTGCCCCTCACTCCACAGGGCCATCCAAATGCATTCAAAGTGACATCTTATAATTCTTTGCCACGCTAATTCCCTGAGCACTTCAAATGCTCAGCAGACCCATGCAGCTGGCAGCTGCTTCTCTGACACAGGGGTAGGGCATTCCAACCATTCCACAACGTTCCACCTAACACACCGAGGCAGCCCCAGGCTGCACCTAACTAGGGCCCGGGTCCCCTTCTAGGCTCTGGTAAGCCCGGTACTGGGCAGCCCTGCTCCCCTAGGAAGACACGGTGAAAAACGCAGAACGGAGTCACCACCATATCAAATTTATTATTCCAATGGCACTAGTACAGCTGGAGGTGCTCATGGTGACACCGCACAGGACTTCCTGCCTGCTAGAAATCATCTACCCGCTTGTTCCTTTCCCCTTTCCGGGGCAAAAGCCACTACGGGCCATTTACCCAAATAAACCTCTTAATGCGTTTGTTAAAATTTGTTTGGACATCTGAGTTTCCCTCTGAAGAAATGGAAAAAGTGTTGGGTGTCCCATCCCACCTCCCCCTCCCCGACCAGCCCAGTAAAAGTCCCTGCTAAGAGGGCGTGTCTGCTGCCTCTGGACTCTGGAAATAAATATCGAAAGAAACGGCATCAAGTGTTAAGGTTGAGTGATGGCACGCAGCGGGCCCCAGAAACCTCTCAGGGGAGCGTCGCTGTGTCGGGACAGTCTCCAGGACGTGGTGCTGTGGGTGCTGCGAGTCCCCAGGGCAGCAGATGCTGCAGGAAGGGCCGCCTACAATTTGTCCAGGAAGTTGTCCAGGGCCGGGATGCCTTCCTTCAGGCCCTTGCGTTTGCGGGTCTCAGCCACCACCTGGCTGGGGCGGCTGCTGTTGTCAAAGGGGTCTCCGGGCAAGATCTGCCAGTGGTCAAACACACACTGCGGGAAGGCCTGGCCGCCTGTGTTGGACCTCAGGTCAGCGGTGAAGCCTGCAGAGGGAAGCAAAAGGCTCACTGGGCTGCCAGGAAGGTGGCAGGACGGAGGAAAGTCCTGTCGGGAGCTCAGGCTAGTTCCTCAGCCCAAGTCACCCTGCAGACCAGACACTCGGCCTGGTGCCCAGCACTCCACCAAGGGCCTGCTCAAAGGCCTCAGTCCCTGCTTGTTCGGGATGACCCTGTGCTATAGCTCAGCTACTCTACTGGCAGGAGGCCTAAGCCTTCAGAGCTCCAGGCCCAGAGCCCTTCTCACACTGGGAATAGGAGAGTCCCTCCCCTGTGAATTCAGTGATTTGGGGTCACAAGCAGTCAGAAGCTGGGCCACCTGCTAAGTCCATCACCTGCTCCCATCAGGACACCTCCTTTAACACCCTGCTAAACTTACTGGGCTTCTGGTCCCCAGACTAGCCTGCCGGGCTCTGCAGGCCACGCTGGGTAAACACTCACCAAAGGACTCGTTGACAGGCAAGTAGGCCTTGACGACAAACATGGGGGTGCCGGCCACTTGGGACTCCTCAAACACATGGCCCCGCTTCCTGTTCAAAACTCCATAGATGCCACCGACCACTTGCTCTGGACACTGCCAGAAGGGAAAGAGAAGCTGTCAGCGGCTGCTGGGCAGGACGGTGGCAGGGTCAGCGGCAGGCAGGCAGACCTCACCTGGATCTCCACAAGGTAGATGGGCTCCATGAGGCGCGGCTGGGCGGTCAGCACGCTGGCGTAGAGGCAGCGCCGCGCTGTGGGGATGATCTGGCCGCCCCCACGGTGGATGGCGTCAGCATGCAGAGTCACGTCGTGGACGTCGAAGCGCACACCCCGCATGTTCTCCTCACACAGCGCACCCTGAGGGAGGGGGAGAGCCGCTGTCAAGGGCCGAATGCATCTCGGCTGCTTGCCTTCCACCTGCCAAGTTCTGCAAGTCTCCACCAAGGGGACCTGGGGCCTTGCCCGCCTTGGCCCCATTAGGGTCCCTGACTCAGCAGGCAGGATCATAAGGTCCCTCTAGAGCCTGGAAATGGGTGTGGTCTGCATGTGCTGAGCTGTGCCTCACCTCCTTGGTGGCCCACTGGAAGCCGGCCACCACACTGTCCTTGATCTCGTTGAGGTACTGCACGCCCTTGGTGATGTCGGTGAGGATGTTGGGGCCGGTGCCGTCAGGCCCAAAGCACCAGATCTTGCGGGCCTCGGCCACGTCCCACTCGTACTTCTCGGCCAGGTAGCGTGCCCGCTGCTTGAGCTCCTGGCGGGCAGACACCTCGCCTTTATCGATGTCCTCGGCCAGGCCATCGGGGAAGGGCCGCGCCTTCATGTACAGTCGGTTGTGCTTGTTGGGGGACTTGGAGAGGCAGAGCACGTTTGACTCTTCACTGACTGTCTCGCGGTACGAGACGACCGGGTCAGATTTCTGCAGAAAGAGGAGGAAGGTCACACACTTGCCTGTCAGAAGAGGGAACCTTACACGCAAAGGCATCCTTAAACGCTTTTCCCAGTAAGGCAGACCTAATACAGTCTGGCAGAGCCACATCAATCAGAACCAAGTGGAATCAGTATTGCACCACCAAGGACATCTCACTCCCCGCAAGGACAAGCAGCAGGGGCTCCACTGAGCTCTCCAGCACAGAAATCACAGGCTTGCGGAATTTTAAGCATTAACAGGAAAGAAACAAGGTCTGGAGCAGGCCTGGCCCGATCCCACCAGAGCAGCTGTGTTTGTGGACAGAAAACAGCAAGATGAGCTGTCTCTGAGTTAACTCAAAAAACAGCCCTGGAGGCTGGGCACGGTGGCTCACACTTGTACTCCCAGCACTTTGGGAGGCCAAGGCGGGTGGAACAAGAGATCAGGAGATCAAGATCATCCTGGCTAATGCGGTGAAACCCAGTCTCTACTAAAAATACAAAAAATTTGCCAGGCATGGTGGGCACCTGTAGTCCCAGCTACTTGGGAGGCTGAGGCAGGAGAATCACTTGAACCCGGGAGGCAGAGCTTGCAGGGAGCTGAGAGCGCGCCACTGCACTCCAGCCTGGACAACAGAGCGAAACTTTGTCACAAAAAAAAGAAAAAAAAATAGCTCGGGCCAGGCACGGTGGCTCACACCTGTAATCCCAGCACTTTGGGAGGCCAAGGTGGGGGACTCACGAGGTCAGGAGATTGAGACCATCCTGGATAACACAGTGAAACCCCGTCTCTACTAAAAATACAAAAAAAATTAACCAGGCGTGGTAGCACGCGCCGCCTATAGTCCCAGTGACTCAGAAAGCTAAGTGAGGCAGGAGAGTGGCGTGAACCCAGAAGGTGGAGGTTCCAGTGAGCTGAGATCACGCCACTGCACTCCAGCCTGGATGACACATCGAGATTCTACCTCCAAAACAAAACAAACACAAAACAGCCCCACATGTTTGGAGAAGACCCTAGAGAGGAGACTTGAGGAACCTAAAATGCTGAGACCAAGGCTAAGATCGAGTCTAGGCGCCTGCACGGAGCCCACTTGGGCTCAGCTTTAAAACAGAGAGCAGGAGTCGGTGCCTGGGGAGGGGTGTGGGGACGGCTGGTCACTGGCGCCTCACCTTGATGGGGATGCAGGCATGGTCCTCCTCCAGGTCCTTCAGGCAGATCTCCAGGTGCAGCTCACCGGCGCCCGCGATGATGTGCTCTCCCGACTCCTCGATGATGCACTGAAAGGGACACGAGTTAGCACCAAAGGGGCAGGGGGCTCGGAACAGGGGGGACACCAGGCTACCAGCTTCCATTTAGCTAGGGAGAAGCTGGACCCCGCCAGGACAAGATTTCAGGGAAAGGTGCCGGGAGCCTGGGACCAGCACAAACTCCTGAAGAAATGTAAGGCCCACAAGCTACAGTGAACATGCACAGGGCAGCCTAGGAGAGGGCGGGGGCCTCCTGGGCGTGAGTCCCCGTTTACACAACTTCCATCTGAGAGGTGTGAGCCCCACGGAAGCAGGGGTTTTTCCCGCAGCTGGGAACCCCTCCTTTCATGACATGTCACCCCAATCTCACCACCACAGCAACCCACACAGCCACAGCTGAGGCCACAAGCCGCCCCCCACAGTGACTGCTCCCAGCGGGTACACTCCGTGCCCACCTGCACCATGGGGTCGGACTTGGCCAGCCGCTTCAGCCCCTCCACCAGCTTGGGTAGGTCAGCCGGGTTCTTGGCCTCCACGGCCACTCTGACGACAGGGCTGACGCTGAACTTCATCACCCGCATGTTGTGTGCGTGCTCGAAGGTGGTGATGGTGCCCGTCTTCACCAGGAACTGGTCCACACCCACCAGGCCCACAATGTTCCCACAAGGCACGTCCTCGATGGGCTCCACATAGCGGCCCATCATCAAGATTGTTCTGGAGAAAGCAAAAGGTGGCAGCAGGCCGCAGGGATGATTCTGCTGGATCCTAGGCTAGGGCAGGTCCCTCCCAGGGTTGGCAGCCCTCCTGCCTGGTCCCAGGGCAGGCTGGGGGCTTCCGCAAGTCCCTGACTGCTGTGTGGGGGCTGCCAGGAAACATACCCTCTTCGGAGTCACTGCCCTCTCCCTGGGTATGGGTCAAGACTGTCACCACCCACCTGGAGCCCAAGGATACAGATGAGCGGGGATCTGCTGTGCCCTAGGACTTGTGGCTTCTCCAGGAACACCCTCACTGGATTCTGAGGATAAAAGCTGTGGCTGGCACTAATATCACCCTACACTCCCTCTACGCTCCTCACTTCTAGCTCCTGACCGAGGCGCCAAAGACCTGGAGCGGGGCAGGGCCCACAACAGTGCCGAGGGGCCAGGCCATCACCCAGCAGCTCACCTCTGGATTGGCTTCAGGTAGAGGTCCTCCTTCTTCCCGGGGGTGTAGTTGGGCCCCATAATCCTGACCTTCAGGCCGGTGGAGACCAGGCCCGAGAAGACCCGTCCAAAGGCGTAGAACCGACCTTTGTCGGAGGTTGGCACCATTTTGGAAATATACATCATAAGGGGGCCTTTGGGGTCACAGCTTTTAATGCCTGAGGGACAGAGAAAACCCGCAACCTTTATTCCAGTGCAGCTCAGCCTTCTGGAACCCTGCAACCCGCAACCTCAGGAAGTCCTCCAGCTGCAACTCAGGACTCAACCACCAGGACCACGTACCCATGGCAGCCTCGTCATCCGGGGGCCCCTCGTACAGGAGCTCGCAGCGGTACTTTTGGGCCGTCACAGGGGAGGGCAGATGGATGGTGATCATCTGCAACAAGGCGTCTCCGGCGGGCAGCCAGCGGCGCATCACAGCCTGCAGGGGCGGAGGGTGGCGCATCAGACACCTGGGGAGCCCAGGAAGGCCCCATACACCCTTCCTCTCTTGAAGCCAAGGAAGCCAAAGTCACGAGTCATGTTCTCCAAAGCATGGCCCCTTTTGGAAGGCGGCAAAGGCCACGCACACTCCTGCCAAGGCCCTTGTCCACACCTGTCTCAGATGGGGCTAGCTGCTAGGATGTGTCTCCAGCAACACCTGAAGACTAAATCGAGAGGGACAGCAGCTGTCCCTGCGCAGCTGCGGACCTCAGCCCCCAGGGCCTGGGCTGTCAAAGCATCCAGAAGCCGCAGCCTGCGTTCCCTCCACCCGCGGGCCGGGCCCAGGCCGCACCTTTAGCAGGGGTTTGCCTTCCTTGTCCTTGTCTTCACTGTCCAGTTTGATGTCCAGTTTCTCTATCAGTTTTGCTGTCTCCTCTTTCTTGAAATTCATGATGGCATCAAACACCTAAATTCACCACGACGAGACAGGAAAGCCCATTTGGGAACGGCAGGAGGAAGCCTTGTGCTTCCTGCTCGGGAGACTAAGGTCAGCGCAGGGGGACGCAATGCGGAGCAGGAGCAGGCCTGACCTGCCTACCAGGGGCCCAGCCGAGCGAATGGGGAGCTGGAGGAAGCCTCGAGATAGAGCAAAGAAAAAGCCCACTCTGACTCATAGACAAGAGCACGAGTTCTGACTTACAAGCACTGAATGGCCACCTGTAGCCAAAACCGCAAGTTACCCAAACCCCTCCTTGCAAGGGAGGTCCCAAGGCTCTGGCTGTGTAGTCCAGGCCTTAAGAGAAGAACCCTGACTCCACCTCCGTTAGGAGCTGCCCTCCTCCCACCTTGCACCTGCCCCACAGGGAGATGGACCCAATCAGCTGACAAGCAACCGGCCAGAACCAGCAGGACCAGGGGCCAATAGGCCCGGCGCAGCCCTCACTCCTCACCTTGAAGATGGGGTCCAGGATCAACTGGCAGAAGGTGCGTGGCAGCTTCTTCCCATCGGGGCTGGTGGCTGACTTGCTGAACTTGCCGTTGGCTGGGTCAAAGTACCTGGCAGGGAGAGGTGAAGCCAAATCAAGTTAGGGCCTCCAAGGCATGCGGCGGGGGGGCGGGAGGATCGCCAAGGGGACGTGCTTGGGCCAGACTCTCTGGGGTGACTGGTGGGCTTGAGCCGTGCTGTGAATATGGCACCACAACCCTGGGCGATGCCACTCCCCCCAGGTGTCAGGAACCCCACAACCATACCCCACAGGGCTCACCTGTCACCCCACAGCTTCTTCATCATGTCCTCCACTTTTTTGGCCCGCTCGGCAGGCCCCAACTGGCCCTCCCCTTTGGCAGCAAACTTGGCCACGTACATCTCCGCAAACTGCTTCAGGGTGAAGGCCCACCCATGGAGACCAGACCCGAAGCCCACGGTACCAAGGACAGGATCGATCTGGAAGTATGAGAAATGGGAAGCGACTGTGAGGAGGGCCCCTGGGCAGAGCCTGCAGTTGCGGACTAGGTGCCTCAGGCATGGGCCTCAGACGCTGGATTTCTTCAGTAGACATCAGGTCAAAGTGAAGAAATGATCAGTCATCACGAACAAGGGGGCCAGCCCCTCCACCACCCACAACACCGTTCCTTGCGCTCGCCACTTCCAGCTGCCCAAAGATCAAGGGCTGGGTCAAGAAGGTTGAGAACATTCCAGCCCCCTTCTCTGTCACCCCAACATTCCTGGCAAAAACACACTTCCAGTCCCCTCAGCTCAACTCCGCTCCCCGCCAGCTCCTGCGGTGCCCACTGCGGCGGGCACACCACCCAGCCAGGGAGGGCCGTACCATGATGTTGCCCATGGGGCCGCTCTCGCCCTCGCCGTAGGTGGAGATGATGACGTTCACGTTCTCCACAATGCGCTGGAAGGTCTGGTAGAGCTCCTCGGGCTCCAGCTGCAGCTCCAGCAGGGCACGGTCCATCTTGTTCATCATCAGCACAGGCTTGATGCGCTCCGCAATGGCCTGCCGCAGCACTGTCTCCGTCTGCACACACACGCCTAGGGATGCAGGGCACGGGGCGGCGCTGTCATCCTCAAACAGGGAAGGCCCCGGGTTCTAGGCCCTGCCTCAGGGGGACCCGCTGCTTACCTGACACGCAGTCCACCACAACCAATGCACCATCAGTGACTCGGAGGGCAGCGGTCACCTCCGAGGAGAAGTCGACGTGCCCGGGGGAGTCGATGAGGTTAATGAGGAAGCCGGCGCCGTCCTTGCTCTGCTTGATGAAGTTCAAGTCATTCTCCGAGAGCTCGTAGAAGAGGGAGATGGCACTGATGGAGGGAGGGATCCATCAGGGGGACAGGATGCACACACCTGGCCCAGGGAGGCTGGGATGCTGTCAGAAGCCAGGCTGCTCCTCCCTCCATGACTCATCCCTTGAGAGGCTCCCACAAGACCCAACCCACCCACAAGACCCAACCCACCCTTGTCCTTTGCCTCCACAATACTCTGTCCGAGACAGGCCCCCCGCCCCCCCGACAGGGAACTCCTGGTACCAGCCCCACAGCCAGCTACTCAGAGCCCTCCTGACCAGACACTCTGCCCCACCGACTTGGTCCCCCCAAGACTCATCACACCTGACTCAAAGTAGCAATGAAAAGACCCCGCAGGACAGCAAAAGCCTTCAGAGACTCTGACCCTTCCCTCCTCACTTCTGCCCCTGCTCCAGTGAAAATGAAGAGCTTTAGCCAGAGACCCTCACTATGGTGCCAACCCAGGACAAAAGGCATTTGGGATCACTGTGCTCTGCGCTCACGTTTTAGACTCTCACCCCACTCACGTCAGGGGCCAGAAACTGTCACGGAATGAACGCCATCCAGTGCAACACAAGAGCTTCCCGCATCCTGAGTGCCAGGAACACCCCCCCTTCCAGGTGTGACAGCAAAACCCCTCCAGATATTGTAGGAGTGGCGGCAAGTCCCCCAGGGAAGGAGAACCACTGAGTGAAGCCCCTTCTCAAGAAAATCTTCCGGCTCGCAGTACCCCCAATCCCTGTGACTCTTGATCCCCGTCTCGCTGGACTGAACCTCACTCATTCTCCCATGAATTAAGAAACCAGGAGAAAGAGACGTTGCCTAGTCTCTCCCCGCCCACCCTGGCCCAGTGGCCTCCAGCTGCCAGGCCAACACCTCCCTGCCTGGGTACAGAGGGCACGGGGAGCTCACGTTGACTTGATGGTGATGCAACGCTCCTGCTCATCCTTCCGGGTGTCAGTGAAGCGTGTCTCCCCGGCCCGGGCCGAGGCGATGATGCCCGCCTTGCACACCAGGGAGTCTGTCAGCGTGGACTTGCCGTGGTCCACGTGGGCGATGACAGACATGTTTCGGATGTTGGCCTTCTTGTCCATGATGGCGCGGATCTGGTCTACCGTGAAGTTCACCTGGGCAAGAAGGGGAGGCTCAGACCAGCTCGAGATTTCCAGGAACACGGCTTGGCATGGAGCGTTCGGTCCAAACGAACCAGCATGCCCAAGGCCAGGAGGGGACTGGTGTTGGGGTACCCGAAGCCCACCCAATCCTGCCAGCCTAACACGCCTTGAGAACTACCCCACAATCTCCAAGGATCCACTGTCAACAGATGTCATCCAGAACGGACAACCCAGAAATAAAAGCGCTCAGAAATAAAACTCAGTGGCAACAGATTTCCTTGATACCGCATATAAACACTGAAGAGTTATTAGAGGCCAAACACGCAAGGGGTGAACCTTCTCCCAAAGCCCCCTCCACGTTGTCATCGGGCCACCCAGGCTTCCCCGACCAAAAACTGTCATAATAAAATGCAAGGTCACCCCTCGGCAAGAGGGATCACACAAGGCCACCCACCCCAGGAGATAACGGGGAGCCGGAACGGCCCTAACAGCCACAAGCCTACACCTCGTGTCTCAAAACGAGTCTTTGCACATTTCGGAGTCACAAGGACAAGCGCCTAGGGCCGACAGTTAACAGCATCAGGAGAAGATATTTGGGAGGAAAAGGGGAACCTTTCAGGTGTCGCTTTGCTGGTTCTGCCATTTCCCTGCCGCCCCTAGTCCCCCGGCAGAAAATCGATCTCAAACTCGCGGCCCGCGAGTTACATAAGGCGCCTCCCCGTCTCCCCGCTTCCACCGCGGTGCCCGCCATTACAACGCCTGCCACATCATCATACCCCACCCCCATCCTCCCTAACACCCCAGCTCCAGCCAGGTCTGGGCAAGGTTACGGCGCCCCCGGAAGCGGAGAAGGGGCTCCGTGAACAGTGCGGCGCACAGACATGGCGGCGACCGCTGCCCCAGCCCCGGCTCCTCCGGCTCTGCCGCCGCTACGTCTCCTCCCGGCACGGGCGACCCCAGCGTCTAGGCAGCGTCGGCCCCGCGGAGGTCCCGCCGCCGTTCCGGGACACCAGCGAGGCAGGGTTACTCACCATGGTGGCGGATGGCGGTGGATTCTCCCAGGTAGAACCGAATGAAGCGAGTCGCGCCGAGGATGGCGACGACGACGGCGGAAGAGAACGCTGACGTCAACACTCAGCACTTTATAGGCGGACGCCGGTTGGGCGGGTCATGTGACTGCGCTGCGGAGGCGGGGCGAAGTGACGCCGCGCAAGCGCACGGAGGCGTTCCCGCACAACTCCCCCGTTAACCCATTCGGCGCTGGCGAGGCTGATTTAGGATACAGTCTGGGCGTCTCGGGGATGGTGGTCGCCCTCGGTGTGCAGTGTTCAGGTGCACAAAGCAAAGAGCGCCGTTTTAGCTGAGAATAAGAACCATAGCAACGATATCAGCTTACAAAATGTCCAGCACTTCTATTAAAGCCACATTGCAAGGTGAATAGAGTCTGTGGATTTTACCCAAGTCAATTTCCCGGTTTGGGCGTTGTTATGTAAGCCGATATCCCTGGGAGAAGCAGAAGGAAAAAGGACACTCGCGACGACTATACTGTTTTTCAACTCCTTACCTGCAATTATTTCAAAATAAAAAGATTTATAAGAAGCAGGCATCGGAATCACTGATCCCACAAATGCATACTGAGCATCTATGCACCAGGCATTGTTAGAGGTTTTGTAGATACAGCAGTGGACAAAACACCTTGCTAGCTTGACCACACTGCGTGCACTTCTACTAACTACTAGGATTTCTCTTTGCCTCAGTTTCCTCGTCTGTAAATCGGAGGTGATCAATACCACTCTATTGTTTGAGGTGGGCTAAAACGAACTAAAGACATCTAAAAGAATTAGCACCGTGCCTGATACCCAACGCTCAATAAACGCTATGTATTTTAATTAGCTAAGATTGCTATTAATAAAACATTTATTTCAGGACTGGTTTGCCATGTCCCAGGCACCCGGCTAAGCGCTTTACTGGCACAATTTCATTTTCTAGTTCATTTCCTCTCCAGGGGGAGGCGCAGGAAGACTGTTTAGCATTTGTGTCCTAATCTGACCCTAAGAAACAGTTGAATGTGTTTCATAGCTCATGAATTGGCATTCAATTGAGTATCTCTATTCCTTATGAAAAGCCCAGCCCGCTGTTTAGCACATAGTAGGTACTCAGTATTTCTTGCATGAATGATGTTCTCGCAGTGCAAATGAACCCCCTGCGGCACGTCTTTCCCTAAACTCACTTTGTGAAACAGAAGAGCCACTGCAGTGCTTTTCCTGGGCTGAGAGAGGGGGAGGTGTGGATCCACAAAAAGCAATGCAAATTCCAGCCTGGACTCTAAAATAAACCTGTACACTCCTCCCCCTCACAAATGCTTCGGGCACTTTGCTTTACAAAGCGCTGTCTCAACCTTGGTTTTCATTTAATGGATGATTGCTATTGCTATCACCATTTAACCCGATGGAAAACGGAAAGTATCTTCTGAAAGAATTGAGGCTCCGAAAGGCAGATGGCATGGCAGGGAGCAGATGTGAGCGCCCGGGGTCCCTAACCACCTACACCTGTGCCGGTGACGCGTTTAATGTTAAGTTACAAGTCAAGCGCATGCGCCATTTGGGGGCTGAGTTTTGAGCAGAGAGGTATTCCGTTTCTCGTTCTTAATAATAAAATTCTTCAAAATCTTTAAATGCACTAAGCACCTACTACGTGTTGGGTTCCCTATTGGGCGCTTCGCAGCCGTTTTTTCCTTGCAAGGTGGGGGCATTTCAGAGATGTAATGGAAAGGTTTTCATTGAAAGAGGGGTTAGGCGAGAGGCGGAGGTTGCAGTTAGCCGAGATCGCGCCACTGCACTCCAGCCTGGTGACAGAGCGAGACTCCGTCTCAAAAAAATTAAAAAATTAAAAAGGGGTTAGGCTGGGTGCAGTGGCTCACGCCTGTAATCCCAGAACTTTGGGAGGCCAAGGCAGGCAGATCACCTGAGGTTGGGAGTTCGAGACCAGCCTACTCAACATGGAGAAACCCCGTCTTTACTAAAAATTAAAAAAAAAAAAAAAAAAAAATAGCCGGGCGTGGTGGTGAACGCCTGAAATCCCAGCTACTTGGGAGGCTGAGTCAGGAGAACCGCTTGAACCCGAGAGGCGGAGGTTGCAGTGAGCCGAGATCAGGCCACTGCACTCCTGCCTGGGCGACAGAGCGAGACTCTGTCTTAAAAAAAAGGGTGGGGGGGCTGTTCACATCTATCCCGGAACTTAATAAAACAGGGGTTGAATTTGTTCTCAAGTGCACGGATTGCTTATTGAAAAATTCTAATATCATGTAATTTAAAGAAGTAGGGGGAGAGCTTAAGGGAAAAAGGGGTATTTTCAACCCCACAGCTGCAGGGATGGAGCCAGGTGTTGGCAGGGAAGGATCTCTCCCACTGTCATCCCCACATCCACGAATAGCAGAATCCTGGAGTACCACAAGCAGCCACAACCAGGTCAGCTGTCATAAGTACAATAATAAATACAGGCTGCGTTTAAAGGGTGGGGACCAAGAAAAAAATTCACCTCTGCAGAGAAGCTCCGTTGCGCATGCGCCTGCTGCGGCGCCAGGAGGGCTCAGAGACCGCAGTAGCGGCCTCTGCTGACCGACAGTCGCCAGTGCAGGCCTCTCGACACTGCCTTTTTTTTGGGGGGACCTAGTCTCGCTCTGTCGCTAGGCTGGAGTGCAGTGATGCGCTCTCGGCTCACTGCAACTTCCGCCTCCCGGGTTCAAGCGATTCACCTACCTCAGCCTCCCGAATAGGTAGGATTACAGGTGCGCGTCACCACGTCCGGCTGATTTTTTGTATTTTTAGTAGAGACGGGGTTTCACCATGTTGGCCGGGTTGGTCTTGAACCCCTGACCTCGTGATCCGCCCGCCTCGGCCTCCCAAAGCTCTGGGATTACCCGCGTGAGCCACCGCGCCCGGCCAACACTGCCTTTTAACGGTTTATTGAGCGTTTACTAGGCCCTGACCTCACGGTCCTTTAAATCAAATACTCCACCTAACCTACCCACACCCTGGGCTTTGGGTGGGCTCCTTTACGCCTGAGAAAATGGAGACTCAGAGATGTTAAGTCATTTACCCACGTTGACAGAGCTAGTAAAGGTGCAGCTGAATCCGACTCTGAGGAGTGGTTTAATCGGGAAGGAGTCCGACCCTGCGACTGTTGCCCAGAGGCATTTCAGATTTGGGAAATGGGCCGGGCATGGTGGCTTATGCCTGTAATCCCAGCACTTTGGGAGGCAGAGGCGGGTGGATCACCTGAGGTTAGGAGTTCGAGACCAGCCTGGCCAACATGGCAAAACCCCATAATACAAAAAATTAGCCGGGCGTGGTGGTGGGCAGCTGTAATCCCAGCTACTCGGGAGGCTGAGGCAAGAGAATCGCTTGAACCGGGGAGGTGGAGGTTGCAGTGAGCCAAGATCAGGTCACTGCACTCCAGCCTGGGTGACAGAGTGAGATTGTCAAAAAAAAAAAAAAAAAAAAAAAGGGAGGGGGGCCCTCTCTGGCTGTGTGACCTTGGACAAGTTACTCAACCTCTCTGAGCCGTGGGTGCTGCATGTAATATATTGAATTACAACAGAATCGGTTTTATAGGGCTCTCGTGAGACTTAAAGAAATGAATAGAAATACGTTAGACATGGTGGCTCACACCTGTAATCCCAACAATTTGGGAGGTCGAAGTGGGAGGACTGCTTGAGCCCAGGAGTTTGACCCCAGCCTGGGCAACATAAGGAGACCCCCATCTCCATTAAAATAATAATAATAATAACAAGCCAGGCGTGGTGGCGCGTGCCTGTAATCCCAGTTACTCAGGAGGCTGAGGCACGAGAATTGCTTGAACCTGGGAGGCAGAGGTTGCCATGAGCCAAGATCTCACCACTGCACTCCAGCCTGGGCAACGGAGCGAGATTCTGTCTCAAAATAAATAAATACATAAATGAGCTTGGCTTGGTGGCATATGCCTGTGGGTTGAGGTGGGGTCACTGCTTGAGCCCAGGAGTTTCGGGCTGCCGTCAGCTATGATTTCACTACTGCACTCCAGCCTGGGGGACACAGCAAGACTCTGTCACACACACAGACAAATAAATATAAATAAAGCACCTAATATTACCAGTACCTGGTATAAGATAATCCATATTAAGAGTTGACTCCGGCCGGGTGTGGTGGCTCACGCCTGTAATCCCAGTACTTTAAGAGGCCGAGGCGGGCGGATCATGAGCTCAGGAGATCGAGACCCCCATGGCCAACACGGTGAAACCCTGTCTCTACTAAAAATACAAAAAGATTAGCTGGGTGTGGTGTAATCCCAGCTACTCGGGAGGCTGAGGCACGAGAATCCCTTGAACCTAGGAGGTGGAGGTTGTAGTGAGCTGAGATTGCACCACTGCACTCCAGCCTGGGTGACAGAGCGAGACTCCGTCTCAAAAAAAAAAAAAAGTGGATTTTCTCTTTTGGGTGATTAAACAAATGGGTTCAGGGAGGCCTGGTGAGTCTGCATAGTAAGAACAGGCACAGTGGCTCGTGTCTGTAATCCCAGCACTTTGGGAGGCAGAGGTGGGTGAGTCACTTGAGGTCAGGAGTTGGAGACCAGCCTGGCCAACATGATGAAAACCCAACTCTACTAAAAATACAAAAATTAGCCGGGCATGGTGGCGGGCGCCTCCTGTGGTCCTAATTACTCAGGAGGCTGAGGCAGGAGAAACACTTGAACCCAGGAGGCTGAGGTTACAGTGGGCAGAGATCACGACACTGCACTCCAGCCTGGGTGATAGTGGGAGACTCCATACCCCCAAAAAAAGAAAAAAGGAAAAAGGCCGAACGCAATGGCTCGCGCCTGCAATCCCAGAACTTTGGGAGGACAAGGCGGGCAGATCACCTAAGGTCAGGAGTTCGAGACCAGCCTGGCCAACATGGTGAAACCCTGTCTCTACTAAAAACACAAAAATTAGCTGGGCCTGGTGGTACGTGCCTGTAATCCCAGCTACTCGGGAGGCTGAGACACGAGAATCGCTTGAACCCGGGAGGCAGAGATTGCAGTGAGCCGAGATTGCACCATTACACTCCGGCCTGGGCAACAAGAGCAAAACTCCATTTCAAAAAGAAAAGAAAGAAAGAACAGAAGCTCCAAGCAAAAGCTGGTACTTCTGACCACAGAGCTATGCAGAGTCTTTATGGTGAATATGGATTTATGCAGCCCCAGATTACTGAGGCTTAAACTGAGGGTCTCGGTCTGGGTCTGTCCAGACTCCCCGTTCTGCTGAGGACCCCAGTGCAACCTTAGGGACGTGCATTAGAGCCTTCAGCTACCTGTTTTGCATTTCTTTGTTTTTTTGGCTGCCCTGGGGGCCTCTAGGCTAGGGGACTTTCCACTGGGCCACACCCACATTGCCCGCAAACACAAGCATCAGTTTTTCCCCTGGTTTTCAACTTCTCCCGAAAGCCAGTTCCTAACATTCCTCAGACCCTGGCACTCGTGTATCCAGCAACCATGGGACCCAGCTTTAAAAGAAACAGAGAGAAATCCTTGCCCTCAGGAGATGGTGGGCTGGAGAGAAAATAGCCAATCAAATATCTGCACAAATGGAAGCTCTCAAATTGCACTAGGAGGGCGAGGGAGACTGAGTAAAGACACGGCATAAGAGAGGAGGGTAGGCCAGGCGTGGTGGCTCATGCCTGTAATCCCAGAACTTTGGGAGGCAGAGGCAGGATATTCACTTGAGGTCAGGAGTTCGAGACCAGCCTGGCCAACATGGCGAAACCATACTTCTACTAAAAATACAAAAATTAGCCGGGTGTGGTGGCGCACGGCTGTAGTCCCAGTTAGTCGGGAGGCTGAGGCAGGAGAATCGCTTGAACCCGGGAAGCAGAGGTTGCAGTGAGCTGAGATTGAGCTACTGTACTCCAGCCTGGGCGACAGAGAGAGACTTCCTCTCAAAAAAAAAAAAAAATGAAAAAACAAAAACAGGAGAGGATTGAGATCTAGCATGGGGAATCAGGGAGGGCATCATGGAGGAGGTGTTTTCTTGTTTGTTTGTTTTTAAGCCGGAGTCTTGCTCTCTCGCCCAGGCTGGAGTGCAGTGGTGCAATCTTGGCTCACTGCAACCTCCACCTCCTGGGTTCAAGCAATTCTCCTGCCCCAGCCTCCCGAGTAGCTGGGATTACAGGTGTACGCCACCACGCACAGCAAATTTTTGTATTTTTAGTAAGGACGGGGTTTTGCCATGTTGGCCAGGCTGGTCTTGAACTCCTGAACTCAGGTATCTGCCCTCCTTGGCCTTCCAAAGTGTTGGGATTACAGGTGTGAGCCACGGCACCCAGCATTTTTTTTTCTTTTTTTTTTTTTTTTTTTTTTGAGACGGAGTCTCGCTCTGTAGCCCAGGCTGGAGTGCAGTGGCCGGATCTCAGCTCACTGCAAGCTCCGCCTCCCGGGTTCACGCCATTCTCCGGCCTCAGCCTCCCCGAGTAGCTGGGACTACAGGCGCTGCCACCTCGCCCGGCTATTTTTTTTTTTGTATTTCTTAGTAGAGACGGGGTTTCACCGTGTTAGCCAGGATGGTCTCGATCTCCTGACCTCGTGATCCGCCCATCTCGGCCTCCCAAAGTGCTGGGATTACAGGCTTGAGCCACCGCGCCCGGCCCATTTTTTTTTCTTTACACGTAGTTTAGCTTTTGTTGCCCAGGCCGGAGTGCAGTGGCGCAACCTCGGCTCACTGCAATCTCCGCCTCCCGGGTTCTGAGCGATTCTCCTGCCTCAGACTCCCAAGTAGCTGAGATGACAGGCGTGCGCCACCACGCCCGGCTAATTTTGTATTTTTAGTAGAGACGGGGTTTTCCATGTTGGTCAGGCTGGTCTCGAACTCCTGACCTCAGGTGATCCATCGCCTCGACCTCTCAAAGTGCTGAGATTACAGGCTTGAGCTACTGCGTCTGGCCAGAGGAGGTAATTTTTAAGCTGTTACCTGAAAGAAGAAAAAGAGCTAATTAAGCAAAAGTACAGAGGGGAACCCAGGGTGAAAGAACAACACAGGTGCAAATCCCTGGGGGTGGGAAGCAGGGTTAAGAAGTTGCACAGAGGCCGGGCGCGGTGGCTCAAGCCTGTAATCCCAGCACTTTGGGAGGCCGAGACGGGCGGATCACGAGGTCAGGAGTTCAAGACCATCCTGGCTAACACGGTGAAACCCCATCTCTACTAAAAAAAATACAAAAAACTAGCCGGGCGAGGTGGTGGGCGCCTGTAGTCCCGGCTACTTGGGAGGCTGAGGCAGGAGAATGGCGTAAAAACCCGGGAGGCGGAGCTTGCAGTGAGCTGAGATCCAGCCACTGCACTCCACCCTGGACGACATAGCGAGACTCCGTCTCAAAAAAAAAAAAAAAAAAAAGAAGTTGCACAGAGGCCAAAAAACAAACAAACAAAAAAAAAACGGCCGGGCATGGTGGTGGGTGCCTGTAGTCCCAGCGACTCAGGAGGCTGAGGCAGGAGAATAGCGTGAACCTGGGAAGCGGAGGTTGCAGTGAGCCAAGATCCAGCCACTGCACTCCAGCCTGGGTGATAGAGCGAGACTCTGTCTCAAAAAAAAAAAAAAAAAAAAAGTTGCACAGAGGCCGGTGCGGTGGCTCATGCCTATAATCCCAGCACTTTGGGACACCAAGGCAGACAGATCACTTGTGGTCGGGAGTTGGAGACCACACTAGCCAACATAGCAAGACCCTGTCTCCACTAAAAGTACAAAAATTAGCTGGGCGTGGTGGCGGGCGTCTGTAATCCCAGCTACTCGGAAGGCTGAGGCAGGAGAATTGCTTGAACCCGGGAGGTGGAGGTTGCAGTGAGTCGAGATCTTGCCACTGTACTCCAGCCTGAGTGACAGAGGGAGAATCTGTCTCAGAAAAAAAACAGAAGTTGCACAGGGCCGACGTAGTGGCTCACGCCTGTGATCCCAGCAGGTTGGGAGCCCAAGGCAGGAGGATCGTTTGAGCCCAGGAGTACCAAGCTGCAGAGAGCTATGATCGTGCCACTGCACTGCAGCCTGGGCAGCAGAGCAAGACTCCCACCCACCACAACATTGTCTCTTGAAAAATAATAATAGGCCAGGCACAGTGCCTCATGCCTGTAATCCCAGCACTTTGGGAGGCTGAAGCAGGCAGATCATGAGGTCTGGAGTTCAACACCAGCCTGGCCCACAGGGTGAAACTCCGTTTCTACTAAAAATATAACAATCTATTGCTTCAAGCCAGGGGGCAGAGGTTGCAGTAAGCCGAGCTCGTGTCACTGCACTCCAGCCTGGTCGACAGAGTAAGACTCCATCTCGGAAAAAAATATGTATATTATAATAATAATAAAATTAGGCCAGGCTTGGTGACTCACATATATAGTCCCAGCACTTTGAGAAGCCAAGGCAGGTGGACCACTTGAGGCCAGGAGTTCGTGACCAGCCTGGCCAACGCAGTAAAACTGTCTCTACTAAAAATACAAAAAATTAGTTGGGTGTGGTGGTGTGCGTGTGTAGTCCCAGCTACTTGGCAGGCTGAGATGGGAGGATGGATCCCTTGAACCCAAGAGGTGGAGGTTGCAGTGAGCTGACATTACACCACTGCACTCCAGCCTGAGTGAGAGAGGGAGACTCTGTCTCAAAAAATATTAAAATAAAGTGTAACCTATATACAGAAAGAACATGAATTGAATGTATAAAGCCTCGTGATTTTCACAAACTGAAAACACTCCAACACCCAGCACCAAGATCAAAAAAACATACAACATGATCAGGCCCCAGAAACACCCTCTTCCCTGTCAAGGGTAACCACCCTATCTCCTGACACAGATTGTTTTGTGTGGCCTATTTTTGAGCTTCTCACACCTTGACAGTGCAGCACGGCCTCTTCTGGATCCAGCCTCTTCTTGCACTCAACATTACCTAGAAGAATTCGTCCACTTTGTGGGTCACTGGCATTTGTGCATCCTCACTGCTGTATTCTCTTTTTTTGAGGCCAAGTCTCACTCTGTGTCCCAGGTTGGAGTGCAATGGCACAAGCTCAGCTCACTGCAACCTCCGCCTTCTGGGCTCAAGCGATTCTCCTGCCTCAACCTCCCAAGTAGCTGGAACTAAAGGCATGCGCCATCATGTCCGGCTAATTTCTGTATTTTTAGTAGAGATGGGGTTTCACCATGTTTCCCAGGCTGGTCTTGAACTCCTGGCCTCCAGTGATTTGTCTGCCTCTGCTTCCCAAAGTGCTAGGATTACAGGCATGAGCCACCGCGCCCAGCCGCCCCAGGGGATTTCTTTTTCCCGCAAGATGTTGCCCAGGCTGGTCTGGAACCATAGGCTCAACCGATTCCCCGCCTCAGATTCCTGAGCACCTGGTGTTACAGGCAGGAACCCGTGCACCTGACTAACCTCCTGTGTGGGTTCTGCTCCAAGGGGACACTTAGCAACCTCTGGGGATATGCATGGTTCTCATGACTTGGGGTGCTCCTGGCATAGAGTGGGTGGGGGCCAGGGATGCCGCTCATTGCCCTGACGGCCCCACCCCAGAGAAGGATCTGGCCCCAAATGTTGATGATGTTGAGGTTGCAATTGAAATCCTGCCTCAATTATTTGGAAAAAACATTAAGACACAAGAAAAGACTCCCGATGGGGTGAACAGCATATATCAGGGAGACCGCAGCTCCCGGATTCTCCTCCTCTCTCCCTCCCCACTCAGGGTGTGGATTTCAATATGTGTGGCCTCCTGGGACCCCAGCAGGGCAGAGGATCAAGAGACACAAGAGTCTCTTGGAGGTCCATGGAATCCCCTAACCCAGGGGGTCTCAGCCAAGGTCGATCCTGCCTCCCCAGGGCACAACGGCAACATCTGGGGACATTTGTGCTTGCCTTGGCAGAGTGGGTGCTGTTCAGCACCCTGCTTTGGACAGCCCCACCCAAGAGAATTATCTAGCCCAATTGTCAATAGTTCTGTGCTTTAGAAGTGCTGGATATAATTGTTTAAAATTATGAAGCCAGGAGCGGTGGCTCACGCCTGTAATGCCAGCACTTTGGGAGGCCAAGGCGGGCGGATCACGAGGCCAGGAGATCGAGACTATCCTGGCTAACACAGTGAAACCCCGTCTCTACTAAAAATACAAAAAAAAAAAATTAGCTGGGCGTGGTGGCGGCGCCTGTAGTCCCAGCTACTCGGGAGGCTGAGGCAGGAGAATGGCGTGAACCTGGGAGGCAGAGCTTGCAGTGAGCTGAGATCGCCCCACTGCACTCCGGCCTGGGTGAGAGCGAGACTCCATCTCAAAAAAAAAAAAAATAAATAAAATAAAATAAAATGAAATGAAATAAAATAAAATAAAGTTATGAAACGCGGCCGGGCGCGGTGGCTCAAGCCTGTAATCCCAGCACTTTGGGAGGCCGAGACGGGCGGATCATGAGGTCAGGAGATCGAGACCATCCTGGCTAATACGGTGAAACCCCGTCTCTACTAAAAAAAAATACAAAAAACTAGCCGGGCGAAGTGGCGGGCGCCTGTAGTCCCAGCTACTCGGGAGGCTGAGGCAGGAGAATGGCGTGAACCCGAGAGGAGGAGCTTGCAGTGAGCTGAGATCCGGCCACTGCACTCCAGCCTGGGTGACAGAGCAAGACTCCGTCTCAAAAAAAAAAAAAAAAAAAAAAAAGTTATGAAACGCAGAAACTATTTCAGAGTTGCTACGCAGGTTGTATTCACTCATTCCACACATACGTACAGGGCACTTTGTATCTGCCAGACATTAACTGAGGGACTGGGGACACAGACCTGGTGGGGCTGGCATTCTAGTGGTGACAGCAGGGAGGTGATGGAGCAGGTTGTGCACGGCCTTGTGGGCCTCAGCAAAGACTGGAGCTTTTATCCCCAGGAAGGTGGGAGCCATAGAGGGCAGTGGGCAGAGGAGGGACAGGGTTTGACTCAGGTGCTCACACACGCCCTCTGCTGGCTGCTGTAGGGAGAACAGACTGTAGGTAGGAAGGGCAGGAGGCTGAGATCCGCCCAAAAAAAGCGGCAGGTTCTCCCAGCTCAGGGTATCTTAGTGCAGTGGAAACCGAACGTGTGAGCAGCTTGCACCCGGGCCCTTTGCACTGCCCCATGGGACTTGGAAGACTTGGGAAACAGATGTCAACATGATATTCATTTGGCCTCCTGTGGTGTGAGTTTGTTTGTTGAGACAGTCTTGCACTGTTGCCAGGCTGGAGTGCAGTGGCACAATCTCGGCTCACTGCAACTTCCGCCTCCTGGTTCAAGTGATTCTCCTGCCTCAGCCTCCTGAGTAGCTGGGATTACAGGCCCACGCCACTATGCCCAGCTAATTTTTGGATTTTTAGTAGAGACCGGGTTTCACCATGTTGGCCAGGATGGTCTCGATCTCTTGACCTTGTGATCCACCCGCCTTGGCCTCCCAAAGTGCTGACATTACAGGTATGAGTCACTGCACCTGGCCCTTTTTTTTATTTCCATAGGTTTTGGGGACACAGGTGGTATTTGGTTAAATGAGTAAGTTCTTTTTTTTTTTTTCTTTTGAGACAGAGTCTCTCTCTATCGCCCAGGCTGGAGTGCAGTGGCGCGATCTCGGCTCACTGCAAGCTCCACCTCCCAGGTTCACGCCATTCTCCTGCCTCAGCCTCCAGAGTAGCTGGGACTACAGGTGCCCTCCAACACGCCCCGCTAACTTTTTTTGTATTTTTTAGTAGAGACAGGGTTTCACCGTGTTAGCCAGGATAGTCTCGATCTCCTGACCTCGTGATCTGCCCGCCTCGGCCTCCCAAAGTGCTGGGATTACAGGCGTGAGGCATCGCAGCCGGCCTCCATGAGTAAGTTCTTTAGAGGTGATTTGTGAGATTTTGGTGCATCCATCACCCGAGCAGTGTACACAGAGCCCTATTTGTAGTCGTTTATCCCTCACCCTTTCCCAAACTTTCCCTCGAGTCCCCAAAGTGCAATGTATCATTCGTATGCCTATGCATCCTCATAGCTTAGCTCCCACTTATGAGAGAGAACATACACTGAGACCACGGTGAAACCCCGTCTCTACTAAAAATACAAAAAAAAAAAAAAAATTAGCTGGGCGCGGTGGCAGGCGCCTGTAGTCCCAGCTACTCAGGAGGCTGAGGCAGGAGAATGGCGAGAACCCAGGAGGCGGAGCTTGCAGTGAGCCAAGATGGCGCCACTGCACTCCAGTCTGGGGGACAGAGCAAGACTCCATCTCAAAAAAAAAAAAAAAGAGAGAGAACATACTGTTTCGTTTTCCACTCGTGAGTTATTTCTCTTAGAATAATAGTACCTAATCCCATTCAGGTTACTGTGAATGCCATTAATTTAATCCCTTTTATGGCTGAGTAGTATTCAATCATATATATATGCCACATTTTCTTTTTCTGTCCTTTTTTTTTTTTTTTTGAGACGAAGTCTCACTCTGTTGCCTAGGCTGAAGTGCAGTGGCAGGATCTCAGCTCACTGCAAACTCTGCCTCCTGGGTTCAAACAATTTTCCTGCCTCAGTCTCCCAAGTAGCTGGGATTACAGGCATGTGCCACCAAACCCAGCTAATTTTTTTTTTTTTGAGACGTAGTTTCACTTTTGTTGCCCAGGCTGGAGTGCAATGGCATGATCTCGGCTCACTGCAACAGCTGGGATTACAGGCATGGGCTACCAAGGCCGGCTAATTTTGTATTTTTAGTAGAGATGGGGTTTCTCCACGTTGGTCAGGCTGGTCTCGAACTCCCCACCTCAGGTTATCTCCCTGCGTCAGCTTCCCAAAGTGCTGGGATTAGAGGATTGAGCCACTGCACCCGGCGGAGTCTATCTTTTCAAATCTCTCGGGTATACACCCAGGAGTGGGATTGCTGCCTTGTTAATGTTTCTCAAACAGCCGGGCGCGGTGGCTCACGCCTGTAATCCCAACACTTTGGGAGGCCGAGGCGGGCGGATCACGAGGTCAGGAGATCGAGACCATCCTGGCGAACACGGTGAAACCCCGTCTTTACTAAAAATACAAAAAAATCAGCCGGGCGAGGTGGCGGGCGCCTGTAGTCTCAGCTTCTAGGGAGGCTGAGGCAGGAGAATGGCGTGAACCCGGAAGGCGGAGCTTGCAGCGAGCGGAGATTGCGCCACTGCACTCCAGCCTGGGCGACACAGCGAGACTCCGTCTCAAAAAAAAAAAAAAAAAAAAGAGACAATTGAAACAATTACCCTCCCAGGTAGAAATTCCCGGCTGATGGGGTGCAGCTGTTCAGCATCGGTGTTGAGAGCGCAAGCTTTTTTTTTTTAACGCTTTGCCTCGCTGTCCCCAAAGTATTCCTTCATCCTCATAGTCCAACGTGTCCACCATCGCATTCACATTTCAGCCAATAGCAAGAAGGAAAGAGAAAAACAGGAAAAGAGTTTACATGCCACTCCTGCTATTGGCCAGAATCGTGTAACGTGACCACATTCAGCTGCAAGGGTCGCTGGGAAATGTAGTCTTTTTTTTTTCTGAGAGGCCACGTGTTCGGCTTAAAATTGTCTTTTCTTTTTCTTTATTTCTTTTTTTTTTTTTTTAGGAGGACTTTTGCTCTTGTTGCCCAGGTTGGAGTGCAGTGGCGCGATCTTGGCTCACTGCAACCTCCGCCTCCCAGGTTCAAGCGATTCTTCTGCCTCAGCCTCCTGAGTAGCTGGGATTACAGGCGCCCGCCACCACACCCAGCTAATTTTTTGTATTTTTAGTAGAGACGGGGTTTTACCATTTTAGCCAGGCTGGTCTCAAACTCCTGACCTCAGGTGATCCACCTGCCTCGGCCTCCCAAATTGCAGGGATTACCAGGGCCTTTTTCTTTATTTCTTTCCTTCCTTCCTTCCCACCTTCCTTTCTTCCTTCCTTCCTTTGTTCCATCCTTCCTATTTTCGTTCCTTCTCCCCCTCCTTCCTTCCTTCTTTTTTTCTTTCCTTACTTCCTTCTTTCTTTTTTCTTTTCTTTTTTATTTTTCTGAGACAGAGTCTTGCTGTGTCACCCAAGCTGCAGGGCGCAGTGTTGCCTTCATAGCTCATTCTGGCCTCAAACTCCTGCGTTCAAGCAATCCTTCTGTCTCAGCCTCCATAGTAGCAGGCATGCACCACCACATCCAGGTAATTTAAAAATATTTTTAGAGTTGGAATCTCACTATGTCGTCGAGGCTGGTTTTGAACTCCTAACCTCCAGGAGCCCTCCTGCCTCTGTCAGTTTATTTTATTTTATTGTTTTGTAGAGATGGGGTCTCGCTGTGTTGCCCAAGCTGGTCTTAAACTCCTGGGTCCAAGGGATCCTCCCACTTCAGCTTCCCAAGGTGCTGGATTACAGGGATGAAACATCACACTCAGCCAGATTTTTTGTTTTCATTTTCACAAAGCACCAAAGAAGCAGCACAGTTGCGTTGTTTGTTTTTTGTTTTTTCGTTTTGTTTTGTTTTTGTTTTTGTTTTGAGATGGAGTTTTGCTCTTGTTGCCCAGGCTGGAGTGCTGTGGCGGGATCTCAGCTCACCACAACCTTTGCTTCCCAGGTTCAAGCGATTCTCCTGGCTCAGTCTCCTGAGTAGCTGGGATTACAGGCATGTGCCACCACGCCCAGCTAATTTTGTATTTTTAGTAGAGATGGGGTTTTTGCATGTTGATCAGGCTGGTCTCAAACTCCGGACCTCAGGTGATCCACCCACTTCAGCCTCCCCAAAGTGCTGGGAATACAGGTGTGAGCCACCGCACCGGGCTTAATTTTTGTATTTTTAGTAGAGATGGGGTTTCCCCATGTTGGCTAGGATGGTCTCCATCTCTTGACCTTATGATTCGCCCGCCTCGGCCTTCCAAAGTGTTAGGATTACAGGTGTCAGCCACCGTGCCCCGCGTATTTATTTATTTTTATTTTATTTTATTTTTTTTTTTAGACAGAGTCTCGCTTTGTCGCCCAGGCTGGAGTGCAGTGGCCGGATCTCAGCTCACTGCAAGCTCTGCCTCCCGGGTTTACGCCATTCTCCTGCCTCAGCCTCCCAAGTAGCTGGGACTACAGGCGCCCGCCACCTCGCCCGGCTAGTTTTTTGTATTTTTAGTAGAGACGGGGTTTCACCATATTAGCCAGGATGGTCTCGATCTCCTGACTTCGTGATCCGCCTGTCTTGGCCTCCCAAAGTGCTGGGATTACAGGCTTGAGCCACCGCGCCCGGCCGTATTTATTTTTTTTTCATTGAGATAGCGCAATCTCAGCTCACCGCAACCTCCCTTTCCCAGGCTCAAGCAATTATCCTGCCTCAGCCTGTTGAGCAGCTGGAATTACAGGTGCCCGCCACCACGCCTGGCTAATTTTTGTATTTTTAGTAGAGATGTGGTTTCGCCATGTTGGCCAGGTGGGCCTTGAACTCCTGACTTCGGGAGATGGGCCCACCTTGGCCTCCCAATATGCTGGGGTTACAGGCATCAGCCACCATACCCAGCCTTTGTATTTTTGTGGTTTTTTTTTTTTTTTTTTTTTGAGATGAAGTCTCACTCTTGTACCCCAGGCTGGGGTGCAATGGCACGATCTCGGCTAACTGCAACCTCTGCCTCCCAGAATCAAGCAATTCTCTTGCCTCAGCCTCCTGAGTAACTGGGATTACAGGCGCCTGCCTCCCCATCCAGCTAATATTTGTATTTTTAGTAGAGACAGGGTTTCACCATGTTGGCTAGGTAGGTCTTGAACTCCTGACCTCCAGTGATCCGCCTGCCTTGGCCTCCCAAAGTATTGGGATTACAGGCGTGAGCCACTGCGCCCGGCCTGTTTTCATTTTAAACTTTTTTTCTTCCTTCAACTTATTTTAAGTTCTGGGGTACATGTGCAGGATGTGCAGGTTTGTCATATACGTAAATGTGTGCCACAGTTGTTTGCTGCACAGATCAACCCATCACCTAGATATTAAACCCAGCATCCCTTAACTGTTCTTCCTGATGCTATCCCTCCCCCCACCCCAAGTCCTAATTTTTTTTTTTTTTTTTTTTTTTTGAGATGGAGTCTCATTCTGTTGCCCAGGCTGGAGTGCAGTGGTGCAATCTCGGCTCACTGCCAGCTCCTCCTCCCGGGTTCACGCCATTCTCCTGCCTCAGCCTCCCAAGTAGCTGGGACTGCAGGTGCCCACCACCATGCCCAGCTAATTTTTTGTATTTTTAGTAGAGACAGGGTTTCACTATGTTAGCCAGGATGGTCTTAATCTCCTGACCT
The DNA here is from genome assembly GCF_037993035.2 of Macaca fascicularis. Taxonomy (NCBI): domain Eukaryota; kingdom Metazoa; phylum Chordata; class Mammalia; order Primates; family Cercopithecidae; genus Macaca; species Macaca fascicularis. The sequence goes on from NC_088393.1 coordinate 4,722,348, forward strand.
CGTGATCCGCCCGCCTTGGCCTCCCAAAGTGCTGGGATTACAGGCGTGAGCCACCGCGCCTGGCCAAGGTCACACCTTATGTACAACATCAGAACAAGAAATATGACATTAGTACAATGTGTGTATACAGTTCCAAGTTATTGTAGCTGGACACCGTGGCTCATACCTGGAATTCCAGCACTTTGGGAGGCCAAGGAAGGAGGATCCTTTAAAACCAGGAGTTTGAGACCAGCCTGGGCAACATCATGAGACCTTATCTCTAAAAAAAAAGAAAAAAAAATTAGCTGGGGGTAGTGGCACATGCCTGCAGTCTCACCTCCTAGGGAGGCTTGAGCCCAGGAGGTCAGGGCTGCAATGAGCTATGATCATGTCACTGCACTCTAGCCTGGGTGACAGAGTGTGACTCTGTTAAACCAAAAACAGACGCTGGGCACAGTGGCTCACGCCTGTAATCCCAGCACTTCGGGAGGCTGAGGCAGGTGGTTTGAGGTCAGGAGTTTAAGACCAGCCTGGCCAACATAGTGAAATCCCGTCTCTACTAAAAATACAAAAATTGACCACGTGTGGTCATGGGCACCTGTAATCCCAGCTACTCGGAAGGCTGAGGCAGGAGAATCACTTGAACCTGGGAGGCGGAAGTTGTGGTGAGCCGAGATCGCACCACTGCACTCCAACCTGGGCAACAAGAGTGAAAGTTTGTCTCAAAAAATATGTATAAATAAATAAAATAAAAACACACAGAACTATTTCATCACCACAAAGATCGCTGTTCTGTTACCTCCTTATTGTTACAAACTATTCCCCTCCCCGTGGCCCTGCCCTGATCCCTAGAAATGACTGATCCATGTTCCAGCTCTATAATTCTGTCATTTCAAGAATGTTTTTACTGTTGTTGTTTTGAGACGGAGTCTCACTCTGTCACTCAGGCTGGAGTGCAGTGGTGCGATCTTGGCTTACTGCAACGTCTGCCTCCCGGATTCAAGTGATTCTCCTGCCTCAGCCTCCCAAGTAACTGGAATTACAGACACCCACCTCCACACCCAGCTAATTTTTGTATTTTTAGTAGAGACAGGCTTTCATCATGTTGGCCAGGCTAGTTTTGAACTCCTAGCCTCCAGTGATCCACCTGCCTTGGCCTCCCAAAGTGCTGCGATTACAGGCGTGAGCCGCTGTGCCCAGCCCAGATTGGCTTTTACCCCCCACTCAGCAGAATGCCCTTGAGACCCTCTTGTCCTTTCTAAATTAATGGCAATCTAATAATATTTCACAATTCTTGAGGGCGTACCGTGTACCAGACACTGAGCTAAATACTTCGTGGCCCTACAATCACCCTGTAAAATAGATACTATTTGTGGTGCCCAGCCTGCACGATTGTGCCAACAAATCTGCCCTCCTGACATCCAGGTATGACCTGCTCACATTGAACAGGGCTGAGCTTTATGGGGTGTTTTGAAAATGGGAGTGTGCTATTTCAGGCTAGGTTATACAACACATCATGGCAGGTCCCAGTAGCTCACATCTGTAATCCCAGCCCTTTGGAAATGGGGAAGATTGCTTGAGGCTAGCAGTTCAAGACCAGATTTGGCAACCTAGGGAGACCCCGTATCTACCAAAAACCTTTTTTTCTTTCTTTCTTTTTTTTTTTTGAGATGTTGTCTTACTCTGTAGCCAGGCTGGAGTGCAGTGGCACAATCTTGGCTCACTGCAACCTCCGCCTCCCGGGTTCAAGTGATTCTCTTGACTCAGCCTCCCAAATACCTGGGATTACCAGTGCCCGCTATCAAGCCCAGCTAATTTTTTTTTTTTTTTGTACTTTTAGTAGAGACGGGGTTTTACCATGTTGACCAGGATGGTCTCGATCTCTTGACCTCGTGATCCACCCGCCTCAGCCTCCCAAAGTGCTGGGATTACAGGTGTGAGCCACCACGCCCGGCCCTCCAGAAACCTTTTTTAATACGCTGGGCATGATAGTGCACGCCTGTAGTCTCAACTACTTGGGAGGCTGAGGTAGGACGATCACTCAAGTCCAGGAGTTTTTTTGTTTGTTTGTTTTGTTTTGTTTTTTGAGACAGAATCTCGCTGTCGCCAGGCTGGAGTGCAGTGGCATGATCTCAGCTCACTGCAACATCCACCTCAAGCGATTCTCCTCATATCTACAAAAGCTGCAAAAAAAATTAGCTGGGCATGGTGGCATGTGGCTATAAAACCAGCTACTCAGGAGGCTGAGGTGGGAGGATTGCTTGAGCCCAAGAGGCGGAGGTTGCAGTGAGCCAAGATTGTGCCACCGCACTCCAGCCTGGGTGATAGAGTGAGACTCAGTCTCAGAAAGAAAAAAAAATAGTAGGTGGGTGGTTATTTCTATGAAAGAGACTTCTGTGTCCCTGAGAAGATGCCCTGAGGGTGGGGTGGTGGGAGAGAGAACAAATTCCTTAACTCTCAATTCAATTATTTACTTATTTGTTTTTAGACAGCATCTCTCTGTTACCCAGGCTGGAGTGCACTGGTGTGATCATAGCTCACTGCAGCCTCGACTTCCCAGGCTCAAGCAGTTCTCCCACCTCAGCCTCCCGATCAGCTGGGACTACAAGTTCACACCACCATACCTGGGTTTTTTTTTTTTTTTTTTTTTTTTTGAGACGGAGTCTCACGTCTCGCTCTGTTGCCCAGGCTGGAGTGCAGTGGCACAATCTCGGCTCACTGCAAGCTCCGCCTCCCGGGTTCACGCCATTCTCCGGCCTCAGCCTCCCGAGTAGCTGGGACTACAGGCACCCGCCCCCTCGCCCAGCTAGTTTTTTTGTATTTTTTAGTAGAGACGGGGTTTCACCGTGTTAGCCAGGATGGTCTCGATCTCCTGACCTCGTGATCCGCCCGTCTCGGCCTCCCAAAGTGCTGGGATTACAGGCTTGAGCCACCGCGCCCGGCCGCATTATCATCATTTTAAAGACGGAGTCTCCCTCTGTTACCCAGGCTGGAGTGCAGTGTCGTGATCTCGGCTCACTGCAACCTCCGTCTCCCAGGTTCAGGAGATTCTCCTGCCTCAGCATTATAAGTGGCTAGGGTTACAGGTGCGTGCCACCATGCCCCGCTCATTTTTTTTTGTATTTTTAGTACAGACGGGGTTTCACCATGTTGGCCAGGCTGGTCTTGAACTCCTGACCTCGTGATTTGCCCACCTCGGCCTCCTAAAGTGCTGGGATTACAGGCGTGAGCCACCGCGCCTGGCTCATAGGTATTTTTGCCCAGGGAACGACTCCGTTTATTTAAGTGCAAAAAGGGAATAACGCTCTGTATGTATATCTATCTCTCCCCATCTATCTCTATGTATCTTACATAACAGTGGAGGTGGTTTGTGAATTTTGTCAGAATTGCAAAGGATCTGATTTAGAACTGATGAATTTTGTCCTAAAACAGGCTGTAAAGCTTTAAATTGGTCATGCGGGGATTTTCCATAGCTTCCCTCTCCTCTTGTCTGTCTACCTCCCATCAGTGTCTGAACATGTTCTGTATTTAGCCTTTTTTTTTTTTTTAAGATGGAGTCTCCCTCCATCGCCCAGGCTGGAGTACAATGGTGCAATCTTGGATCACTGCAACCTCCATCTCCTGGGTTCAAGCGATTCTCCTGCCTCAGCCTCCCAAGTAGCTGGGATTACAGGTGTGTACCACCACGCCCAGCTAATTTTTGTATTTTTGGTAAAGATGGGTTTTCACCATCTTGGCCAGGCTGGTCTCGAACTCCAGGCCGCAGGTGATCTGCCCGCCTCGGCCCCCTAAAGTGCTGGGATTACAGGTGTGCGCCACCATGCCTGGACCTTCAATTAGCTTTTGATTTTGTTTGTTGTTTATCTCCCTCCTGGAATGTCAATTCCACGAGGACAGGGAATTTTGCCTTTTGTGGTCACCACTGAGTCTAAGCATCTCTAACAAAGATTAGGAAGCTACAGCCCTCAGCCCTAATCTAACTTGACACCTTTGTTATTATTTTATTTATTTATTTATTTATTTATTTATTTATTTATTTATTTTTGAGACGGAGTCTTGTTCTGTCACCCAGGCTGGAGTGCAGTGGCATAATCTCAGCTCACTGCAAGCTCTGTCTCCTGGGCTCACGCCATTCTCCTGCCTCAGCCTCCTGAGTAGCTGAGACTACAGACGCCCGCCACCACGCCCAGCTAGTTTTTTTGGGTGTGTTTTTAGTAGAGACAGGGTTTCACTGTGTTAGCCAGGATGGTTGGTCTCCATCTCCTGACCTCATGATCCGCCCGCCTCAGCCTCCCAAAGTGCTGGGATTACAGGCATGAGCCACCACGCCTGGTCTTTATTTATTATTTTTTGAGATGGAGTCTCATATGTTGCCCGGCCTGTTGCCTAGGCTGGAGTGCAGCGGCACAATCTCAGTAACCTCTGCCTCTCGGGTTAAAGCGATTCTCCCGTCTCAGCCTCCCAAGTAGCTGGAATCGCAGGTGCGCACCACTATGCCCCAGCTAATTTTTGTACTTTTAGTGGAGACGGGGGTTTCACCATGTTGTACGGGCTGGTCTCAAACTCCTGACCTCAGGTGATCCTCCTGCCTCGGCCTCCCAAAGTGCTGGGATTACAGGAGTGAGCCACCATGCCTGGCCTACAATCTGTTTTAGAGCCACAAAATGCAATCAGTAGTGATAATACATTGCACATTGAGCCACCACGCCCAATGTATTATTATTATTATTATTTATTATTATTATTTTTTTTTTTTTTTTTTTTTTTTTTTTTTTTTTGAGACGGAGTCTCGCTCTGTCGCCCAGCCCAGGCTGGAGTGCAGTGGCGCGATCTCGGCTCACTGCAAGCTCCGCCTCCCGGGTTCACGCCATTCTCCTGCCTCAGCCTCCCGAGTAGCTGGGACTACAGGCGCCCACAACCGCGCCCGGCTAATTTTTTGTATTTTTAGTAGAGACGGGGTTTCACCGTGGTCTCGATCTCCTGACCTTGTGATCCGCCCGCCTCGGCCTCCCAAAGTGCTGGGATTACAGGCGTGAGCCACCGCGCCCGGCCTATTATTATTTATTATTATTAGTGAGACAGAGTCTTGCTCTGTCACCCAGGCTGGAGTGCAGTGGCACAATCATGGTTCACTGCAGCCTAGAACTCCTGGGCTCAAGCCATCTACCCGAGTAGGTGAGACTGTAGGTGTGCACCACCATGCCCAGTTAATTTTTTATTTTTTTGCAGAGACAGGATCTCATTATGTTGCTCAATCTGGTGTAGAAGTCCTGTGTTCAAGCAGTCCTCCCACCTAGATCTCCAACAGTGCTGGGATTGCAGGCATAACCCACAGTACACAGCTTTCTTTCTCTTTAAAATGTTCAAACAAAAGCATAATAATAATATAATGACCTGGGAAATACATAAGATTGAACTCTCTGTGTTTATGAAGTTTTACTAGCATATAGACTCAGTGGCTCGCACCCGTAATCCCAGCATTTTGGGGGGCCCAGGCGGGCAGATCACTTGAGGTCAGGAGTTTAAGACCAGCCTGGCTAATATGGTGAAACCCTATCTCTACTAAAAATACAAAAATTAACTGGACGTGGTGGCGCATGCCTGTAGACCCAGCTACTCAGGAGTCTGAGGCAGGAAATCGCTTGAACCCAGGAGGCAGAGGTTGCAATGCGTCAAGGTCAGGCCCCTGCACTCCACCTTGGGCAACAGAGCAAGACTTTGTCTCAAATAAATAAATAAATAAATAGATAAATAAATAAATAAATGAAGTGTTACTAGCGTACAGCCATGCTCACTTGTTTATTTATTTATTTTTATTTTTATTTTTATTTGAGACGGAGTCTCACTCTGTCTCCCAGGCTGGAGTGCAGTGGCACAATCTCGGCTCACTGCAAGCTCTGTCTCCCGGGTTCACGCCATTCTCCTGCCTCAGCCTCCCGAGTAGCTGGGACTACAGGCGCCCGCCACCACACCCGGCTAATTTTTTGTATTTTTTTTTTTTTTTTTTTTGAGACAGAGTCTCGCTCTGTCGCCCAGGCTGGAGTGCAGTGGCCGGATCTCAGCTCACTGCAGGCTCCGCCTCCCGGGTTCACGCAATTCTCCTGCCTCAGCCTCCCCAGTAGCTGGGACTACAGGCGCCCGCCACCTCGCCCGGCTAGTTTTTTGTATTTTTTAGTAGAGACAGGGTTTCACCGTGTCAGCCAGGATGGTCTCGATCTCCTGACCTCGTGATCCGCCCGCCTCGGCCTCCCAAAGTGCTGGGATTACAGGCTTGAGCCACCGCGCCGGGCCAATTTTTTGTATTTTTAGTAGAGACAGGGTTTCACCATGTTAGCCAGGATGGTCTCGATCTCCTGACCTCGTGATCCACCTGCCTCCACCTCCCAAAGTGCTGGGATTACAGGCATGAGCCACCGCGCCCGACCGACTTCTTTATTTATAGTCTACGGTTTCTTTTACCCTTAGATGGCAGAATTGAGTAATTGCTCCAGACATTATATGTGGTCCAGAAGCAGAAAATACTTCCCTGATCTCTACAGAAAATGTTTGCAGATCCCTGAACCAGAAAAGAAGACTGGCTTAGTCAATGCCTGGGCAGGTGTTCCTATCTGATCCTGGCTTTCATCATCAGAGAATGAGGGGTCGATGGGGATGCAGCTAACATGGAAACACCTTATTCTGACAGTTTCTAGGACAGGGCTCAGCAATTTTTTATTTTTTTTATTTTTATTATTTTTTTATTTATTTTTATTTATTTTTTTTGAGATGGAATCTCGCTCTGTCGCCCAGGCTGGAGTGCAGTGGCCGGATCTCAGCTCACTGCAAGCTCTGTCTCCCGGGTTCACGCCATTCTCCTGCCTCAGCCTCCCGAGTAGCTGGGACCACAGGCGGCCGCCACCACGCCCAGCTAATTTTTTGTATTTTTAGTAGAGACGGGGTTTCACCGTGTTAGCCAGGATAGTCTCGATCTCCTCACCTCGCGATCCGCCCGCCTCGGCCTCCCAAAGTGCTGGGATTACAGGCGTGAGCCACCGCACCCGGCTGCAATTTTTTATTTTTTTAATTTATTTTTTATTTATTTATTTATTTTTTTTGAGACGGAGTCTGGCTCTGTCGCCCAGGTTGGAGTGCAGTGGCATGATCTCCACTCACTGCAAGCTCCGCCGCCTCCCGGGTTCATGCCATTCTCCTGCCTCAGCCTCCCGAGAAGCTGGGACTAAAGGCGCCCGCCACCATGCCTGGCTAATTTTTTTGTATTTTTTAGTAGAGACGGGGTTTCACTGCATTTGCCAGGATGGTCTCAATGTACTGACCTCGTGATCTGCCCACCTCGGCCTCCCAAAGTGCTGGGATTACAGGCGTGAGCCACCACGCCCGGCCTTTTTTATTTTTTTGAGACAGAGTCTCACTCTGTCGCCCAGGCTGGAGTGCAGTGGTTCGATTTCAGCTCACTGTAACCTCTGCGTCCCGGGTTCAAGCAATTCTCCTGCCTCACCCTCTTGAGTAGCTGGGATTACAGGTGCCCACCATCATGCCCAGCTAATTTTTGTATTTTTAGTAGAAACCGGGTTTCACCACGTTGGGCAGGCTGGTCTCAAACTTCTGGCCTCAAGCAATCTGTCTGCCTCGGCCTCCCAAAGTGCTGGGATTACAGGTATGAGCCACTGCACCGGGCTACGGCTCAGCAATTTTAGGTACAGAACGTCCTGAGTCCCTCCTCATCCATCCTTCAGGTTCAACAATTGGCAGCACAGGCTGGGCGCGGTGGCTCACGCCTGTAATCCCAGCACTTTGGGAGGTCGAGATGGGCGGATCACGAGGTCAGGAGATCAAGACCATCCTGGCTAACACAGTGAAACCCCGTCTCTACTAAAAAAATACAAAAAACTAGCCGGGCGAGGTGGCGGGCGCCTGTAGTCCTAGCTATTCGGGAGGCTGAGGTGGGAGAATGGCGTAAACCCGGGAGGCGGAGCTTGCAGTGAGCTGAGATCCGGCCACTGCACTCCAGCCTGGGCGACAGAGCGAGACTCCGTCTCAAAAAAAAAACAAAAAAAACAATTGGCAACACAAAATCCATTTTTTTTTTTTTTTTTTTTTTTTTTTTTTGAGACGGAGTCTCGCTGTGTCGCCCAGGCTGGAGTGCAGTGGCGCGATCTCGGCTCACTGCAAGCTCCGCCTCCCGGGTTCACGCCATTCTCCTGCCTCAGCCTCCCGAGTAGCTGGGACTACAGGCGCCCACAACCGCGCCCGGCTAATTTTTTGTATTTTTAGTAGAGACGGGGTTTCACTGTGGTCTCGATCTCCTGACCTTGTGATCCGCCCGCCTCGGCCTCCCAAAGTGCTGGGATTACAGGCGTGAGCCACCGCGCCCGGCCAGAATCCATTTTGTTTTATTTTTCTCCCTCAATACTCTTCCCATTCCCATTATTTGTTCTCTTCTTTTTTTTTTTTTTTTTTTGAGACCGAGTTTTGCTCTTGTTGCCCAGGCTGGAGTGCAGTGGTGCTATCTAAGCTCACCACAACCTCTGCCTCCCAGGTTCAAGTGATTCTCCTGCCTCAGCCTCCTGAGTAGCTGGTATTACAGGCCTGTGCCACTACACCCGGATAATTTTGTATTTTTAGTAGAGACAGGGTTTCTCCACGTTGGTCAGGCTGGTCTCGAACTCCCAACCTCGGGTGATCTGCCTGCCTCGGGCTCCCAAAGTTGCTGGGATTACAGGCGTGAGCCACAGTGGCCGGCCTCTTCCAATTATTTCATTGCAAATCCTATACCATTTTTTCTGTAAATATGCTTGGCAGTTGTTTGTTTGTAACTGATAAAGACTCTTTTTTTTTTTTTTTTTTTTTTGAGACGGAGTCTCGCTGTGTCGCCCAGGCTGGAGTGCAGTGGCCGGATCTCAGCTCAAGCTCCGCCTCCCGGGTTTACGCCATTCTCCTGCCTCAGCCTCCCGAGTAGCTGGGACTACAGGCGCCCGCCACCGCGCCTGGCTAGTTTTTTGTATTTTTTAGTAGAGACGGGGTTTCACCGTGTTAGCCAGGATGGTCTCGATCTCCTAACCTTGTGATCCGCCCGTCTCGGCCTCCCAAAGTGCTGGGATTACAGGCGTGAGCCACCGCGCCCGGCCGATAAAGACTCTTTATTGATTTATTATAGTTACTTTTGAGACAGGGTCTGGCTGTCACTCAGGCCGGAGTACAGTGGTGCTATGACAGCTCACTGCAGCCTCAAAGTCCTGGGCTCCAGTGATCCTCCTGCCTCAGTCTCTGGAGTAGCTGGCACTAAAGGTATGTGCCTCCATGGCCAGCTAATTTAAAAAAAAAATTGGCGGGGGCCAGGCACAGTGGCTCACACCTGTTATCCCAGCAGTTTGGGAGGCCGAGGCGGGCAGATCACCTGAGGTTCAGAGTTCAAGACCAGCCTGGCCAACATGCTGAAACCCCGTTTCTACTAAAAATACAAAAATTAGCCGGGTGCGGTAGCACGCAGCTGTAGTCCCAGTTAGTCGGGGCGCTGAGGCAGAAGAATTGCTGGAACCCAGGAGGCGGAAGCTGCAGTAAGCTGAGATCACGCCATTGCACTGCAGCCTAGGCAACAGACCCAGACTCCATCGCAAAAAAATAAAAAATAAAAATAAAATAAAATAAATTTTTTTGTAGAAATGGGGATCTTGCGTTACGTTTCCTGGCTGGTCCCAAACTCCTGGGCTTAAGTGATCCTCCTCCCTCAGCCTCCCAGAGGGCTGGGATTACAGGCTTGAACCAGGCACCCAGCCCAAAACATATTTTAAAACACAGACACAGTACCATGATTACACAGAACCTTCAAACCACAAGGGTTGCAGGAATCTACAAGTGAGACAAAATTTCACAGAACTGCCAGGCACACTGTCTCATGCCTGTAATCCCAGCCCTTTGAGAGATTGAGGCAGGTGGATCACTTAAGTTCAGGAGTTCAAGACCAGCCTGGGCAACATGGCAAAACCCCGTTCTCTAGTAAAATTATAAAAATTAACTGAGTGTGGTGGTGCCTACCTGTAATTGCAGCTACTCGGGAGGCTGAGGCACGAGAGTTGCTTGAACCTGGGAAGCGGAAGTTGCAGTGAGCCGAGATCACACCCTGCACTCCAGCCTGGGCAACAGAGTGAGATTCTGTCTCAAAAGAAAAAAAAATAAAAAATTCATAGACCCAAACACACAGAGGAAAGTGCACGTAAAAATGGGTGAAATCCAAATAATGTCTGCACTTGAGTTGATTCCATTATACTAACATTAACACCCAGGTTTTGACAACACAACATGGTTTGTTTGTTTGTTTGTTTGTTTTTTTGAGACTCTGTCACCCAGGCTGGAGTGCAGTGGCTCGATCTCAGCTCACTGCAACCTCCACCTCTCAGGTTCAAGCAATTCTCCTGCCTCAGCCTCCTGAGTAGCTTGTATTACAGGCGTGTGCCACCACGCCTGGCTAATTTTTGTATTTTTAGTAGAGGGGGTTTCACCGTGTTGGACCAGGCTGGTCTAGAACTCCTCAGGTGATCTACCTGCCTTGGCCTCCCAAAGTGCTGAGATTACAGGTGGATCCACCATGCTCTGCCCATTCTTTTTTTTTTTTTTTTTTTGATCTGGAGTCTCACTCTGTCGCCCAGCTGGAGTGCAATGGCACAATCTTGGCTTACTGCAACCTCCGCCTTCTGGGTTCAAGCGATTCTCCTGCCTCAGCCTCCCGAGTAGCTGGGATTACAGGCACATGCCACCATGCCCGGCTAATTTTTGTATTTTTAGTACAGGGTTTCTCCTTGTTGGCCAGGCTGGTCTCGAACTCCTGACCTCTGCCTTGGCCTCCCAAAGTGCTTGGAATACAGGTGCGAACCACTGTGCTTGGAATACAGGCACAAGCCACCCCGCCTGGCTTTTTTTTTTTTTTAACACGGAGCGTGGCTCTTGTCTGGGCTGGAGTGCAATGGTGCAATCTCAGCTCACTGCCACTTCTGTCTCCCGGGGTCAAGCGATTCCCCTGCCTCAGCCTCCTGAGTAGCTGGGATTACAGGCGCATGCCATCACGCCCGGCTAATTTTTGTATTTTTAGTAGAGACAGGGGTTTCACCATGTTGGCCAGGATGGTCTCGAACTCCTGACCTCAGGTGATCCACCCGCCTTGGCCTCCCAAAGTGCAGGGATTACAGGTGTGAGCCACCACGCCCAGCCAGTTATATAAAATGTTATCACTGGGGAAAGCTGGGAGAAAAGTGCACAAATCTCTCTGTACTGTTTTTGCAACTTCTTGTAATCTGGATCTTCACCAAAACAAATATAAATTATACTTAAAAAAAAAAAAAAAAAAAACCTGGCCAGGCATGGTGGCTCACACCTGTAATCCTAGCACTTTGGGAGTCTGAGGCCAGCAGATCACTGAAGGTCAGGAGTTCGAGACCAGCCTGGCCAACATGGTCAAACCTTGTTTCTACTAAAAATACCAAAAATTAGCCGGTGTGGTGGTGCACACCTGTAATCCCCACTGCCTGGGAGGCTGAGGCAGGAGAATCTCTTGATCCTGAGAGGTGGAGGTTGAAGTGAGCCAACATCCCACCACTGCACTCCAGCCTGAGTGACAGAGAGAGACCCTGTCTCAAGAAAATAAAAATAAAGCCGGGCGCAGTTGCTCAAGCCTGTAATCCCAGCACTTTGGGAGGCCGAGACGGGCGGATCACGAGGTCAGGAGATCGAGACCATCCTGGCTAACACAGTGAAACCCCGTCTCTACTAAAAATACAAAAAAATAAGCCAGGTGAGGTGGTGGGCGCCTGTAGTCCCAGCTGCTCGGGAGGCTGAGGCAGGAGAATTGCGCGAACCCGGGAGGCGGAGCTTGCAGTGAGCGGAGATCTGGCCACTGCACTCCAGCCTGGGCGACAGAGCGAGACTCCGTCTCAAAAAAAACAAAAAACAAAAAACAAAAAAATAAAATAAAAATAAAATAAAATAACATTACAAAAATTAGCCTGGTGTGGTGGCACACGCCTGTAATCCCAGTTATTTGGGAGGCTGAAGCATGAGAATCACTTGAACATGAGAGGCGGACATTGCACTGAGCCGAGATCGCACCACTGTACTGCAGCCTGGGTGACTCAGCAAGATCCTGTCTAAAAAAACAAAACAAAACAAAAACAAAAACAAAAACCCATCCCCAGCAGAATCAGCAGGGCTGGAATGAAGGTGAGGTCAGACTCATACGTGCAATGGCAGAGCTGGGTTCTGTTGTCAATGGACAACATTTTAACACATTTAAGGACATTAACTGGCTTCACTGCAATTTGCTACACTTCATTCCTTAAAATAGGGTAATTGTTCCAATCAGTTGGGCAGAGGAGGTTGACTCTACAGGCAGAGAAGGGTTGTAGAGAGCAAAAGCAAAGAACAGGCTGGGCCGGGTGGCTCATGTCTGTAATCCCAGCACTTTGGGAGGATCCCTTGAGCTCAGGAGTTGACAGCAGCCTGGGCAACTTGTCAAAATCCCATCTCGACAACAAATACAAAAATTAGCCAGGCGTGGTGGTGTGCATCTGTAGTCCCAGCTACTCAGGAGGCTGAGGTAGGAGGATCACCTGAGCCTGGGCAGTTGAGGCTGCAGTGAACCATGATTAAACCACTGCACGACAACCTGGGAAACAGAAACCCTATCTCAAAAACAAACAAACAAAAAACCCAACAGCAAAGAATGTGTTAAGTCATTAGTTACCATTAGGTTGTTTCAGGCTAGTTTTTTGGTATAAGGATTAAAGCAATCAAGCAGAGGGAACTTCAGAGCATTGCCCACTGAAGACTGAAACTGGCCTGTTTGGAAAATTGACTGGCCGGGCAGTGGGGGCTGACGCCTGTAATCCCAGCATTTGGGAGGCCAAGGCGGGTGGATCATCTGAGGTCAGGAGTTCGTGACCAGCCTGGCCAACATGGCAAAAACCCATCTCTACTAAAAATACAAAAAAATTAGCCGGGTGTGGTGGCAGGTACCTATAATTCCAGCTACTCAGGAGGCTGAGGCAGGAGAATCGCTTGAACCTGGGAGGCAGAGGTTCCAGTGAGCCGAGATTGCGCCATTGCATCCCAGCCTAGGCGACAAATGCGAGACTCCTCCAAAAAAGAAAAGAAAAGAAAAGAAAAGAAAATTGGCTGATAGGGCTCCCTCCTGATTTCCCCAAAGGTCAGATAACAACTTAGTTTTGTCGTGGTGACTTAGAATCTGAGTGTGAGTAGCTGTGTTTTGTTTATTCCAGTCTGTTGGTGCCTAGTGCAAGAGCTTAGTCCAAAACAACCGTGTCCGATAATTTTGTCGCCCAGTGACATGATCAAAGCTCACTGCAGCCTCGAACTCCTGGGCTCAAGCAATCCTCCTGCCTCAGCCTCCTGAGTAGCTGAGACTACAGGCGCACACTCCTATGTCTGGCTCTTTACTTCAAATTTTGGTATTTCAGGCCGGGCGCGGTGGCTAACACCCGTAATCCCTGCACTTTGGGAGGCCGAGGCAGGTGGGTCACCTGAGGTCAGGAGTTCGTAGACCAGTCTGGCCAACATAGCGAAACTCCATCTCTACTAAAAATACAAAAATTAGCTGGGTGTGATGGTGCCCATCTGTAGTCCCAGCTACTCAGGAGGCTGAGACAGGAGAATCACTTGAACCTGGAAGGCAAAGGATGCAGTGAGCTGAGATGGCACCACTGCACTCCAGCCTGGTGAAAGTGAGACTCCATCTCAAAAAAAACCAAAACAAAACAAAAATTAGCTGGGTACGGTGGTGCACACCTGTAATCCCAGCTACTAGGGAGGTTGAGGCAGGGGAATCGCTTGAACCCAGGAGGCAGAGGTTGCAGTGACCGGAGATTGCTCCACTGCACTCCAGCCTGGGCGACAGAGCAAGACTCTCAAAAAACAAAACAAAACAAAACAGGCCGGGCATGATGGCTCATGCCTGTAATCCCAGCACTTCGGGAGGTTGAAGCGGGCAGATCACTTGAGGTCAGGGGTTTGAGACCAGCCTGGCCAAAAAAAAAATTAGCTGGGCGTGGTGGCAGTCACCTGTAATCCCAGCTACTTGAGAGGCTGAGGCAGGGCAATCCCTTGAATCCGGGAGATGGAAGTTGCAGTGAGCTAAGATCGTGCCATTGCACTCCAGCTTGGGCAACAAAAGTAAAACTCTGTCTCGAAAATAAATAAATAAATAACAATTTGGTATTTCATCCATCATGGACTCTTTTGCATTGGTTTTTCTAAGTTTAAAATGTTGGACTAGCCGGGTGTGGTGACTCATACCTGTATTCCCAGCACTTTGGGAGGTCCAGCCAGGAGGATCATTTAAACCCAGACATTCGAGACCAGCCTGGACAACCTAATGAGATTCTCGTCTCTACAAAAATAAAAATAAAAAATAAATGCACTAAAATACTTCACTACTGAAGTTTGGACTCCACTTCTACGGGCACTAAGCCACTCGGCTCCAAAGCCAACCAAGGAGCGCTTTGGAGCAGGAGAGGTCCCAGCTGGTGCAGATCCAAGGTTTCCCATGGGTGGGGAGGCAGGATGGGAGGGTGCAAAGACGTGAGGGCTGCACGATCTCCGAAGAATTTGGAAGCAGGTGTCTCGCTTTTCTCCCCCTGGCGCCCCCAGCCAACTGGGTGCCGAGCCCACGCCCCATCTGCACACCAGGACCCGGATGTGCAGCGCGCGGGGCGTCGGGGCCCGTGGAGCGTGCACCACGCGGCGCTGCAAGGCGTCGCACTGCACGCACTGGCGACTGCTGCGGCGGAGCAACCATTCCCTGCCCGACGCCGCCGGGAGTCTGGACACGCACCTGGCGGCCGCCGCGCGCAGGAAGCCACGGCACCTGGTCGCATTGTTGTCACTGCCACCGCCCCCTCCCGCCCTCCCTCCCTCCCTAGAGGCAACCCAGCACCCGTCCCCACCTGCGCAGGGCTCGTACCCCTTTAAGGAGTCAGACGCCGCCAAGGGTGGGCGTGGTCGCCGCGAGCGAGAGAAGAAGGGTGGAGGGGAGGGGCCGGTGTAGGGCAGACCTGATTGGCCCGAGGCCCGGGCGGCGGCCGCGCGCGCCTGCGCAGGACGCAACAGCGCGCACGGGCGGCGGGAGGAGCGCGCGCGGGTGCTAATTGGCTCGGGTGGCGGCCCCGCCCGCGAGTGGTGGGCGGTCACGTGACGCGACGGCTGGGGGCTCCCGGCGCGGGGGACGCTGGTGGCCAAGATGGCGGCGGAGCTGGTGGAGGCCAAAGTGAGTGAGCGGCGGCGGAACCGGCCGGGGCAAGTGGGCGAGAGGGCGGGGGCCGGGCCGCAGGTCGAGGTCTGCGCCTTCTGTCCGGGGCCCCACAGCGCGGCCGGCCCGCGGCTCGCGGTCCCGGCCCCCAGACCCCGACCCCGGGTCTCAGGGTGAGGGCGGGGGGCGGGGGGCGGGGAGGCCGGGGGCGGGGCCCTCCTGCCTCACCCGGGTCTTCGCTCCGGGGGTCGCTTCCCCGGCTTCAGGCAGGCTCCCCCCCACCCAGCCCGAGCCCTTGGAGTCCCGGTCCCTAAGCGCCAGGCCAGGGCCGCGCCTCCCGGTTGAGGCACCGTTCTCCCGGGCTGCGGGACGTGTTGAGCTTCTCGTTGCTCTCTTGGTTCCGAGCCGGGGTCTTTGCTCTTTGGCTGGTGTGTAGGGGGGAGTGTCTGCGCCTCCCCGCCCGCAGGGCTCCCAAGAATGGTATCTGGGTCTCGTCCCCGCCCAACAGGCCAGACTGGGGTTTGCGAGTCTCCTGCTTGGAAGGGTCCCCTGAGTCCCGGAGAGTGTCCTGCCACAGTCCAGGTAGAGGAGTCAGGGCCCTGAGGCCACCTCCAAGACACAGCACGTCCTCTTGGGGTCTGGAGTCCAGGCTCGGGCTTGAGCCCCTCTGCAGCTCCTGCATTGGTCCCAGAACCCCGCCCCCTTCCCGACACCGTCTCTCACACGCTGGAGTGGGCGCTGGGGAAGACTGGGCCCCCTCTTTCCCTCCCCATAGAATGGAGTCCTGACCACTTTTCTTGGTCAAAGACTTTCCTTATTCTCCTTTTTTTTAATCTTAAATCCTGGACTGTGCTTTGGTCCTACCTCATTCCCGTTGGGACAGAATCTAAGGCTACTAATTCTGCTTCAGGGGCCTCTAAATCTTACCTGTGCAGCATCAGATACTGTCTTCAAACCTTGGGTGCTTCTCTTATTTTCTGTTCTTGAGCGAGTCTACTTTTTAGGTCAGACACCCTGCCTCCCTACACAGCCCCCAGAATCTTTATGCACCCCAGCTTTGGTTTTTAAGGTCTCCTGTCTTTCTGCCTATTCTCTTATGTTGATCTCTGGAGGGTCCCCACTGGGTCCAAGATTGGCCTCTTTAGAATAACTTCTGCTGCTAGTCTTTTATACTACGGATCCTGTGCAGGTCCCATGTCCCATAGATACCATCTCCTAACTTGGAACCCATTTTAATCCTAGGATTGAGCTCCGAGTATCCGCATTCCAGGGGATGTACCTTCTTGTAGGTGCCTGCCTAAAGCTGAGGGTCTAAAACCCTTAGAAGTGCCCGCAAAACCACGGCTTCCAGGGAGGTTAGGGGACCTCTCCCTCCCCCATCCCTCTTCACGTCTTCCCTCCCCACAGTCCTGACCTGTACATATTTTCTTCTCAGTCCTCTCACATTACCCACTGGGATCTGAAAACACAGCACTCAGGGCTATGTGATTACAGCATACACCTCTCTTCGCCTCCCAACCCTGCCCCTCTCCCCCGCCCCGCACACACTTCTGTCCCTCTCTAGAGTTTTGAAAAGTGGAGACTCGCCCTGGAGATGTGGAGGCCTAAACTCTGTAAACCCGAGGTGGCAGGCTCTGGGCTTGAAGTGCCCTGGAGTCCTGAAATGTAACCTCCTTTCTGGACTTGGAGCTGTGACCCTGGACTCCCCACCCCCACCCTGGCTGAGGGCAGGGTCTGCACTCTTTTGTACCATCCAGGCCTTGAAATATGATCTGATGAACTTTCCTTGACCCTCTGGTGACTAGGTCCCCCCACCTCAATTAAATCAAGTTGATCCTTCTTTCAGGTTCTCTAAACCGTGAGCTTCCATTCAAGGGGGCCTGGACCCCGGGGAGCCTTCTTTCTTCTTGAGTCCATTGCTACCCCTCTAAGTACCTTAAATGTCATTGAAACATCCCCCTTTTTTACAGGGGCCTTCTCCAGCCTGTCATATTCATGGCTGCAGATTCTGTCTTTTGGGGTGCATCACAGACTGCTCGGAGGGACGAATGTTGGGGGCTTGTTGGTGAACTTTGAAATCTGAGACTCTCAGCTTGAGACCTGGAGGCAGGTTTGGGGCAGGGGTGTCTGTGAGCTCCCTGAAATAGTCCGCAGCACACATCTCCACTTTCCTGGAAAGAGGCGCCTTCCTGAGCTTCCCCCAGTGCTCCGAGGGGCCTGTGCTAGAGGAGAGGTTCAGCGCAGCTGCTGTGTCTCGGCTGATGTCTCCCCACGCGACTTCCAGGCAAGCCTGGAGTTGAAACTCTGGAAGCTGCCGGGGCCTGGCGCTGTTTATAAACACAGCTCTGACGGCAGGCAGGTCAGCTCAGAGCCAGGGCAGGAAGTGATCCTGGGGCATTTGGGGCTTCTTCCTGAATGCTTGTCCCCCCCGCATTCCCTCCAGTGTCAAGGGCAGGCTCCTCTGAGGTGGCAGCTGCCGGGAAATCTGAGTCGTGAACATATGGCCGCCTAAGGGGTGTGCTCCGGGAAGTGGGAGCTGGGGCTCCACTGTCCAGCCTGGGCGGGGCGGAGGCTCCCGGGGTGCCAGGATGTCAGCAGGTTCCTGAGCCCACCTGCCTTCGACCAGGCTGCCAGTGTGAAGTGTCCACATGACATCGTCTCTCCCTGCTAAGGCCTTGGGCCACTTCCAGAAGAAACATCTTGTCCGCAAGCCTTTGTGTTTTCTGCACAAGGTAGGAAGTCAGGCCAAGGGAGGTGAGGCATTTTTGTTTTCAAAGCATCACTGACTCTGAGGCCCAGCAGACCACGCAGGTCCCCATAGCCAGTGTGCTGGTGAGTGAGGGTCCCCGGCAGCGGACGGGAACACCCTGGGGAGCCCAGGGGCCGAGGGGCTGATGCCAGTCCCATGCATGTACTAGGGAGGCTCTGGGCCAGCCACTTCTCTCTGTGAGCCTCGGTTTCCTCACCTACACGATGGGTGTGGTCATTGTGAAATTAGCGACATAGGCCTCGCTGGTGCCTGGCAGGGAGCAGACGCTGGCATCCCGGTTCTTCACGGTCACGGGGCCGCGCAACCCTGATACGGGAAGAGGCTTCTCCCGAGGCTCTTAGGGCAGGACTGGGCCACCCACACGTGCGTCCCTGTCGTTTTGAGCCGGGACAGCCTCTTCGTCTCCAGCAGGATCCTGGCCTGGTACAGCTGGAAGGAATCAGAGTTGACAGATGAGGACCCCGCCAGCGGCCCCGGCTGCTGCAGCCTTGGTGTTGAAATGGGCGGCTAGGCTCCTGGCCTCACCCTGGGGCAGCCGGGAGCTGGAAACCCCAGCACTTCCTGGCACGGAGGCCGCAGTGTAGACACTCCAGTGGGACTGCCTCTGGCTTTGACCCTCAGGGTCTTTCGAGTGGAGTTTGGATGACTTATTGGTTTCTTCGGGTGCCTGCCAGCTTTGCTTACCACCCTTGACACTTGAGCTTTTTCTCCATTCCTCCTGGAAGTTTCTCTTTCCCACCACATCTCATTCATCCCAGGCCAGCTTCAGGGCTGAGGGTGGGTGGCCCCGAAACCCTGCCAGCCCATCCCTCGAGGACACCTGGCTTCTGCAGCCTGTTGAGCCCTCTTTCCCTTTCATGGTCCTACCCCTCATGGAGGGGAGGCCACTGCCAGGCTACCCCACATCAAACACTAGGGTCAGCTGGGCTCTGTTGTTTGGTTTGATTTTGCTGGAGAGGTACTGTCGGGGGATGAGGGCCAGGTCCTGCCAAGCCTCATTCGTCACTTTGGCCCAGGTCCCGCAACAGCCCCTGTGGCTGCTGCCTTCCCCTCGGACCAGTCCCCCAGGGACTCAGGGCGATGTCTGGAGATGTATTTGGTTGTCATGAACTGTGGGTGTTTAGCACCCCACAGTGCCCGGGACGGCCCCAGCGTCCACAGGGCCGAGGGGACGAAACCCTGCTGGAATGATGGGTAGACGTTTCGGAGGCCCCCACAGGCCCGGCCCTGTGTTGCTGTCCGGAGGAGAGTGTGGCAGCAGGGACCGCCCCTGGCTTCAGAGCCAGGTCTGGGTTTGAATCTTGGCACTGCCACCTCTGAGCCTACAGTTCTTTTGTGACAGAGCTCACACACCAGCCTAGCAGGGGTGTTTTAAGGATCAGAGTTAAATATATAATCACATGACCGACTTGGTTCCCGGCAGGTGATTAGTGCTAAGTAAACTGTGGCTACCGTTGGCGAGACCGAAGGGAAAACATGTCTGTGGCTGACAAGGGTTGAGCGCCCGCCCAGCCAGTGCTTTATGTCATTATCCTCCCGACGAAGAGACTGAGGGTCAGAGAGGCACTTGGTGTTTGTCGGCAAGGCACTGGCAGAGGCCGTTTACAAGTAAAGCACGATTCCCAGTTCCTGCCCTGGGGATGCTTTCAGGCTGAAGACAGGGAAAGAGAACCTAAAATAGAAGGGGGGCCTAGTCAGAGGCGCTTTTGCTGCGTTGGCGATGCTGGGGAAAGTTTGATGAGGAGGAGGGAGGGGGCAGGGCTTTGCTGGGAGGGGGCACCGTAGGGGCAGGGCACTCCACCAGCCCCAGCCAAGGCTGGCGCTTCCTGGCGAGTGGGTGTCTCTCACGGCCCCCGCCTCAGGGCCTGGCCTCTGCGGAGTCCCCTGCCTCGCAGCTCTGCCTTCTGAGTTGTGTGTGCTTGCTCCTCCTCAGAACATGGTGATGAGTTTTCGAGTCTCCGACCTTCAGATGCTCCTGGGTTTCGTGGGCCGGAGTAAGAGCGGACTGAAGCACGAGCTCGTCACCAGGGCCCTCCAGCTGGTGCAGTTTGACTGTAGCCCCGAGTTGTTCAAAAAGATCAAGGAGCTGTACGAGACCCGCTACGCCAAGAAGAACTCGGAGCCTGCCCAGCAGCCGCACCGGCCCCTGGACCCCCTGACCATGCACTCCACCTACGACCGGGCCGGCGCTGTGCCCAGGACTCCGCTGGCAGGCCCCAATATTGACTACCCCGTGCTCTACGGGAAGTACTTAAACGGACTGGGACGGTTACCCGCCAAGACCCTTAAGCCAGAAGTCCGCCTGGTGAAGCTGCCCTTCTTTAACATGCTGGACGAGCTGCTGAAGCCCACCGAGTTAGGTGAGTGGCCGCCCCGGGGAGGCTGCGACGGGAGGCCTCACCTAGGCCCTGTCGCCCAGCCCAGCCACGCAGCCCACCTTTGGTGATGTTCTCTGGCGCGGCCAGGGTGGGAGCCACGGTGGCCAGGGCTGTCCTTCCCTGGAAGCAAAGGGACCATCTTTGATATTGGTCACCCCTTGCTGTGGTACAAGTTACCCTGAAATGGAGCAGTGGGCGTCTGTTAGCTCTCAGGAACCAGCGAGCCGCGTTGCGGGGCGTTGGGGCTCGGGGGCTCTCATGAGGCTCAGTCAGGCCGGAGCCACCTCATCCGGAGGCTCGACCAGGGCTGGAGCAGCCACTTCCTCGTGTGGTGGCTGGCAGGCTGCAGCTCCTCACCGGCTTTTGGCCGTCGTCCCCAGGTCCTCACTGTGCGGCCTCCTGCACGGGCTGCCCGGGCTTCCTCAGCCTGGTGGCTCCCTCACCCTAGGGTAGCGAGCGTGCACGTCCAGCTGGGAGCTGGAGCCCTTTTTATGACCCAGCCTCGGACACGCCTTGCCGTCTCCCCCATGGAGTCCATTGCTCACAGACTCTGTGGCACAGGCAGGGACCACACCAGGCTGTGACTGCCAGGGCCAAGGGTGACCAGGGTCACCTGGGAACCTGGTTTCCCTGCTTATTCCCCATGGAAAGGGGGCTGGCCAGTGGCATCGGCCTTCCCTCCTTCCCCCAGGCTCTGGTTCCTCGCTGGCAGCCTGCAGGTATGGCCTTGGTCAGCGGGCTCAGGTCACTGCCAGGCTGTGCGCACCAGGCGTGCTGGGGGCTCAGGGCGATCCCAGGCAGAGGAGAGGTGCTGGGCTCCACGCTTCTCTCTCTCATGTCTTTGTCTGCAAGCACTGACTGAGCAGGAGTGTGTCAGGACCTCGCAGCCCGCAGCAGTGTGGACAGGCCCCTGGCGCCTCCCAGCAGCCGTGACCATTCAGGCTGCAGGTGGGTATCAAGCCCGGTCTCTGCCTCAACCATAGCCCTGAGCTCAGGGCCAGGGAGGCCAGAGCAGCCCCAGCCCCCAGGGCAGGGAGAGTGTGCAGCCTCTGGGACTCCCAGTTAGGGAGCGGAACATCCTGGGCCTTTTGCGGACCTGTGCCCCAAGGCGCTCAGATTTTACCAGGTCCTCTGTGTGCCTGGAGGTCTCTTCTTCCTGCCTCCCTTCCCCTGCCCCCACTCTTTCCTTCACAGTAAACGTCGCGCAGTAGACGTCGGAGTGCAGTAAACGTGGGAGTGCCTGCTGGGTGGGTGCGTGATGGGCACCAGGCATGGACCCGCAGCAGGGAACGGGACCAAGGCCGCGAGGTTCAGGAAGCCTCTGCACGCCCCCTCCCACCCTGCTGACCCAGCGACCTGCCTGGTCCCTGCTGTGGCCTGAGGGCTCCTCTCTGGCACGCTTCAGTCCACTGGGTGCCAGCTGGCCCCACTCCCCTGCCCCGGGAGGCAGGGTCAATGGGGGTGTGGGGAAGGGGAACTGGCCGCCATTCCTCTCCCACCTACAGCCCTGGGACTTTGTGAGGTTAGGTTGGAGGGGCTGGGCTTCCAAGTGAGGTTGGAGGAGGTGGAGGAGGTGGAGGAGGTAGGAAGATGCTGCTGGTTGTTCCTGAGACAGTGAGGCTCCTCCCTCCAGCCTGAGGCTCCGCCTTCCAAGTGAGGCTCCGCCTCCACCTTTTTTCTTTTGCAGGAGGTGTCTAGCGGCAGCCTCCTGGGGAGCAGGTTGGCCCAGCAGCACCTGTCCTGGGAGACTCGGGGCCTTGGCCTGACTTTCCCGGCCTTTGCTGCCTCACGAGGGAAGCGGTTCCCCCGGCGGGTTCTTGGGCAGAGCTGGCTATCTCTGAAGCTTGGGCCTTGGGAAGGACCTGCATCACAGGGAGGCTGGGCTTTCCCGGGAGCGGCAGGGCAGGCTTGGTCCAGGGCGGGGGACGGGGCTGACTGTCTTCCTTCCTGCACGGGGACCAGTAGCTCCATCCCACAATGCATCACTGTGCCCTGAGCCCCCAGGGACCCCGGTCACCTGATCTCCGGGAGAGCCAGCTCCCCTGTCTACACCAGTATGACTCTGCTGGCGGCTCAGAACAAAGAGGCCAACCCCACCCTGCCTCTCCTTCCCACTGGCCCCCTCTCCATCCTAGGCCACCAGGTGAACCTCCTTTCCTGGATTCCCATGCTCTTCGGGGACCCCCCCGGGGAATGCCTGGGTCCTCAGAGGTTTCCTGGAGCATAGACCCTGGCCCCAAAGCAGTGCTCCCCTTGGTTTCAGGGCCTGAGATGCCATTCCTCCACCCCGACCCTGGGCTGTGTCCCTCCCCAGGGTGCACTCTGTGGTGCTGGCCTTGCGGGGGACCGCCTCAGGAGGACCCGGTTCCACCGGCTTCCCCCTTGCCTCCGCCTCTGGCTGTGACCCACCGGCCAGCGTGAGGCCCACTGCTCTGGTCTGTTTCCCCGGAATAGCTGCCGGCCGGCTCCAGGATGGAGACTGCGCCAGGCGGACAGGAGCCATAAATCACGTGGCGCGGAATGCTGGGCTGGGGGAGGGGGTGACAGAGCTGCAGAGCAGGCTACGGGGGCCTCGGGCCACAGATGATCGGCTCCAGTGGGAGGTACCATGTGTGGGGACGGGGCTGGCGCCCAGAACAGTGCGGAGAATGGCCCAAGGTCACACAGCGGCCTGCCTTCCCTTATTCTGAGCCGACTGGGTCCTGCCTCTGAGCAGAGGCTCTGGCCTGGACCTCGCGAAGGCTGGGGCCCCTGTCCTGCCTCTCAGCAGGGAAGCCCGCCCCACCGCTTCCCAGCCTGCAGCACCTGGGGAGTCCGGCTAGGGGCCTGACCCTCCTGTCAGGGCACATGGGAAGAGAGGCTGTCAGGAGATGCGGGGCGGAAGGAAGGACACACGCTGGCCGGGCACAGAGCTGCTTCTCCAGGGCCTCGGCCCACAGCGGGCACCCCGAGGAATCTGCCTGCTTGCCCGCCTGCTGTGCAGAGTGGAGCCCCTGTCGCCACGGCTTCAGACGCCCCCAGAGGCAGGAAGCCCTGGCACTAGCCAAGAGCCGCCAGTCGGGCATGTGCTGTGCTGTGCTGTGTGTAGGCACATGTGCCCTTCAGTCTCTGAAGCCCTTGGGTGAGCATTGCCCAGGCCACAGCAAGGTAGCATGGTCCCTGCTCAGGTGCCACACAGAAGTGCCAGGTGATGAGTGTCTCGTGGCTGGCAGAGGGCTTTCAGGGGCAGCTGTCAGTAGCGGGAGCCATTCACTGTACATTTGGGAGGAGGTAGCAGTCAGGAAGGCTTCCTGGAGGCAGCAGCTTCCAGTCCAGACCTGAGGGTGATTCCCAAGAAGCCAGGCAGCGAGGAGGGGGCAGAGGAGTGTACTCCAGGCAGAGATGGGGGGCAGGGGAGTGTACTCTGGGCAGAGGGGAGGGGGCAGAGGAGTGTACTCCAGGCAGAGGGCAGTGAGGGCAGAGGCCGATGGCCAGAGAGGGCTCATTCACAGGGCTGAATGGAGTCCATTGTGGCCAGAGTGTGGTGTGCCCAGGAGGAGGGACGCAGCAGCCTGGGTGCAGGCGGCAGAGTCTGGAACCCGAGAATGGTGGGTCCAGGGAAGGTTGGAAGCTACCCTGCTTTCCCCGAGGGCTGCAGCGCCCCTGAGATTCTGGTGTGATTTTGGGGGTCAGTGAGGAAACTGAGAGGTGCAGGAGGCAAGTGGCCACCTGCCTTCCACAGCCAGGCCTGCTGCCCGCCCAGGCCCACCATCTGTCTGTCTGCACACTGGGAGCCTGGGGGGCACGGGGCATCCTGTGTCACTGTCCCGTGTGTAGGGTAGTCTGACCCACTCGGCCCGCTGGCACTTCCCGTGCCTATGATTGGGGAACAAGGGGACTCCGCCAGCTCTGCCCCAGGTCCGGGCCTTCTGGTTGAGGAGGAGGGATGGGCCCACCGCTACCAACTGGGGGACTGCTGGCAGCCACCCCCACATCCCACTGGTCCTTCTCCTGTCCCCTGTGGCCCCTGCCCTGCCCAGCCCAGTTCCCCACCTGCCCGCCGGCCACAGCCTCCTGCTCTGCTTCCTGCCCACTGGTCCCCCTCCCATGGCAGCCTGTGAATGTTCTCACTGATGGGTGGAGCTGTCAGCACCGCCCCTTGTGCCTAGCCAGGGGCACCTGTTCCCCACCCCTCCAGGACAGTGCTCCCTGTGTCCCTCATACCTGACTGTGCTGCCTCTACTCTTGATCTGGGGGACCTGGGGTGGGGAATTGATGCTGGTAGCTCTTAGCTGGACAGGGCGGGGCTGGGAGTTAGAGAACTTGTATGTGCTGGGGAGGGGACAGCCTGGAGGAGGGGGCCAGCACATGGGCCAGCTGGAGGCAGAATGGTCCCATCCGATCAGCTTTTTTTTAATTTTTTTATTTTTGAGATGGAGTCTTGCTCTGTCGCCCAGCCTGGAGTGCAGTGGCCGGATCTCGGCTCACTGCAAGCTCCGCCTCCCGGGTTCACATCATTCTCCTGCCTCAGCCTCCCTAGTAGCTGGGACTACAGGCGCCGCCACCGCGCCCGGCTAGTTTTTTGTATTTTTTAGTAGAGACGGGGTTTCGCCGTGTTAGCCAGGATGATCTCGATCTCCTGACCTCGTGATCCGCCCGCCTCGGCCTCCCAGAAGTGCTGGGATTACAGGCGTGAGCCACCGCACCCGGCCCCGATCAGCCTTTTAAAATCTCCCCGTGTTTCATTTCTATTTACACTTGCACAATGATGCGCCTGTCCCAGAAAACTGGAGTCAACAGCAGAGCAGCCCGGCTGGCGCCCTGCTGCCCGAGCGGGCCGCCTCAGCGCAGCGGGCCGTGCTTGCCGCCTTCCCCCTTTGCCTGTGTGATTGTAGGAGTCCTGGCTGCTGTTTTATAACCACCCCCCATGCTGTGAGCATCTGCTCCTGGCGTTAAATATTCATGTCAGCAGCATCTCGCGAGGCTCCCTGGCAGCCTTGGGTGGAGCCAGCGACTGGGCCCCTCTTGTTGGGCTCTCGGATTGGGCCCATGGGCTGCTTTGCATGCCCGGGCTGGAGGGCCTGGCTGGGCACCTCATCCCAGAACCGGCTCTGCCTGGCAGGGCCCAGCCTCGCACCTGGCCGCAAAGGTGCATCTGGTTCAGCAGCGCCTGTGCCTTGGTCCTGTGGCCCGTGGGTGCCGGGCAGTCCACGAAACCGTCTCCCCCTCGGGGAACTTCATGCTTCAATGGCCCAACAAGAAGGAGCAGCAGAGTGATGCAGGGAAACTGAGTCGATCCTTGGAGGGAGAAGGTTTGGAGAAAAGCGGGGCGGGGGGTGCAGTTTTTAAATGAGGTGCTCAGGGAAGCCTTTCCTTCTGGTTACATTTGTGCAAAGACAAATATAGGGCCATGAGGCTGGTCGGGAGAGGAAGGTTCCAGAAGAGGGAATGGCGTGTGCAGAGTCCCCGAGGCAGCATGGCTGGTAGGGCCCAGGCAGGAGGCCAGGGTGGGTGTGGCCCTGAACAGGGGTGCTGAGGGCCAGGGGTCTCCTGCAGAGCCAGCCCAGGGAGCAGGCTCTGGCTGCTGAGACCAGCAGAGCTGGGGGCAGGTGGCCGCGTCGGGTGGCATTTGAAAGCAGAACTGACAGGACTGGCTGGGGGAGGGGATGTTTGCAGGACAGCAGAGGCGGGGGCTGCGTGGATGCCACCTGGGTTTCTGGCCCCAAACAGCTGACCCCGAGGGCAGAAGAGGAGGTTTGTGGTAGCCCCTCTTCCCGAGGGCCAGCCACAGCCCCTTCCCCAGCAGAGGGGGGCCAGGTGTTTGGGGGGATCCGTGAGCGGCCTGGGGCGAGTAGCACAGCAGAGCAGTCAGAGCACAGGGCATCTCCCGGGTCCCCAGCAGAGAAGCACAGCCTGGCCTCCCCCAGAGGGAGCCTCCCGGGGCAAGGACCCCAGAGTTTTGGTCTTCAATGACTGGGCCCTTTCTGCCCCAGGCATGGACTTGCTGCTTACTGGGGACCCACCCTCCTCCCCTAATTCCTCCTGAGACACTGAGGGGTGGAGTGTCCGTGTTTTCACCTCTGACCCAGCCTGGAAGCTCAAGGCCCAGCTCAGGTGTCGGCTCCTGTGAGGCCTCCCTGCCCCGAACCATTGCTCCCCGGCGCTTGGGGCAGATCTGGGCGCGTCTACAGGTGGCCTGTGTGCCCCACCCTCCCAATTAGGCGGCCTTCCTCAGGGGCCCAGCTGGGCATCCACAGCCCATCACCTCTGCAGAGACTGGCTGTGCCCTCAGCACATAAACGGGAACAGGCTGTGGCACTGTGGCCCTTGTGGCAACGCCACTGCTGTGGTAGCAACCTCTTCCTGAGGGCCAGCCACAGACCCGGCACTGGTTCCCGCAGAAACGGGTCAGCATGGGCCGGACATGCAGGCTCAGGCCACAAAGGCCCTGGCAGGGCTGGGATCCCAGCCCAGGCAGTCTGGCTTCTTTTTTTTTTGAGACAGAGTCTTGCTCTGTGGCCCAGGCTGGAGTGCAGTGGCACAACCTCGGCTCACTGCAAGCTCCACCTCCTGGGTTCACGCCATTCTGCCTTAGCTTCCCGAGTAGCTGGGCTTCCCGTGAGCCACCACACCCAGCCGGCAGTCTGAGCTTCTGAGCCTAAAGCAGATGTACTTTTTACATCGTTACCCGTTCTCATGGGTTTTAATTGAGAAAGTTCCAAGACGGTGCTGGCAGTTGAGGTCCGATGCCACGGCTCCGGTTCTTGTAAAGGCCCTTGTCATAGGTGCAGGCCACACTGCTGTGTGCACTGCCGTCCTGGGAGCACCTTTCCAGGACCGGGCAGTCTCTGCTCATAACACAGACAGTGTGGCCTGCGAAGCTGATGAACTCCAGCCTTTACCAGGGCAGTTCGCCGTCCTTGTTCTGAAGGGCTTGCCCGTCATCTTGTCTCCCGGCCACTCCAAGGCTGCCATTGTGGCCAGATTCTCTCTCCCCCACGCTCCTCCGATATTTTTTTACACTTATAGACAAATAGGCATTTACTCAGATTCCTTCCCTCCGTTTTCGTTACACAAGCGATGGCAGGGCATACATGCCGCTCAGTGTTTTTGATTTACGTCTAAATATATTTTTTAACGTAGACACAGTCTTGCTGTGTTGCCCAGGCTGGTCTCACACTTCTGAACCCAAGCAATCTTCCCGCCTCAGCCTCCTGCGCCGCAGGGATGACAGCTGCACACCAGCACACCTGGCTCAGGCTCATTTAAAAATGGTTTTTTAGAGACAAGGTCTCACTATGTTACCCAGGCTAGTCTCCAACTACTGTGCTAAAGCGATCCTCCTACCTTGGCCTCCTAAAGTGCTGGGATTACAGGCATGAGCTGCCGTACCCGGCCTGCAAGTCTCTGAATGCATGTTTCCATTTACTTTGTTTTTTTTTTTTTTTTTTTGAGACGGAGTCTCGCTCTGTCACCCAGGCTGGAGTGCAGTGGCCGGATATCAGCTCACTGCAAGCTCCGCCTCCTGGGTTCACGCCATTCTCCTGCCTCAGCCTCCTGAGTAGCTGGGACTACAGGCGCCTGCCACCTCGCCCGGCTAAGTTTTTGTATCTTTAGTAGAGACGGGGTTTCACTGTGTTAGCCAGGATGGTCTCGATCTCCTGACCTCGTGATCCGCCCGTCTCGGCCTCCCAAAGTGCTGGGATTACAGGCTTGAGCCACCGCGCCCGGCCGCATGTTTCCATTTACTGAAGGAAAATACTTTGAGTGGGATTCCTGGGTGCTGGGGTAGGTCTGTGCTTACCTTTATAAGGGCAGTTTCCCAAAGTGATTGTACTGTCTTATAACCCCACCAGCAGAGAGTTTGCTCTACACCCTCGCCACCTCGTAGAGTTGCCAGTCTTTTCATTTTAGCCATGCTAGTGGATGTGTAGAGAGATATTTTACTTTATTTTACCTCATTTTATTTTATTGATACGGAGCCGCACTCTGTCACCCAGGCTGGAGTGCAGTGACCCAGTCTCGGTTCACTGCAACCTCCGCCTCCTGGGTTTAAGCAATTCTCCTTAGCCTCCCGAGTAGCTGGGATTACAGGCGTGTGTCACCATGCCTGGCTAATTTTTGTATTTTTAGTAGAGATGGGGTTACCATATTGTCCAGGCTGGTCTTGAACTCCTGACCTCAAGCGATCCACCTGCCTTGGCCTCCACAGTGCTGGGATTCCAGGCATGAGCCACCGCGCCTGGCCTGTGTGTGTAGAGAGGATTTATACCAGTCTTAGATTTCTCACACAAATCGCAGGGGCCTGAAATACTGGCTGATATTTTGTGGAGGATTTTACATCTGTGTTCGTGAGGGGCATTTATTGGTAATTTTCCTTCCTTGACGCCGTGTTGTGAGGTTTTGGTATCAGAGTTATGCTGGCCTTGTAAAATAGGTAGTATTCTTTCCTTCTCTGTTGTTTGAAAGAGTTTACGTACAGTTTATGTGGTTTCTTTCCAAAATGTTTTATAGAATTCACCAATATGGACCTGCAGTTTTCTTTTTCTTTTTCTTTTTCTTTTCTTTTTTTTTTTTTTTTTGAGATGGGGTCTGGTTCTGTTGCCCAGGCTGGAGTGCGGTGGTGCGATCACGGCTCACTGCAGCCTCCACCTCCTGGGCTCAAGCGATCCTCCTGCCTCAGCCTCCAAGGTAGCTGGGACTACAGGTGGTGCGCGCCTCCACACCTGGCTAATTTAAAAAATTTTTGTAGAGACAGGGTCTCACTGTGTTGCCCAGGCTGGCCTCAAACTCCTGGGCTCAAGCGATCCGCCCACCTCAGCCCCCAAAGTGCTGGGATTACAGGCGTGAGCCACCGTGCCCGACCTGGACCTGCAGTTTTCAGAAAAGGTTTTAATTATGGATCCAAATTCCTTAACAGGTAACAAACTTTTCAAACTTCCTGTATCTTTTGGTACCCGTTCTGGTAATGTGCATCTTTGGAAGAATTTGTCACTGAGTTGTCAGATCCGTTGGCATGAAGGTACACCTTTTCTTCCCCTGTTGGACCAGAAAGCGGTGGGGTCTGTACTGTGGTTCTCTTTCATTTCTGATATGGGTAGTTTGTGTTCTCACTGTCTTTTTGTTGTTCAGCTAGAGTTTCGTTCGTTTGTTTTTGTTTTTGTGTTTTGGGGGTTTTTTTGGAAACAGTCTCGCTCTGTCGCCCAGGCAGTGGTGTGATCTCCACTCACTGCAACCTCCACCTCCCAGCTTCAAGCAGTTCTCCTGCCTCAGCCTCCCAAGTAGCTGGGATTACAGGTGCCTGAACCACGCCTGGCTAATTTTTTTTTTTTTTTCGAGACGCCACACCATGCTGTTTTTTTTTTAAGAGATGGGGCAGCCAGGTGCAGTGGCTCATGCCTGTAATCCCAGCACTTTGGGAGACCAAGGCGGGCGGATCACCTGAGGTTGGGAGTTCAAGACCAGCCTGACCAACATGGAGAAACCCTGTCTCTGCTAAAAATACAAAATTAGCTGGGCGTGGTGGCACATGCCTGTAATCCCAGCTGCTTTGGGAGGCTGAGGCAAGAGGATCGTTTGAACCCACGAAGCGGAGGTTGTGGTGAGCCGAGATGATGCCATTGCACTCCAGCCTGGGTGACAAGGGTGAAACAAAGTCTCAAAAAAAAAAAAAAAGATGGGGCTGGCTGAGCGCAATGGCTCACGTCTGTAATCCCAGCATTTTGAGAGGTTGAGGTGGGCAGATCACCTGAAGTCACGACTTTGAAACGAGCCTGGCCAACATGGTAAAATCCGATTTCTACTAAAAATACAATAATTAGCCAGGCGTGGTGGCTATTTGGGAGGCTGAGGCAGGAGAATTGCTTGAACCTGGGAGACGGAGGTTGCAGTGAGCCGAGATCGTGCCATTGTACTCCAGCCTGGGCGACAGGGTAAGACTCCATCTCAAAAACAAAACAAACAAACACAAAGAACAGTGTTTTCTGACTGCGCCTCTGCTCGTCAGTCCAGTTGTAAGTAATAGGGTAGGGCCCAGGCTTGTGAGCGCCATGGCCTTCATCCCGTCAGTACCTCTGGCGCCACCTCTGTCCATGTGACGCCATGGCCACCTTGCAGGCACGAGGAGAGCAAGGGCCGGGTCCATTTTGTACTTAGGAGGGAGGAGGGATGGCAGGTCCTGCAGGCCTGGCTGGGTCCAGCTCTCCCCCCAGGCAGCTGGGCATTTTTCAGCCTTCCTAAATAGACGCCTGCATCCCATGGGCTGCAAAGGGCACTGGCTCTCTGAGTGGCCCTCAACAGGACACGGGCCGTGGTGAATGGCCCCGAGAAGGGGATGGGCGGGAGTCCTCCCTCATTCTCCTCCCTCATCCTCCTCCCTGGGCGGCCCCCACCTCTGCCCCACATATCTGTCCCGCCAGCTTCCCATTTCCTGTTTCCTGATCTAAAGAGGAGAAGGCTGGGAAAAGCGACTGGGCTCGGGGGACCTGCCAGGGACCAGACATGCCCATGACCCTGTGTTTGTCTTCAGTCCCACAGAACAACGAGAAGCTTCAGGAGAGCCCGTGCATCTTCGCATTGACGCCAAGACAGGTGGAGTTGATCCGGAACTCCAGGTGCGCGGCTCCCCCCCAGCCCCGTGCCCTGCCGCCCGCCCGCTTTCTCCTGGGCTCACTGGAAGAGCCGGCAGCCACGCCCACTGCAGGCCCGGCTCGGGCTCAGTCCAGAACCGTGCTGCGAGGCAGTGGCCGGGTTCGCTGCCTTCCAGAAAACCCCGTCCTGAGTGTCACCTGCTGGGCTGTGTGCCCACTGCCTGTACCCTGCAGCCCGCTAGGGAGAGGCGGCTGACTGTCCCCTTTTAACACGGTCTTGCCCTCTGCGTGTGGGACCATCCTGGGCGCTGCAGGGTGCTGAGTAGCATTCCTCGCCTCCACCCACTCCATGCCGAGAACACACCCATGTTGTGACAGCCACAGATGTCCCCAGACGTTGTCCAGTGTCCCCTGGGGCAGGATAACGCGGGTGAGACCTCCCTGGGTTATTGGATTCCACGTACCCCCAAGAGACTCTGCGTCCCCTAATCCTCTGCCCTGCTGAGGTCCCAGAAGGCTGCACACATTGAAATCCACACCCTGAGTTGGAGGGGGAGAGAGGAAGAGAATCCCGGGAGCTGGGGTCCCTGGTTTACACCGCCCGCCTTATCCGGAATTTATTCTGGTGTCCAGCATGAGCAGGAAGTTAGGTGTTTTGTTTTGTTTGTTTGTTTTTGAGACTGAGTTTCACTCTTGTTGCCCAGGCTGGAGTGCAGTGGCACGATCTTGGCTTCCTGCAACTTCCACCTCCCGTATTCAAGCGATTCTCCTGCCTCAACCTCCCAGGTAGCTGGGATTACAGGCGCCCGCTACCACGCCCGGCTGTTCTTGTATTTTTAGTAGAAATGGGGTTTTGCCATGTTGGTCAGGCTGGTCTCGAACTCCTGACTCAGGTGATTCACCCACCTCAGCCTCCCAGAGTGCTGGAATTACAGGCGTGAACCACCGCGCCCGGCCAAAGTCAGGTTTTTTCCCAGATAATGAACGCAGGGTTTACCCCTGTGCACCGTGGATAGTGAGGTGGGATCGTTCCCTCGGATGTCCCCAGACACTGCCCTCAGATGAGGACGGTTGAACTCTAGCAGGTGAGGGGCCAGTGTGGCTGCCCGGTGCTCTGCTCCTCCCTCAGTCTCTCTCAGGCTGTCCTGCCTCCAGCTGAGACAGATTCTTGCCGGGGCAGCCTCATGGTGGGTGCTGGACCCTCAGGACAGGGGAGGCCTTTTGCCCAGGTCACCGCTGAGTCCGTGGCAGGGCTGGGCTGGGCGCCCCCATTTGATGCCCAGCTTCTCATGCTCAGCTGCTTCAGACCCACCGCCTCTACTTGCTGTGGGGCCAGGTTCCCGGGGCCTCCCAGCCTGGCCCTCACACCTAGTAAGGGTTCAGAACCAGCTGAGCCAGGCTTGGCCACGGAGGCCTCTCTGCCTGGGTGACCCAAGGTGGTGACGTCACCTTCCTCCTCTTCCTTGTCTATGAACCTGGGTCCACACAGCTCCACCCGCACTGCGTCCCTGCTGCGGGGTGCTTGAGCCAGCCACACAGTATAAAAAAATCAGTTTGGGTTTCTCCTCAGAAAGCTTCTGGACATTTCCTTTTCTTTTTTTTTCTTTTTTTGAGACGGAGTCGCTCTGTCACCGGGCTGGAGTGCAGTGGCGCCATCTCGGCTCACTGCAAGCTCCGCCCCCTGGGTTCAAGCGATATTCTTCTCCTGACTCCGCCTCGCGAGTAGCTGGGACTACAGGCATGCGCCACCACGCCTGGCTAATTTTTGTATTTTTAGTAGAGACAGGGTTTCACCATGTTGGCCAGGATGATCTTGATCTCTTGACCTCGTGATCCACCCGCCTCTGCCTCCCAAAGTGCTGGGATTACAGGCGTGAACCACCGTGCCCAACCCGCATTTGTATTTCTTACGTTGAGATATGATTTGCATGCCATAGAATACGCAGTTTTTAAGTGTGTCATTGAGTGGGTTCTCGTGGATCAATAGGTAGTGCAGCTCCCACCACTGCCTAGTCTCGGAGCAATTGTGTCCATCCCCATCAGCCACCACCCTTCATCCGCTGGCCCCCACGCATCCCCTCCTATCTCCGTAAATGGGCTTGTCCTAGACATTTCGTAGAAGTGGAGTCACACACTGTGGCTTTTTTAAATGATTATTATTTGAGACGGAATCTCACTCTGTTGTCCAGGCTGGAGTGCAGTGTCGCGATCTCAGCTCACTGCAACCTCCGCCTCCCAGGTTCAAGTGATTCTCTTGCCTCAGACTCCTGAGTAGCTAGGATTACAGGCGTGTACCACCGCATTCAGCTGATGTTTGTATTTTTAGTAAAAACGAGGTTTCATCATGTTGCCCAGGTTGGTCTGGAACCCCTGACCTCAGCTGACCCACCCACCTCCGCCCCCCAAAGTGTTGGGGTTACTGGCGTGAGCCACCTGCCCTGTGTGTCCTTTTGTGTCTGGCATCTCTCACTGGGCGGGACGTCCTCACGGTGCACCTGTGCTGAGGCCCGGGTCAGCCTGGCTCCTTTCCGTGGCTGGGTCACGTGCCGTGTGTATTGGTCCTTCCGTCTGTGGAAGGACACTCAGGCTGCCGCTACTTTGTGGCTGTCGTGGTCATTTCTGCTGTGAACATCCACGGATGCGTCTTTGGGTAGAGAGACTTTTTCCTCTTCTCCTGGTGATGTTTCTTATTAAAGTTTATTCTCAGGTGTTAACTGGGTTTTTTTTTTTTTTTTTTTTAATGTGGAGAGTGTTTCTCTTTGTTACCCAGGCTGGTGTGCAGTGGTGCAATCATAGCTCACTGCAGCCTCCGCCTCCACGGGTTCAGACGATCCTCCTGCCTCAGCCTCCAAGCAGCCGGGACCACAGGTGTGCACCACCATGCCCGGATAATTTTTTGTATTTTTTGTAGAGATAGTTTCACCATGTTGCCCAGGCTGGTCTCAAATTCCTGGGCTCAAGAGCTCCGCCGGCCTCGGCCTCGCAGACTGGGCATTTTCTTGCCATTGTGAGCTGGCTGCTACATTCCAGCATGCACGTTTTAGCTGTTTCCTCGCAGTGAGAGGCACCTGGCTGCCCACTCTGGTTCAGGGTTTTGCGGTCGATTCTCTTGCATTTTCCAGGGAGGCCAGCCCCTCTCCTGACCCCACAGCCACTCCTGTCTCACCTGGCCTGCACAAAAGAGTCCTGGGCCTCAGTTTCCCAGCTCTAGGGGAGGGAGCCTTGTCGGGTGGCGGTCTCCACCTTGTGGGGCAGGCTGAGGTTGCGCCTTCCTCACTCCGCTCTCCTTTCCTTTCCTCTGGTTTGCTCCACACCCACAGAGAACTGCAGCCCGGAGTTAAAGCCGTGCAGGTCGTCCTGAGGTATGCCCAGGTGTGCCCACGACCCCAGGGCTGGACCCCCGGCCACCTGCCCCTCCTCCCCCCCGCCCCCCAGTCCTGGTCCAGGCTCTTCTCAGTCTCCCCTGCCAACAGCAGAGCCCAGCTCCCCCCAGCCTGCCATCTGTCCCTGTCTGGGGATACGCCACCATCCCACCACCTGCTCAGGCCACACCCGGGGGCCCCGATACCCCCCATGTCACCTCCAGTGCCCCCATCACCGCCACTTGACTCCCACTTGTGTACCCCCGCAGCGGCCCAGCCCCTCCTGTGCGCCTCATGGTCCCCATTGTTCCCCACAGCGGCCTAGCCCCTCCTGTGCGCCCACTCCTGCCGCCCCATGGTCCCTGTTGTCGTTGCAGAATCTGTTACTCAGACACCAGCTGCCCTCAGGAGGACCAGTACCCGCCCAACATCGCTGTGAAGGTCAACCACAGCTACTGCTCAGTCCCGGTGAGCACGGCCCGCCCCGTATCTGCTACACGGGTTTGGGGGGGCGTGGAGGGAGGGTGGGGGGCGTGGAGGGAGGGTGGGGGCCGTTGGATTTTCCAGCCATTCTTGGCTCGAGGCTGAGCGGTCTGTCTGCTTGCAGGGCTACTACCCCTCCAATAAGCCTGGGGTGGAACCCAAGAGGCCGTGCCGCCCCATCAACCTCACCCACCTCATGTACCTGTCCTCGGCCACCAACCGCATCACCGTCACCTGGGGGAACTACGGCAAGGTGAGTGCATGCTCGGTGCCCACCCTGCCCCCCTGCCCCGGCCCCCGCCCTGCCAGCCCTGACCCCGCCCCTCTGTCCCCAGAGCTACTCCGTGGCCCTGTACCTGGTTCGGCAGTTGACCTCGTCAGAGCTGCTGCAGAGGCTGAAGACCATTGGGGTGAAGCACCCGGAGCTGTGCAAGGCACTGGGTGAGCAGCTCAGGGCCACCTCGGCCGAGGGGCAGGCCAAGTCCCCCCTGGAAACCTTCCCTGTACTGGGCGAGGGTGGGGGGGCCTGCACCCGAAGGAGATGGGTAAGGGGCTGCCTGTCACTCTAGGGGTCCATGGCCTCCCCGCTGTGGCTGAGGAGGTCTGTGGAGGATACGGATGGCAGAGGGGGCACTTGGCAGTGGGAGCTGCTGTGCAGAAGCCTGTGGGGTCACACCCCGTGTTGCTGGCCCCAGGCGCCCCAGCCTACAGGGGTCCAAGCAGCAGAAGAGCTGGGGCCTTGTTCCTCATTCTGGGGCAGCACAGAGGCCGGGAGGGGTGAGAGGAGTCCAGAGGGAGCTGCGCTCTAAGCAGGCTCTTCTGGTTGCCTCAGCGGGGTCAAGGGTGCTGCGGGGCCTGGCGGGGCACGGACAGCGATGGCCATGGAGGCAGTTGCTATGGGAGGAAGGTGAACAGCGGCGGTCTGACCTCACGTGGTGAGGCCCCATTTTATCTTTTTTTTTTTTTTTTTTTTTTTTTAAGAGAGTCAGGGTTTCCAGGAGGTGGAGGTTGCAGTGAGCTGAGATTGCACCGCTAGACTCCAGCCTTGGCTGCAGAGCGAGACTCCACCTCAAAAAAGGAAAAAAGAGGGTCTCACTGTATCGCCCAGGCTACAGTGCAATGGTGTGCTCGTGGCTCACTGCAGCCTCTGACTCAGGCTCCAGCCATCCTCCTGCCTTAGCCTCCTGAGTAGCTTGGGACCGCATGTGTTTACCACCACACCCAACTAATTTTTTTTTTTTTTTTTTTTTTTTTTTTGTGAGACAGAGTCTCACTGTCACCCAGGCTGGAGTGCAATGGCATGAGCTTGGCTCACTACAACCTCCGCTTCCTGGGTTCAAGCAATTCTCCTGCCTCAGCCTCCGGAGTAGCTGGGACTACAGGTGCCCGCCACCACACTCAGCTAAATTTTTGTATTTTTAGTAAAGACAGGGTTTCACTGTGTTAACCAGGATAGTCTCGAACTCCTGACCTCGTGATCCGCCCACCTCCGCGTCCCACAGTGCTGGGATTACAGGCGTGAGCCTCCGCACCCGGCCCCAACTAATTTTTTAATGTTTCCTAGAGACAGGTTCTTGCTGTGTTGCCCAGGCTGGTCTTAAACTCCTGGGTTCAAGCGGTGCACCTGCCCCAACCTCCCAGAGTGCTGGGATGACAGTCTTGGCCTCTTTTGCACCTGTTCTCTTTTGTACTTGTAACAATGAAAACAATATTTTTTAAGTGAAACGCAGAGCAATTTTAAAAGAAAGCCTACTGGCCAGGCGCAGTGGCTCACGCCTGTAATCCCAGCACTTTGTGAGGCCGAGGCGGGCGGATCACGAGGTCAGGAGATCAAGACCATCCTGGCTAACACGGTGAAACCCCGTCTCTACTAAAAATACAAAAAAATAGCCGGGCGAGGTGGCGGGTGCCTGTAGTCCCAGCTACTCGGGAGGCTGAGGCAGGAGAACGGCGTGAACCCAGGAGGCGGAGCTTACAGTGAGCCGAGATCGCGCCACTGCACTCCAGCCTGGGAGAGTGAGACTCCGTCTCAAAAAAAAAAAAAAAAAAAAAAAGCCTGCCAAGCTGGGCAGGTGAATGAGTCCCCCCGTGCAGCCGCACAGCACAAAGCCAGCGTACATTTAGCCTTGCTTGGTGGCTGTGTGGCCTTGGAAAGTCACTGGCTTTCTCTGGTGGCCACTGTCTTCAGGAGAATAGATCTGAGCCATCTTGAGGGCACCTGGGCCTCTCTCTGGACCCCACATGCTTGGGGCTCAGGCCTCAGTGGGCTCCACAGGCCTGTTCTATGGAGAGGCTAGGCCTAACCTGGAGTCCTTTGGAGCTGGGAGTGGGAGTTGGGCAGGTGGGCGAGGACTGGGACCACCTGCCAGACTGAGAAGAGGGTGGTTCTGGGCCAACCGGGTTAGCTCGTGCCCCCTTCCAGAATGCTCGCTGTTTTCAGGTGGAATCTGGGCACCACCCCAGCCCCTTGGCAGAATGGGGGCCAGAGGGTCTCCCAGCTGCCCTTCCTAGCTGCCCAGGGCTCCTGTGCCCAGGCCTGAGAGTTCCCCATGAGCACTGCCCTCCTGGCACAGCCAGGCCCGGGCCTCTGGCCCCTGTTCCTGACCACCAAAGGGCTCCTACTAGCCTGGGTGTCCAGAAGCCTGGAGCGGTGGTGGGACTGCCAGGGGCCTGCGAGCCCCATCGTGTTGAAGCTTCCTGCACACTCCGGTCCCCCAAGTCAGGAAGGATAGCCGGCAGCACCCCCTCTGCAGAGCAGGATGTGCAGGGGTGAGGGTGCCCACCGCAGAGTCCCGCATCCCCCGCCAGCCTCCTCCAGGCTCGGGGAGGGAGGGCCTGGCGATGTCCCCATGGGACCAGTGGGGACACTGAGGCACAGATTGGCAAAGTTAGGGTTCTGTGACCTGGGTTTCCCCGCCCTGCCTCCCTCTTCCCTCAAAGGGCCCTTTCTTCAACCCCCCCCCACCTTCCTTTCCTTTGGGGACAATGGCCAACTTGAGGGAGGAGGCTGGGGCCGGGCAGGCCTCTTCTAGGCCCATGGGGTGGGGGCCGGCCTTAACTCCTCAGTGACCAGAGCCCTGCAGTGCTGGGGGCTGCAGGGTCAGATTTCCTCTCTGAAGGGGTCTCCTGCCGCTTCCCACAGCTGGCCCCAGCCTTAGCCTCTTTGTCACTGGATTTTTTTCTCGTTGCACCTAGGAAGTCCTCACGTTTGCCTCACTTGAACCCTTCCTGCTGCACATGTCTTTCTGTACATGGAGAAGGGAGAGCTTGCTTTAAAATCAGATGGGCACCTGCATCCCCTCCTAGCTGCCCAGGGCCCCTTTGCCAGGCGTGAGGGTCCACGTGGGCACCAGGTAGCCAGAGCTGGGTCCCAGGGGTGGAAACTCAGCCAAGGAGTGAGCGACTAGGGCAGCCTTGGCTCAAGCAGGAGAGCTGCTGGGAGCCTGCGAGGGGGCCAGACCATGCTGGCCAGCTTGTGGCTGCCACTGCGTCCCTACGGGAGAAGGAAGAACCCACTGCTGCACACACAGGCCGGGGGGCTGGGTGGAGGTCAGGAAGGAGGAAGTGGCTTCCAAGCGGCCAGAGATAAGTGGTGTTTCAGGCCGACAAGGGGTGGTAGGAGCATTTCCAGACAGAGAAACGTCAGGACAGCTGGGGGAAGCGGGGAGACAGGCTGGCACCATCACTCTGAACCCCAAGTCGGTTGGGCAGGTGGCTTCCTAGAGGAAGCAAAACTGGTCCACTAGGCAGCTGAGGGCCGGGTGGTGGATGGAGAGGCCCCGTGGACTGTGGGCCAGGGTGGTCTGCCCTGCAGGGCCCAGGGCTGGGGGCTGTCCTGAGCTAGCTGAGGATGGAGTTCAGCCGCATCCCAGAAGTGTCAGGAGGCAGCCGGGGTCCCCGCGTGAGTTCCTTCTGGCTGTGGGCCTGCTGCCTGTGGAGGGGAGGGCGTGCCTGCCCCGAGCCTTCATGTTTCACGTGTTTGCCCGTGTTCCGTGCAGCTTGCTGGTGGGCACCGTCTTTTCCTTTAAAGAAGCGGCTACACTCCTGGGTGTGCGGGCTGCCTCGGCGTGGTGTCCGGGGCTAGGCGGCGGCCGCTTCCTGGCTCACAGCCTGGAGGCCCCCGGGTCCATCTCCCAAAGGAATCCCTGCCTCATTCCCCACTGTGGCCTTGGGGATGGTGCGTCAGTGACGGAATTAAGTCACAGCAATGACCCCGTCGGTGGCTGTGTTGCATGAAACTTTCCAGAAAAGTCCCGTGGGTCACAGCCCACGCGGGGTAGGGGAGGCCACATAGGCCACCTGCGTGTGGGGGCTTCGGCTGGGTCTGTGGTGTGCCCAGGTTGTGGTCAAATCTAATGGTGGTCGCCGCCTGACTTCCTCTGGTGCCTCGTGGCCCTGAGCCACACAGCGAGGCTCAAGGCTCGTTTTGGGGGCATCCGTTCTGGGAGGTGGTCATGGGTGCTGGAGAGAACCCGAATCCCAGTCCTGTGCCCCACTGTGCCCACCTCTCTGACGGCGTCCTCCGTTCCCTCCCCACAGTCAAGGAGAAGCTGCGCCTGGATCCCGACAGCGAGATCGCCACCACTGGTGTGCGGGTGTCCCTCATCTGCCCGGTGAGTTGGGGCAGCCTCCTCCTTGGGGCCTCTCCTGCGGCTGTACTTCCTCCCTGGTGGCCCTGGGCCCAGGGCATCTTGGCTGGACCGTGAGCCTGCGGGGGCAAGGCTGGTCTTGGTCCCCCCGTGTTCCTGAGGCATGAGCGTTGGAACAAGCCACAGGATGGAGCTGGGGGTGAGGGGTGCCGGGTGGGCGGGCACAGCAGACGGGTGCCATGCTCACGCAGCCCCTCCCCCGCAGCTGGTGAAGATGCGGCTCTCTGTGCCCTGCCGGGCAGAGACCTGCGCCCACCTGCAGTGCTTCGACGCCGTCTTCTACCTGCAGATGAATGAGAAGAAGCCCACCTGGATGTGCCCCGTGTGCGACAAGCCAGCCCCCTACGACCAGCTCATCATCGATGGGTGAGCCTGGGGCCCCGGGAGGGCGGCCGGAGCCGGGCGGCCGTGGAGATCTCGGCGGCACCCTGCTTCCTGCAGACCCCGTGCTGCCCCAGCAAGACACAGCAGTGGGGACACGCGGTCCCGGAGCTTTGGAAGCCCCGGGCTGTGAGAAGAGCCCGTTTCTTCCTCGCGGAACTTTTCAGAGCCTTTGCTGTGCAGGCGATAGGCATGTAGCTTAGGCTGCAGAAGGCGGGCTCAGGTCCACCCCGCTCCCACATGACCTCAGGCAGGTGTGACCTTGAGCTCCAGGAGTGTGGTTTTTGCCCCAAAAAACCAAGCCGGACTCTGCTTTCACACGGCGTTCGCCCCAGGACGCGCAGCAATGGGGGTGGCTCCTCACAGAGAGGCGAAGGAGGTGGTGCCCCTGGAGTGCTCTGGCCACGCCATACCCTTCCCTTCCTGGGTGGCACAGCTGTGGCCAGGCATTCCCCAGGCACCAGGGGACAGGAGGACAAGACCTTTCTCCCTGGAGGGAGGCTCTGCCCAGGGCTTAAGTTTCCAGAAACTGAGCCCTGTTGTCTGTGGCACCTGATGCGGCTCCTGCATGGCGCCGGCCACGCCCACCTCTCGTCCCCAGAGCCTCTGGCAGGGCGTGAGGCCACAGCGGCACGAGCTGGTGCCCTCACAGGCGGGAGCAGGCCCTGCCTGGGGGGGTGAGCTGGGCCCCCAGCCCTCGGATGCACGGCCTCAGTGGACCGTGCAGGTGAAGGCAGGGCTGGCCTGCCTCTGGGGTCATAGATTTGGTCCCTAAGTAGACCTCCGGTTTGTGCAGTTGTCCCCATCCTGGGAGGCAGACCTGTGAGCTTCCCCATTTTACAGACGAGGAAACAGGCTCAGAGGAGGCAGCCAGCAGGCGGAGCCCCCCTCGGCTCACAGGGGGCCAGACTGGGACTTGAACTTGGCCTGAGTCTGGGTCCCCTCTGTGGAGGGCTGGGTGGCCACCCCCTTGCATCCCAGCTTCGGGTAGAGAGAGGAGACCCTGGGGCCGGGCACGTGGACTGCCTGAATGGCTGCTCTGTTCCCAGCTTGACAGCTGTGCAGCCGGGTACCCGCCTTCCCCCACAGGCCCGGAGTGGGGCGTGGGCTTGGGGTGGCGGCAGCTCTTACAGCTCTCACAGCTCCAGGGCCACCAGGGCTGGGGCAGACAGCTGTATCCCACACAGGCCTTGGCCTCAGCAGCCCATGGGACTCAGTGTAGCCAGGGAGGCTTCCCGGAGGAGAGGTCCTTGATTCATACTTTGTTCCATGAGCCCTGTCGTCTCTCTGTCCCTGGCTCTGAGTGGGTGACCCCAGGGTCCCCAAAAGAGTCCTGTTCCAGACCCTGCCTACAGGGAGCCTTGTTCTTGGCGGGGGGAGCGGATAGAGGAGCAGAGCCAGACATAAACTGCTGTGTCTGTCTTGGAGAGGAGGAAGAGAAGCTGTGGGGTGGGACTTTGGAGGGTGAGAAGGAGTTTTGCAAACAGGGCAGTGAGCAGGCAGAGCTGTGCTATGCCTGGGGTGGCCCCCCGGCACAGGGGGCTCTGAGCATTGCCTCAGAGAGACCTCGGTGGGGCGGGCGGGGGACTGGCCTGGGTGAGAGGAGTCCCATCAGCCTCAGAAAGTGTCGCCCAGAAGGCTGGGTATGGTGGCTCACGCCTGTAATCCCAGCACTTTGGGAGGCCGAGGCGGGTGGATCACGAGGTCAGGAGATCAAGACCACAGTGAAACCCCGTCTCCACTAAAAATACAAAAAATTAGCCGGCGCGGTGGTGGGCGTCTGTAGCCCCAGCTCCTCGGGAGGCTGAGGCAGGAGAATGGCGTGAACCCGGGAGGCGGAGCTTGCAGTGAGCCGAGATCACGCCACTGCACCCCAGCCTGGGGGACAGAGCGAGACTCCGTCTCAAAAAAAAAAAAAAAAGAAAATGTCGCCCAGAGCGGGACGAGGGCTGTCCTGTGTGATGAGAACGACACCACTGCAGGCGCCTGGGAGCAGCTGTAGCCTTGACAGTAACAGGCCAGCCTGGGCCCTGCATGGACCCATGAGGCATGGGGCCTCTCCCCAGACGCCCCCCAGCCACTGCGCCCTTCCCATCCTGCGGGTGGGGAGACCGAGGCCCTTTGGCCAGGACGGGGTCGGGGAGCAGAACCAGTGCCTGCCTCCAGTTGGCCCTGTGGCCTCAGGGAACTCATCCCCTTCCTGAGCCTCTGTTTCTGCGTTTGTGAAATGGGACTGGCGGGACCTCCAAGGAAGAAGGCCGTACGCAGCGGGGGCGCTCTGGAGAGGCTGTGGCTGGGATGGGCATGGGGAGCCCTGGCTCTGCTTCCAGTGCTGCCCTCACAGCCTCTGCAGCAGCTTTGAGCAGCCTTCACTGCAGGCCGTTTCCTGATCTGGGGGGTACACAGTGCAGTATGAAAGCAGATGTGGGCGCACACCCGCATGCCCACACATGGATGTGGTCCACACCGTCTCACACACCCCCACACCCATACAGTCCACACCGTAACCCACACCCACATCCCTACAGTCCACACCGTCACACACACCCCCACACATCCATAGTCCACACCCTCATGCGAACACACCCACACATCCATACGGTCCACACCATCACACATACACCTATACAGTCCACACCATCACACATACACAATCAATACTGTCCACATCACACATGCACACACCTATACAGTCCACACCATCATATACACACACATCCGTACAGTCCACACCATATACACACCCATACAGTCCACACCGTCACAAATACACACAAATACATCCATACATTCCACACCATCACATACACACCCATCCATACAGTCCACACTGTCACACATACAAACACATCCATACAGTCCACACCATCACACACACACCTATACGGTCCACACCATCACACATACATTCATACAGTCCACACTGACACACACAGTCGATACAGTCCACACTGTCACACACACAATCGATACCACACGTCACACACACAAATTGATACAGACCACAGTGACACACACACACAATCGATACCACACCGTCACACACAGTCTACAGTACACAGTCACACACACAATCTATATAGTCTACACTATCACACATCCATACAGTCCACACGGTCACACATCCATACAGTCCACACGGTCACACATACACACACACATCCATACAGTCCACATTCACGTATGCCCACATGCATCCACACATGGATGCACACATACACTCACGTGCACGCTTGTACACATGCATCCATGCACACGTGTGCACACATGCACAGATACACTCACATCCCCACACAAACATGCATGCACACCTGGAGGTGCCCAGAGGGGCAGGGAGGGCCGGACCCCTGCAGCCCCCACACCCCCTGCTCTTGTGGGTGGTTGGGGGCCACTGGTTTTGTGCATCCTTGCCCCACCACCCCTGGCGGTGCCGTGCGCATGACCTGCCGGGGATCAGCAGCTGCAGGAGCCTGAGGCCAGGGGAGGGAATTCAGGGCCCCTGGACCCTGTAGTAGGGGCGTGAAGCTGCTCTTGCAGAGAGCAGTGGGAAGTGCCTGGCGGCATCCAGGAGGAATGGAAGGCTGGGGAGTTGGGGGGGCGGGGCACCCCCAGCCGCATCATCAGCTGTCCGCCTCGCCCCAGGCTCCTCTCGAAGATCCTGAGCGAGTGTGAGGACGCCGACGAGATCGAGTACCTGGTGGACGGTTCGTGGTGCCCAATCCGCGCCGAAAAGGAGCGCAGCTGCAGCCCGCAGGGCGCCATCCTCGTGCTGGGTGAGTGCCTCGCCACCACCAACCGCGCAGTCCCCAGCCAGGGCCGCCTCAGTTTCCCCATTTATCAGTGGTTGCATCCTAAGTACCTGCACCCTGTCGCTGTCACCCGCAGGCCCCTCGGATGCCAATGGGCTCCTGCCTGCCCCCAGCGTCAACGGGAGCGGTGCCCTGGGCAGCACGGGTGGCGGCGGCCTGGTGAGCGGCGTGGAGAATGGAAAGCCGGGCGCCGACGTGGTGGACCTCACGCTGGACAGCTCATCGTCCTCAGAGGATGAGGAGGAAGAGGAAGAGGAGGAGGAGGAGGACGACGAAGAGGGCCCCCGGCCCAAGCGCCGCTGCCCCTTCCAGAAGGGCCTGGTGCCGGCCTGCTGACCCCGGCCGCACACTCGACTTTCCTGGTGCTCACCACGCAGAGGGGCGCGGGCCAGCCTCAGGCACAGAGGGAGGAGTGACCTTTCTTGTTCTTTTTCTTGTCGTTCCTTTTGTTTTTCCACCCCTTTGCCTGGCTCCTGGCACCTGTACCTCTGGACTCTCCTATGGGGGATTAAAAAAAAAGTAAAATGACAAAAAAAGATACAAAAAAGAAAAATGAAACAAAAAAGTCAAACTCTTCAAAACAAGGCCGGCCACCCACACAGCCGCCTCCCCGGCTGGAGTCCGAGCCGGGAAGGGGTAGTGGGCGGGAGGGACCAGGACGCTGCCCCGCGCCCTCCCCTCCGGATGCCCAGCTGCCCGCCACCCTCTTCCCACGA
Source organism: Macaca fascicularis (assembly GCF_037993035.2). NCBI lineage: Eukaryota > Metazoa > Chordata > Mammalia > Primates > Cercopithecidae > Macaca > Macaca fascicularis. Next base: position 4,766,693 of record NC_088393.1, read on the forward strand.
CCATTCCAGCCGGTGCGCAGGGCCCCGGGCGGCGGGCGGCGGGGCACAGCCCCTCTCTGGCGACCACTTTGATGTTTGTCTCTTCCTTTGCTTTTTCTCTGCAAACACATCCTCACCCAGAGACCCTCATGCACCGAGCAACGAGCGTTGTAGCCAAGAAGCCATGGAGTGGGTTGGGGCTGGGAGGGGCAGTGGGGCGGGGGGATGGGCGGGCAGGATTGGGGGACGGTGGGCGGCTGGGGAGGGTTTAGCCACAGATGTGTTGTATTTTTTGAAAGTGCAATAATTTGGTATTTTGAAGACCCGGCGTGTGGCCAGGAACCCCCGGGGAAGGCGGGGGCCCAGGGTGCGGCACCGTGTGGCGTGGGGGGGTCTCAGTTTTCTAGCCAGCTACCTCGGTAACTCCAATTCAGGTTAACTTCCCTACGGAACAGCACAGATGTCCACAGATGTCCACAGCTGCCGCCGCCGCTGCCGCCACCATACCCCAGTCCTTGGGGCACGGAGGGGTGGTCGCTTCCCAAGGGGCAGCAGGGACTCCGGCCACCCCAGCTCTTGTTTGGGTTGATTCCTCTCCTTTTTGCTCTTGGTTTTCCGACGGGTACGAGGCTGGCACCCTGTCCCCCGGGAGCCTTGCTTTTCCAGCAGGACCAGACCAGAGGCCTCCCTCCTGTCCCCAGGGGTTCCCGGCCCCTCGCAGGCCCCACCCATGCCCTTGGCCTCAGGGTCCAACAACCGGGGGCGCTTCCGGGGCTCTGCCTCCAGGATCCCGCAGCTGGGCACCCCCCTCGCCCCCCAGGAGACCGGGGCACAGGCAGGGCACCGACCTTACCTGGTTCTCCAGACCTGCTGCCTGCGGTCTGTTTTGCATTTATCCTCCCCAGCCCAGAATTTTCCTTTGTATAAACAGAACTCCTAGTCAGGAAGCAATATCATTTCAGGTCTAAAGAAAGGGACGTGCATCTGGCCGAGGGCAGTTCAGTCTCGCTGCAGAGCCCGCAGCCCGCTGCGCAGCTCGGCCCCTCCCGCCCGCACGGGCAGCTGAAGGCCGCTGTTTTCTAATATTTGTATTCTAATTTAATTGTTTTTAAAAAATGCAAATAAAAAAGGTCGAGGTGAAGCCACCCAGGCGTCCGCTTTTGTGTGCCCTGTGTCTCTCTCAGTGTGTACCCTGTAGTGGGGGGTGGGGTTGTGGGAAGGACAGAAACAGCCCCACCCACATCTCTCTGTCATGGTTATTGCTGAGTTTCAGAATTCAAAAGGTGCTGCTCGTGGTTAAATGAGGCAGATTTTTATTATTTATTTATTTTTAATAGACATGGGAGTGTCTCGCTATGTTGCCCAGGCTGGTCTTGAACTCTGGGCCTCAAGTGATCCTCCTTCCTCAGCCTCCAGAAGTCCTAGGATTACAGGCATGAGCTACCATGCCCGACCTGAATCAGGCCAGTTTTACTGTGTACTGTACTGCCTGGGCCCGGTGTCCACCAAGCTGGGAGACTGGGTGAAGGGGCTTGGGCCATACATGGAGTTCAGGTCCCAAGATTGTCCATGGCTCTCTGGGTGGCCAAGAAGATACACAAACGTTTTGCTTTTGTCAGAGAAAAAAAAAAAGGCCAGGCGCAGTGGCTCATGCCTGTAATCCCAGCACCTTGGGAGGCCAGGGCGGGCGGATCACCTGAGGTCAGGAGATCGAGACCATCCTGGCTAACACAGTGAAACCCCATCTCTAGTAAAAAAAAAAATACAAAAAGTGGCCGGGCGCAGTGGCTCAAGCCTGTAATCCCAGCACTTTGGGAGGCCGAGACGGGCGGATCATGAGGTCAGGAGATCGAGACCATCCTGGCTAACACGGTGAAACCCCGTCTCTACTAAAAAATACAAAAAATTAGCCGGGCGATGTGGCGTACGCCTGTAGTCCCAGCTACTCGGGAGGCTGAGGCAGGAGAATGGCGTGAACTCGGGAGGCGGAGCTTGCAGTGAGCTGAGATCCGGCCACTGCACTCCAGCCTGGGTGACAGAGCGAGACTCCGTCTCAAAAAAAAAAAAAGTACAAAAAGCTGGGCGTGGTGGTGGGCCCCTGTAGTTTCACCTACTGGGGAGACTGAGGCAAGAGAGTTGCTTGAACCCAGGAGGTGGAGCTTGCCGTGAGAGAAGATCACACCACTGCACTCTAGCCTGGGTGACAGAGCGAGACTCCATCTCAAAAAATAAAAAGAAAGACAACCATGGAGCACATGAGATGTTAGGGGTGTGAGATACCTGTCACCCTCACCAGGACAGCAGCAAGGGTCAGGGAAGCTGCAGTCCACACAGCTGGGGAGGACAACGCAGTGCAGCCCCTTGGAAACAGCTGGACATTTGTTCAAAAGGCTAAACGTGGAGTTAGCGTGGGACCTGCAACGCCAGCCCAGACATGGCCCCGAGGTAAGTGAACACATCCGTCCACATTGAAATGTGTTCATGGATATGCACAGCAGCCAAATGTGGCCACGACCCTTGTCCAACCAGGGAGTGAATCAGCGCAGCGTGGCCATCCACACCGCGGTATGACAGCCATGGAAAGGAGCGAGGCTCTGACACAGGCCCCAGCACAGACGAACCCTGAGGATGCCAGGTAAGCTTAGTGAGAGACACCAAAGGCCACGTGGCATGTGGTCCCGTTTCTATGAAATGTCCAGGACAGGCCAATCCACAGAGACAGGAAGGGGATTCACGGGTGCTAGAAGGTAGAGAAGGGGATGGAGAGTGATCACAAATGGATATGGGGCATCCTTTGGGCTGGATAGAATGTTCTGGAATTAGTGGTGATGGGTGCATAATTTTTTGAAGGAAATTTTTTTTTTTTTTTTGAGACAGAGTCTCACTCTGTCTCCCAGGCTGGAGTGCAGCGGCGGAATCTCGGCTCACTGCAAGCTCCGCCTCCCGGGTTCACGCCATTCTCCTGCCTCAGCCTCCCTAGTAGCTGGGATTACAGGCACCCGTCACCATGCCCGGCTAATTTTTCGTATTTTTAGTAGAGACAGGGTTTCACAATGTTAGCCAGGATGGTCTCAATCTCCCGACCTCGTGATCCACCCACCTCCGCCTCCCAAAGTGTTGGGATTACAGGCGTGAGCCACTGCACCCAGCCTAAGTTTTTGTACTTTTTTTTTTTTTTTTATGAGACGGAGTCTCCCTCTGTCGCCCAGGCTGGAGTGCAGTGGCCAGATCTCAGCTCACTGCAAGCTCCGCCTCCCGGGTTTACGCCATTCTCCTGCCTCAGCCTCCCGAGTAGCTGAGACTACAGGTGCTCGCCACCTCGCACGGCTAGTTTTTTGTATTTTTTTTTAGTAGAGACAGGGTTTCACCACGTTAGCCAGGAGGGTCTCGATCTCCTGACCTCGTGATCCGCCTGTCTCGGCCTCCCAAAGTGCTAGGATTACAGGCTTGAGCCACCGCGCCCGGCCAATTTTTTGTACTTTTAGTAGAGACAGGGTTTCACTGTGTTAGCCAGGATGGTCTCAATCTCCTGACCTCGTGATCTGCTCGCCTTGGCCTCCCAAAGTGTTGGGATTACAGGTGTAAGCCACTGTGCCCAGCCTTTTTTTTTTTTTTTTTTTTTTTTTTGACACGGAGACTTGCTCTGTCGCCCAGGCTGGAATGCAACGGCACCATCTCGGCTCACTGCAACCTTCACCTCCCAGGTTCAAGTGATTCTCCTGCCACAGCTTCCTGAGACTACAGGCATGTGCCACCACGCATGGCTAATTTTTGTATTTTTACTAGAGATGGTGTTTCACCATGTTGGCCAGGATGGTCTCAATCTCCTGACCTCGTGATCCATCTGCCTTGGCCTCCCAAAATGCTGGGATTACAAGCATGAGCCGCCACACCCGGCTTTGAAGAGAATTTATGTGGTGTGTGAATTACACTTATTTTTATTTTTGAGAAAGGGTCTCACTCTGTCGCCCAGGCTGGAGTGCAGCAGTGCCGTCATAGCTCACTGCAGCCTCAACCTCCTGGGCTCAAGCAATACTTCCGCCTCAGCCTCCAGAGTAGCTGGGACCACAGGTGTGCACCACCACACCCAGCTAATTTTTGTATTTTTTGCATAGACGTGGTTTCACCTTGTTTTTCTGGCTGGTTTCGAACTCCTGGGCTCCAGCGATCCTCCCTCCTCAGCCTCCCAAAGTGCTGGGATTACAGGCATGAGCCACCACGCCTGGTCATCCCTGAAGCACAGAGGTTAAGGAAGCACCTAACCCTGGCTTATGGTCCTGAGGCTGCGGCTCCTTCAGCTTCCCGACGCTGTGGGACCTCTGAGCAGAGGCCTCAGTGTGCCCTGAGGGTCCAAGGCACAGGGGGCTCAGGACATGGCTGTAGAACCACTGACCCCCCACCCTGCCCCAGCCCGTGTTGGGGACTTGGGCACAAATCCTGGCTGCAGCAGGTTCACGGGTGGCCTCGCACAGGTATGGGGCTTTGCCATGGGGTCCACACAAGGACCCGGAGGCCCTCAGGCTTCATGCTGTGGCCTCTGTAGTGTTCCCTGGCAAGGGCTGGGCCAGGCTTTGTCGACTTCCTGTGGCTACTAGGAAGAGCTCAATCCACAGAGGAGGAGCTGGGGGTCTGAGTGGACCCAGTGCCCGGCTCAGTGCGGCCACCGGTGCCTGACTGTACCATCTGCTTCCATGAGTGCCTCATCCATCCCTTGGGGCTGGCCCCATCCCCACCCTTACTGGCCTGGACAGATTCCTTGGACATGGGCCGAGTCTGGTTGGAGGACAGGAGGTAGGAGGAGGCTCTCCCTCAAAGACCCTACCCAGAGGTAAGGGCTGCAGCTAGCTGAGGCTTCCAGCTCCAGATCCTGGCTCCTGGCCCTGGGGCAGCACCCTGGGGTCTTCTAGCAGAGTCGGGTGGCCCCCAGGTGAGGCTACCCCGCCTGGGGCCTCGGGGAAGCCTGGAGTCAGCGGTGCCCAGGGCCCAGCCCTGGATTCTGCTGACAACCCGCCCGGCCGGTTCTCCCTGCTGCCCCTCTGGCCTTATCCTGTGCCAGCTGCCTGCCCACACCAGGGGCTGTGGGTCACCTTCCTCGCAAGAGGGGCCTCTGGGCCTGGGCACTCCTCGGACACTCACCCCCCACTCCGGTGCTCTGGGTCACTGTCCACACCCGGCCTCCCCGCCATGCAACAGATGGACCCCAGAGAGACGGGCCTGGCTTCTGAGGCCGGATAGGAAGAGCAGGAAGGGTCGGGGACCTGGAGCTTCTCTCCTTGAGACCCAGGATCCAGTCACCCTGGGCCCGAAGGTGTGGTGTGGACGAGGCGCTCAACCCACCCAGTCTCTTCAGGGCCAAAAGGGGAAAAGGGGACCCCCCCAAGCCCCCCCTGCCCGCTCCCCAGCCTCCCCCGAACAAAACACAGAGAACATCAAATGAGGCGACTGAGGCGGCAGCGGTCGTAACAGGCTGCGTTTAGTGGTTTTTTTTTTTATGTACAAGAAAAATGAATTTTTTTGTTTTTTCATCTTTTGTGTTTTTGTGTTTTTTTATTACTTTTAAAGCTTCTCCCTCCCCACTCCCAAAAAGTGCATTTTTATCAGTTTTTTTGTTGTTTTGTTTTAAATCTCCCACACTTTATAAAGACTCTCAAATACAGTCTCTGGAATGTCTATCTGTGCTTTGTACCCTGAGGGCGCTGCCCCGCCCCCCATTCAACCAGGCCTGGCCCCTCCAAAGTCCAAGGCACCTCGATTCTGGGCCTGGGGTGGGGTGGGGGGCGGGACCTGGGCATCAGACCCTCGTCCACAGCCTCCAGGCAGCCCCGGCGAGGAATGGGGGTCTCCCCAGCCCCCTCCACCTCCTGGCCCCAGTCCCCCCACCCCCCCATTGTAAATCTATGTATTTAATGCGAGCTAGTCTTAACTCTGAGGTTGTAGCTCCTGGGGCACCCCCCAGCCTCCAGGCCCCTGACCCGTCCTGCGCCAGCCACCCACCCCCCCACCTCCGGGAAGGCTACTTCAACTTAAATAACTTTTTAAAATAAAACTGCAAATATAAATATCTTTCTTTCTCAAAAAATAGGATTTTTGCTTTTTTTTGTTGATTTTTAATATTTTTTTTTCTTCTGTTTTTCCTTTCATTCTCTCTGTCTCGCCTCCAACCACTCTGGCTGCCTGGACTGTCCCCGTCCAGGGAGGGGGCACCCTGAGGCCCCTGCCTCAGTGTCACCGCCTGTGAGATGACCGCTCCTGCCACGGCCCCGGGGACTGAATTGTGCAAAGGACCCCGTCCCCCACCTTCCCCGCTGCCGCCCACTTCCAGGGGAAGACCTTGGAAGAGGCTGGGGGACCCCCACTTGGAAGGAAGCAAAAAGACAGTGACAGGACTCCACAGCCACAATGGTGGGGGGTCTCCTGAGCGGACCACCCCGTGGGGGCGGACTTTGGTATCGCCCGCTCGAGTCTGGCTGGCTGCAGGCCCACACCCGTGCCAGGCTGGGCCTGCTCTGGCATTTTACATTCACTGGTTTATAATTTTTTTTTTTCCTTTTTAAAAACTTTTTTGCCTTTTTTTTTTGTTTTTTTTGTTTGTTTGTTTGTTTCCTTAATCTCAAAAGGCAGGGGGGCGTCGTGGGGCAGAGGCAGGTAGCAGCAACAGCTAGTAGCAGAGGTGCTTCTCTCTCTCTCCTGGGCCCGGCAGGCTGGGGGCCGCTGCAGACGGGGGCTCCGGCCTGGCCACCTCCCCGGCCCCCCGGGCGCCCCCACCTGAAGCCCCGCCCCCAGCCTGGACCTCACTCCCGCTCTCTTGCACACACGCACACACACGTCCACGCAACTTCACCATGAGAATGGAAATAACAATTTCGCATTGTTTTTCTTTTTTTTCTTTTTTTTTTTTTTTTGTACCAGGCAGTTAAAAAAAAAAAAAACACCCCAAAAAAAGAAAACACAAAAAAACCCCAAACAACCAAACAAAAAAGCTTTTAGCTGTGTCTTTTCTTATGGAGTCAACACGACCCTCCTCAAATATTTCATTATTTTTTGTTTGTTTGTTTCCTGAAACGCGAGAATTCAGCAGGTATCTTTGGCAACACTTTATCACGACCTTAATTTAAAGAATAAAAATAAAATCGATTCACGTCTATATACAGTATGTGATTGCGCGGAGTCTGGGGAGGGCGGGGCGGGGCTGGGCTGGGGGGTCCCGGCTCTGGGCCCATGCAGAGGCTGTGGCCCCCAGGACGGGCGGGCAGTTAAGGCAAAGTGGGCGGGCAGGACAGGCGAAGCTGAGTGCGGAGCTAGGAACGAGGGTTTAGTGCAATCCCCGAGGTCTGTGTAAGTGTCGCGGTGGGCCGCAGCCCTTGTTCCTACGGAAGTCCCAGACCCCCCAAGTCCGGTCGCCCCCACTGGCCAGGACGACAGCTGTGATTTTAGAGTTGGTTTTATTGCGAGGGGGTGCATGGATAGGGGAACGTGGAAAGAGGGGTCCCCGCTCAGGGGCCTCTCTGGGAGCTGGGGAGGGGTGTCCCTGGCCTGGGTGTTCAAGCTCCCTGCTCAGCCACGACAGATGGTTTTCTCTCCAGAACAGCTCGCCCTGTGACACTGGGGTGTGAACGCAGCCGGGGTGCTGTCACCCAGCCCCAGGGGAGAGGGGGGATCCTGAGACATTTGGAGGGGGCTGACAGGCTTAAGGGGGGGTGGGAAGGGAACCAAAACCATCCTGTAGAAACAACATGAAAATTGCCTTCTTAAAAAGCTTCCCTTTAAAAACGAAAGAAAAAGAGACGAGAAGATGTGTGTGTCACAGAGAAGGGGTATGGGGAGGTCGGGGGCAGGGAGACACCCCCCTTGGTCGGGCATTGACAAGAAGTCTCAGTGCAGTAGAGCGTCTATTTTCAGGGTCCCATGCTAGGCATTGCATATGCAAAAGGGGTGAGGGCATCCTGGCATCTGGCGACATCGTCTCCCCAACCCCGGCCCCTGTCCGTGGCCTGTGGCTCGGTCAACACCGGGCCTTATAGGAGCCAGAGGTTGGGGGGAGGCAGGTCCCAGCCCCCCTGGATTACAGTCAGTGCCTTTGAGTAAAAAGAGGGGTGCCTGGGGTGGGGAGGGGGGCGGTGGTTCTAAGGCCCTGGAGGTGGGGGGCCCCTGTCACCCACCTCTACAGGGCAGGCGCATCCAAGGTCCAGCTCCTTGGTGGCCATGTGGGAGGATAGGCGTGTTGGAGGATTGGGGGGTGCCGGTTGGGGATCGGGGTGCTCCGGCTGGAAGGCCCATCCCTGAGCTAGGGAGGAGGAAGGAGAGACCCCGTGGACAGACGGCCCTTTGTAGGTCTAGCGGGCACTAACACCTCTTCACGTCAGAACCAAAAAAGGGGACAGAAAGGGGGAGCGGGGGAAACAGCACAAACACCCCACAGTCCTGCCTTCAAGGCTGACGTCCGGGGGTGAAGCACAAACACCTCGGGGCGTCTCCCAGGTCCCCTGCGATGGCTTCCTCCTGAACCCCCCTTCTCGCTTTTTGGGGAACAGAAGTGGATTCTACGTTTGTGGTGGGTTTTTTTTTTTATTATTTTGTACAAAAATAAATCGACTTTTAGGAATTTCTTCTGCTCTCGCTCTCTCTCTCGCTCTCTCTCTCTCGCTCGCTTTTTTTTTTTTTTTTTTGTCTTTTCAACTTTTCATAGAAGTTGGTTGTAACTTGTAAACATGTTTTTAAATTAAGAATTAAGATAAAGTGTAGTACCCGTTCCGTTACAAAGTGCCAAGACTTCTAATGTGGTTGGTTGCCTTTTTTTTTCCTTCCTTTCGTTTTGTAAAATCTTTTTTTTTTTTTTTTTTTCTAGTTTGTTTTATTGCTTTTGTGACATTGGAATTTGTGGATTTTCTCTCTCTCCCCCTGTCCCTGCCATCACCAGACCCTGGGGTTCCTCTGATCATAACTCTGTTTATCCCACACTGTTGCCTGCTCCTCTGAGGAAAAGTATATTATTTATATATATATATATATCTCTATATATAAATTTTGTTTTTAAGGAGGAAAGAGAAAAAAAAATCAAAAAAGTGCTTTAAAAATTTGGGAGACGGGGCTCGGGGGAGAGGACGAAGACAGAAGTTTTGAATCTCCAAACGTGGGGGTCTAGGTGGACCGGGCTGGGGTGGGGGGCGCCCTGAGGGGTGGTCCCTGGGGGTCCCGCCGGTTGTAAGTGCCGTGAAGGAAGGCGGCGGGAGCCCCCCCAGGAGCCATCCTGGTGCCCCACCGGGAACCCCAGTCCGATCTCCTTTCTCCAGGCCTAGAAATAAATAGGTTTGTGTCTCAGTGGCCAGGAGATGTGGGGCGGGCAGGGGGCGGCAGGCAGGGTTGGAGGCAGGGAGGCCATTGGGGAGATGGAGAGGGAGACCCCTCCCTTAGTAAGTGCCCTGAGGAAGGAGGGTACGGATCGGGGACGGGGGCCCATTTTAACGTCCGCTCAGAGCAGACAGAAATCATTTAAGGTCTTGTCTGAAAGACTCATAGAAACCAGCGAGGGGAGGAAATTAAAAGCCCACCCCAGTAACCCCCCCAGCCCCCCCACGTCTACCCTCACCCCAGCCCAGGGCCTCGGATCGGGCCCCAGGCCCCATGCCGGGTGCCCAGGGGGCTGTGCGGGGTCTCGGATTCCTTGTGTCCTACAAAAAACCCCAAACCAAGCCCCGAAACCCAGCGATGGGGTGGTGGGGGGGAAGGGGAGCCAGGGAGGGCCGGGGCCCCTGTGGAGGGAGAAAAACGTCAGAAAGGAGGGAAATCTGAGAAAGCGCTACCCTAGATTCTGTGACGCGTCATATATATATATCTGTATATATATATATAGATATAGATATCTGTATATAGATAGATTTTCTTTTTTTGTGTTTTTGGGGGGGTGGTAGGTGATTTTTTTTCTCTCTCTCTGTCTCTCTCTCTCTCTCTCGGGTTTCTGTTTTCTCTTTTTGGTTTTTAGGCGAGTCCGGCTGTGAAGTTACCGTCGGTGGCGGCCCCGGGGCCACCTCCGCTGTCACCTCCTCCACCGGCGCCCGCTACATTCAACCGGCCCAAGCCGTCGGGGCTGGCCACGTCCTCGTCCTCGTCCTCGTCCTTAAAGTGCTTCTCCTGGCCGTTGCGCCGGGCGTCGGGGGAGCTGGGCTGGGCGGGGGCGCCGGGGGTCGCGGTGGCCCCCGGGCTGGGGTCGGGCCCCCCGCCCCGGACGCGGGGCTTGCGGCCGCGGCGCGAGGGGACGCCGTTGCAGCCGTCTTTCTTGAGGTGTCTGTGCAGGTGGTCGGAGCGGACGAAGGTCTTGCAGCAGCTGTCGCACTGGTAGGGGCGCAGGCCCGTGTGCACGCGCATGTGGTTCTTCAGGTCGTAGTTGTGGGCAAAGGCGGCGCCGCACTGCTGGCACAGGTACGGCTTCTCGCCCGTGTGCTTCCGCATGTGCACCTTCAGCTTGTCCTGCCTGTGGACGGGGCACGGGGCGGGCACGGTCAGCGGGGCCGGGGACCCCCGATCCCCGCCCAGGGACCCACACGGACGCGCGGCAGGCCCCGGACCGCCCTGGCAGAACACGGACCGTGCACCAGAGGTTTCGGCGCCCCGATGGGGACGGTCCCTCGAAAAACGGAACGAATGGGGGCGACTTCGCATTCTGAACATCTGAAGAGGGGCTCGGACCCCGCGTGCTGTGCGGCCTTGGGAAAATGCTAAGCCTCTCTGAACCCCGTTTCCTTTCCTTTTTTAACTTTTTAAGAGACAGGGTCTAGGCCAGGCATGGTGGCTCACGCCTGTAATCCCAGCACTTTGGGAGGCTGAGGAAGACGGATCACTTGAGGCCAGGAGTTTGAGACCAGCCTGATCAACATGGTGAAACCCTGTCTCCACTAAAAAAAAAAAAAAAAAAAAAAAAAAATTAGCCGGGCATGGTGCCAGGCACCTGTAATCCCAGCTATTAGGAAGGCTGAGGCAGGAGGATCACTTGAACCTGGGAGGTGGAGGTTGCAGCAGTAAGAGCAAAACTCCGTCTCAAAAAAAAAATTTTGCCAGGCGTGGTGGCGCAGGCCTATAATCCCAGCTACTTGGGAAGTGGAGGTTGCAGTGAGCCAAGATCATGCCACTGCCTTCCAGCCTCAGTGACAGAACGAGACTGTCTCCAAAAAAAAAAAAAAAAAAAAAAAGAGAGACAGGGTCTGGCTTTGTCCCCCAGGCTGGAGGGCAGTGGCGTGATCACGGTTCCCTGAAGCCTCGAACTCCTGGGCTCAAGCCAACATATATATATATATATATATATATGTAAGTTTGAGAGATGCGGGTCGAGCTATGTTGCCCAGGCTAATCTCAAACTCCTGGGCTCAAGCGATCCTCTCGCCTCGGCCTCCCAAAGCTCTGGGATTACAGGTGTGAGCCACCGTGCCCGTCCTGAGCCCCCTTCCCTACGTCAGAAGGAGACAGTGGGCTTCTGCCACTCCATCCTGCCCCTACCCCTGAGGTAGGACGAGGCCAGCCAGTGCCTGGTGCCTTCATTCATGCCCCAGACCTTTGCCGAGTGCCTGCTGAGGGCCAGGCCCTGTTCCAGGTGCTGAAAATACCGCAGGGAACAAGACAGGCGATTATCCCTGCCCTCTTGAGGCTGGCGGTGGCCGAGGTGTTTGGTGACAGATAGGGTGACCAACTGTTCTGGTTTTAGCACTGAAAGTCCTGCATCCTGGGAAACCCCTCTGTCTGGGACAAAGTGGGGCAGTTGGTCACCCTAGTAACCGAGTCCCCACCCCATGGCACCCAGGACCGCCCACTCTCCCCTCACTTCAGTGTCACTCCCCTATCTGGGCTCCACCCTGACATGCAAAGCGTAAGCTACCCGGGAGCCTTTGCAGGTGCTGTTCCCACTGTCCGGGGCACTTTCTTTTATCCTCCTGGATCTTCACAGTCAAATTTGGGCTCAAATTTGGCCTCCTTCCCCAGCCCTGTCTCTATCCTCCTGCCATCATCATCTGACTCTTGTTTTTTTTTGTTGTTGTTTTGTTTTTTGAGATTAAGTCTCGCTCTATCTTCCAGGCTGGAGCGCAGTGGCATGATCTCGGCTCACTGCAACCTCCGTCTCTCGGGTTCAAGCAATTCTCTTGCCTAGCCGGGATTACAGGCGCCTGCCACCACACCTGGCTCATTTTTGTATTTTTAGTAGAGATGGGGTTTCACCATGTTGGCCGGGCTGGTCTCGAACTTCTGACCTCAGGTGATCCACCTGCCTTGGCCTCCCAAAATGCTGGGATCACAGGCGTGCACCACCACACCTGGCTGATTTTTGTATTTTTAATAGAGACAGGATTTTCACCATGTTGGCTGGGTTGGTCTTGAACTCCTGACCTCAAGTGATCCGCTTGCCATGGCTTCTCAAAGTGCTGGGATTACAGGCGTGAGCCCCCACACCTGGCTAGTCTATCTTGCTTCTATTGATTTCCTTATTTCTCCTGTCTTCCTGATTGGACCATGAGCCCTGAGATAGCAGGGGTTGGGTGTGACTCGAGGGCCCCTCCCTACCCATCTCGCCCCACAGGGGCAGTGTGAACCCAGCTCAGCCTGGCGCCTTTAGCCTACAAAGGCAGTCACCATATCAGCCCTGGGGTGCCTGTGGCCTAGGTGGCTCCTGAACCCTTGGAATGTGGCCACTCTGAACTGATGTGTGCTGGAAGTGCAAAAGGCACCCCAGCTTTTGAAGACTTGATATGCAAAAGGTGATGTAAAATTGCTCACTGAGGATCTTGCATATTGACTACACATGGAAATGCATCTACTGGGTAAGGTAAAATGTTTCAAGTCACTTTCACCAACTCCCTTTGACTTTTTTTTGAACGGGGTTGTCAGAAAATGTTAAAATATGTAGGTGGCTTGCTGGCTGGGCGTGGTGTCTCAGGCCTGTAACCCCAGCACTTTGGGAGGCTGAGGCAGGCAGATCATCTGAGGTCAGGAGTTTGAGACCAGCCTGGCCAACATGGTGAAACCCCCGTCTCTACTAAAAACACAAAAAAAAATTAGCCGGGCATGGTGGTGGTGGGCGCCTGTAATCCCAGCTACTTGGGAGGATGAGGCAGGAGAATCGCTTGTACCTGGGAGGTGGAGGTTGCAGTGAGCTGAGATCGCGCCACTGCACTCCAGCCTGTGCGACAGAGCAAGACTCACCTCAAAAAAAAAAAAAAAAAGTAGGTGTCTTGCCTATTCCCATTGCATGATGCCAATCCATAATAATAAAGTGTACTCCTTCCTGGGATCCAGAGGGCAGGAGGGAGCCCTGGGTCTTAAGAGCCCTGGCTAGAATCTGACCTGTTCCTTGCTGCTGCCTATTGTGCTCCACATCTGAGCTACTTTGGATTTCTTCCTTGTCACACTCAACAGACTGAGGACTTCTTTAGTGTGGGGACTGGCAAACTCCTATTCATCCCTCAAAGCCCTACCTTGAATGCCCCTCTATCTTTCCTAATTCCCAAAGACCTGGCTCCCCTCTGGGTTCCTCCAGCCCTAAGTCCTTCCCTCTGGGACCAGCTACAGAGGTGGTGTCCCTAACTTTAACCCCTCCTTGGCTCTGTTGCCCTGAGGGTCAAGGCCTGGCCCTTTGCAACCAGATCCCTACCTTATCTCTAGCCTTGCTGCCCCACTGAAGCCAACAGCACATGGTAACTTGCTAACAGAACCCTGGCCTAACCAGGTCTGTTACCAACCTCCAGGCCTCTGGTTTACTGATCACCTTCTGCAGAGCCCACGGAGAGGTCTCCAGGCTGCGCTGCCTAGATCTGGCCCAGGGCCGGGGTCACAGAGGGGACGGCAGCCATAGGTTTTTCTAGAATTGTGCAGAGACTCCCCAGATGAGCCTGGGAGGCCCAGAGAGAGGAAGGGACTTGCCTGGGGCTGCACAGCAGGCTAGAGGGCCACACAGAGGTGGGGTGGGGGCGGAGGTATCCCTAGTTTCATCACCCCGAGCCCCAGTCTGGGTAATTATAGCCCCGGCCACCACAGGCCCCACTTACTCAACGCCCTGCTGTGACTCAGAGGGGCCTCGGGCTCCCAGGCTTTTGGAGGGTGGGGGTGCTGGTGCCCTGGGGAGGGGGGATCCGGGCACGGGGTGGTGGGGGAAAAGAGGAAGCAGGTGGGTCTAAATTGGGGTGGAAGAGGCCTCAACAATTGTCCCTCTCTAAGCCTCAGTTTCCCTGACTGAGGGGATCAGCCCTAGGTCGGGTGGGATAGCCAGCAGTGCCCGAGTCAGAATGAAACCAGGTCTGTGGCCTGTGGCCTGTGGCCAGGGAGGCAGGATGGGGGCCATCACCTTCGCTCAGCCCGGTCCCCTCTGCAGACCCCGGTTCTCTGCACCCCACCAAGCTGCTCTTCCTGAGCTCAGAGACGAACCCACAGTGAACCCTGCCTGGAGGAAGAGGCGCCCCCCAAGACCTCCAGTACCCCAACCTCACCAAGGAGGAGTAAGCCACCAGCTACACTGCCTGCCTCCCAAAGTGCCCTTTGCCCCCTGCCTGGCACTCCTGGGCGCCGGAGTCCAGGCCGCACCCTCCTCTCCTGGCCTGCTGGGGAGGGGGCCGGGGTGCTGGGGAGGGGTCAGTCCCAGTTCCTGTCCCTACGGGGTGCGGCTGGGAAGCTGGGACAATGGCCTCTTTCTTCAGCCTCGGTGGGCGTGGCTGGGGGAACCCCAGGGCGGGCGGGGGGCAGGGGGTGGTGCTGAGTCACCCGGCCTGGCCAGGTCCCTGCCTGTCAGCCCCCTGCCCCCACCGCTACAGCCATGGGGATCTACGAGGCCTAGCCAGCCACCTCTGGACTCCTGAGACCAAATCGCAAACTGCCCCGACCTGGCCTTGAACTCCTGCTGTTTAGGGACCAAGCCCCGTGGCTCCCACAGGGGCACGGAGATCTTCCAAGCTGAGCTGGCCTCAGGGCCTCTGCACTGACTGTTCCCTCTGCCTGGAACGCCCTTTCCTACAGCTCCTTCGGGTTCCAGCAAGGCCTGTCCCCGGCGCCTAGAACAGGCCTGGCACCAGCAGATGCTTCATAAATGTTGGCTGATTGAAGCAAATTACCCAGGCTCACGGGAAACTCAGAAACCGCTCAACAGCCTGGGCTCTCCCTCCCTGAGCCTGAGGTTCTGTCACCCTCTCCCAAAGCAGAAACAGAAAAACATCCAAAAGTGCAGAAGAGAAGAATCAGCCCTCCAGGGAGGAAGAGCGACTGTACCTTCCCGAGACCTCCCGCAGCTCAACCCTGTCCGGCACGCTTTGCATATGACCTGGCTGTCATCTTATGTCTGGCCTGCGCTGTCACCCACCGGGATGTCCACACACAAGGGCAGGGCCTAGTCTAGGTTGTTCTTAACAGGCACGTGGGTTAGGGAAGCAGTGGCTTTGGGCCCAAGAGGTGGGGTGTGTCTGTGTGCATGTGTGTGCATGTATGTCTGTGGGTGCATGTTTGCAATGTCTGCACATATGTGTATGTCTGTGCATGTACATGTCTGTGTGCATGTGCCTGCGTGCATGTTTCTGTGTGCATGTCTATCCGTGTGCGTGTCTGTGTGCACGTGTGTGCATGTGCGTCTGTATGTGCATGTGTATGTGGTGTGCATGTGTCTGCATGTGTCTGTGTAGCATGTGTGTGCGCATGTGCATCTGTGCATGTGCACGTGTAGTGCGTGTGCGTCTGTATGCATGTCCAAGTGGCATGCATGTGTGTGCATGTGCGTGTACATGTCTGTGCATGTGCGTGTGTGCGTCTGGGTGTGTGGATGTGTACCTGGCATGCATGTGTGAGTCTGTGTGCGTGTCTGCGTGTGCACGTGTCTGTGTGTATGTGGCACGCATGTGTCTGTGTACGAGTCTGTGTGCATGTGCATATATGCATCTGCACGTCTGCGTGTCTTGTGTGTGCGTCTGTGTACGTGGCACGCATGTGTGTGTGTATGTGTCTGTGTGCATGTGCGTGTGTCCGTGCGTCTGCGTGCAAGTGTGCGTGCGGTGCAGGGAGAGAGGCGCGGAGGGGCCTGCGAGTGGCCGATGCCGGGGCAGGGAGCAGGGCGGCGCCACCCCCGCGGCGGGCAGCTCACCTGGTGAAGCGGACCTTGCAGATGTTGCACTCGTAGGGCTTCTCGCCCGTGTGGGTGCGGATGTGCCGCGGCAGCTTGCCGGCGCCCTGGATGACCTTCTCGCAGATGGGGCACTTCTGGAAGGCCTTGGCTCGGATCTTCTTCTCCACCTTCTGCGACCAGGCCGGGTAGACGTCGCCGTCGTGGGCGCCGCTGAAGTACTTCAGGTAGTAGTCCATGACGCCCTTGTCGTCGGCCCGCGACTCGTCGTCGCTGTCCCCCGCCGCGGCCCCCGCCCGGCCCACCGAGGACATCATCTGCTGCAGCAGCGTGCTGGCCGCCAGCCCGTCCACGTCGGGCCCGTCCCCGTCCTCGCCCTCGGCCGCTCCCGACAGGAAGCCCGGAGAGTCGCCCGGCTCGGGGGCCGCCTCCGACAGCGACGCGGCCTCCTCCTCTCCGCCCCGGCCGTAGTGGCCGTTCTGCGTGGCGGCCGGCGGGGCCACCGGCGGCGGAAACAGACCCCCGGTGGGGGCGTCCTCATCCCGCTCCGGCCACAGACCCGGGTTGCTGTCGCCCTCCTCCCCGTCCCCCGTCGGGGGTCGCTCGGCCGGGGGGCCCGGCCCATAGAAGTCTAAGCCGTTGCAGTCGCCCGCGGCCACGGCGGCCACGGCAGCGGCCACGGCCTCCTTGGTGGCATCCAGGTCATCATCGGACGCCCCGAAGGCGGACCACGGGAAGCTGGCGGCGGCGGCGGCGGCCGCGGGGGGCAGGCTGTTCATGGGGTTGCTCTGGAAGAACTCGAGGTACTCCTTGGCGCGGAGGAGGTTGCGCTGATCAATTTGATCTACAAGGTCCAGCTGCCCGGCGTCGGCGCCCGCGTCGGCCGCCAGGATCTGCCGGTCCAGGAGGTCGGCGCACACGTGGCTCACGGCGGGGATCTCCAGCAGGCGGGCGGCACTGAGGATGTCACCCACGTTGGCCGTGCTGACGGTGAGCGTGGCCGTGTAGGCGAAGTCCATGAGCGCGGTGAGCGCCTCGGCGCTGACGAAGTCGATCTCGTACACGTTCTGCTGGTCCACCACCGCGCCCGACGTGAACAGCTTCTTGAAGTACTGGCTGCAGGCGGCCAGCACCGAGCGGTGCGTGGGGAACTCGCGGCCCTCCACCAGGATCACCACGTCGCACAGCAGGCCCTGCGTCCGCTGCTCGTTCAGCCCACTCAGGATGTCGCTGCTGTGGTCGGGGAACGGGATCCCGATGGGGCCGTCCACGCCGCCGGCCATCTTCCGCGCCGAGACCTGCAGCAGTGGGGAGGAAGAGGGTGCTCGTGAGTCGGGGTGCGGGGGTTCCTGTGCCCACTGACGAGGGCCCGAGGCCCTTGAGAAGCAGCGCTCCACCCTGCTTCCCCAGCCTCGATTCCCACCTGCACGTGAAGGCGGTCAGATGTCACGCCTTTCCAGCCCAAGCTTCCCCAGCTGTGCACCAAAGCGATACATGTCCTGCCTCCAGCCTCTTTTCTTTTTTGGTGTGTCTTTAGTAGAGAAGAGCTTTCATCATGTCGGCCAGGCTGTTCTCAAAACCCTGGTCTCGGCCTGGCGCGGTGGCTCACGCCTGTAATTCCAGCACTTTGGGAGGCCGAGGCGGGCGAATCATGAGGTCAGGAGATCAAGACCATCCTGGCTAACACACTGTAACCCTGTCTCTACTAAAAAATACACAAAATTAGCCGGGTATGGTGGCGGGGGCCTGTAGTCCCAGCTACTGGGAGGATGAGGCAGGAGAATGGCATGAACCAGTGAGATCGCACCACTGCACTCCAGCCTGGGCGACAGAGTGAGACTCCCTCTCAAGAAAAACAAAACAAAACAAAACAAAAAACCCTGGCCTCAAATATCCAACCGCCCCTGCCTCCCAAGGTGCTAAGATTACAGGCATGAGTCACTGCACCCGGCCAAGACTCAGTTCTCCATCTGTGCATGAGGATAGCCAGATGTCCTGGCTCCCCAGCCTCAGTTTACCCAGCTGTTCCCAAGGGCAGTCAAATGTCCTATTCTCTAGCCTCAGTTTCCCCAGATGTGCATGAGAATGGTCGGATATCCTGCCTCCCCCAGCCTGTCTCCCCAGCTGTGCACAAAAGCAATCAGATGTCCTGTCCCCAGCCTCAGTTTCCCCAGCTATACAGGAAGGCGATCAGGTGTCCCACTCCCGGCCTGTTTCCCATCTGTACACGAAGGCGGCCAGATGTCCTGCCTCCAGCCTCAATTTCCCCAGCTGTGCATGAGGACAGTCAGGTGTCCTGCCCCCCACCAGCCTCAGTTTCCCCAGCTGTGCCCAAGAGCAGTCAGATGCCCTGTTCTGTCTCATCAGCGTGAGATTATGCCGGCAAAACCCACACTGGGCGCTTAAGTGTCACAGGCACACTGGCACCACCCCTCCCAGGACGACCCCCGGGAATGCCTGTTGAAAGGGGACTTTGAGGCCGGGCTCGGTGCTCACACCTGTAATTCCAGCATTTTTGGGAGGGTGAGGTGGGCAGATCACTTGAGGTCAGGAGTTCAAGACCAGCGACCAGCCTGGCCAACATGGTGAAACCCTGTCTCTAATAAAAATACAAAAATTAGGCTGGGTGAAGTGGCTCACACCTGTAATCCCAGCACTTTGGGAGGCCGATGCGGGCGGATCACCAGGTCAGGAGATCAAGACCATCCTGGCTAACACAGTGAAACCCCATCTCTACTAAAAATACAAAAATAGATGGACATGGTGGCACACGCCTGTAATCCCAGCTACTCAGGAGGCTGAGGCGGGAGAATCGCTTGAACCCGGGAGATGGAGGTTGCAGTAAGCCGAGACTGCACCACTGCACTCCTGCCTGGGCCACAGAGTGAGACTCCATCTTAAAAAAAAAAAAATCAGCTAGGCATGGTGGCGCATGCCTGTAATGCCAGCTACTCGAGTAGGAGGCTGAGGCAGAAGAATCACTTGAACCCGGGAGGCGGAGGTTGCGGTGAGCCTGGATGGAGCCACTGCACTCCAGCCTGGACAACAGAGCAAGACTCCATCTCAAAAAAATAAATAAATAAATTTAAAAAAAAAAAAAAAGGGCTGGGCGCTGTGGCTCACACCTGTAATCCCAGCACTTTGTGAGGCCAAGGTGGGCAGATCACGTAAGGTCGGGAGTTCAAGACCAGCCTGACCAACATGGTGAAACCTCGTCTCTACTAAAAATACAAAATTAGCCGGGCGTGGTGGCGCATGCCTGTAATTCCAGCTACTCGGGAGGCTGAGGCAGGAGAATCGCTTGAACCTGGGAGGCCGAGGTTGCGCCATTGTACTCCAGCCTGGACAACAAGAGCAAAACTCCTTCTTGGATAAATAAACAAATAAATAAATAAGGAAAGGGCACTCCGAGGTGCTACAGGAGCACACAGTAGGTGCTTGAAAAAAGTGCCCTGATTTGAGCCATTTTCCTGTTGGTCTGAGCATGGGCTTCGGCCGATACAGAGGGGAGGCCACGCAGTGACCTTTACAAAACACCTACTTTGGCCGGGCGCGGCAGTTCACGCTTGTGATCCTAGCACTTTGAGGGGCCAAGGCGGGTGGATCACAAGCTCAAGAGATGGAGACCATCCTGGGCAATATGGTGAAACCCCATCTCTAACAAAAAATTAGCAGGGCGTGGTGGCTCACGCCTATAGTCCCAACTATAGGGAGGCTGAGGCAGGAGAATCACTTGAACCCAGGAGGTGAAGGCTGCAGTGAGCCACCTAGATTGTGCCACAGCACTCCAGTCTAGTGACAGAGCAAGACTCCATCTCAAAAAAAAAAAAAAAACCAACAACAACAACAACACATAACACGTACTTCCCGCCGGTTCCGCCCAAACCCCACCAGCAACACCCACTCCATCATGGGCTGAGGCCACTTGCCCGAGGCCCCACCATGAGGCCACAGTTGCATCTGAACTCAAACCGGGGGTGGACCTAAGAGCCGACCCCTTGGCCTCCCCAGCCCTGCCTCCTGCCTCCTGGTGGGGCCTGGTCCTTTTCAGGGGGCTCTGAGTCAGCAGGAAGGGGTGTGGCAGCCCAGGCACAGGGACCCAGTGCCGAAACCCAGAAGAGGTCAAGGCCATCGTGGGTGTGCCCCGTCCGGGCAGGGCCAGTGACTCTGCAGGCTAAACCCCTTCCTGCCCCTCAGATCCCCCAGCATAGGGCTCAGCCCTAGCTGTGAGTAACAGAGAGCGGGCTGTAGCCCGGGAAGAGCAGGGAGCTGGGGGAACCCCTAGCCACCTCCTGCCTGCCCACAGGCCCATCTGGCAGCCCCTCCTCAACTCTCAGCCGCCCCAGCTGAGCTGTTCAGTCCCAGGCAAGGCCTTGGCCCTCTCTGGGCCTCAGTCTCCCTATCTGTCAAATGGGCAGAGGTTTCGGGCAGTGCCGGGCCCTGGGGGGACTGTGTCTGTCCCACCCCTTTCTCCCCCTCCCTTTTTTCCGCCTTCCCCTCGGCTGTGACTCATCCACCCACTCAGAGCTTGTGCAACCCTCTGGCCCCTGTCCCCACCCCTCCGCCCTCTCCTGGGAGCCCCCGGCTGCCCCGAGTCACCCAGCACAGCTCACATTCCTCCAGGCCGGCCGGTGGCTCTCGGGCCAGAGCCTCTGGGCAAGGCCCCTGGGGAGAGGGCCTGAGCTGGGCCTTTCACAGCCTCCTCCAGGCCACCGGACCCTCCTGTCCCCCAGCCCGGCAGCCGAGGCAGGCTCTGACACTGACGAGCTTGAGCCAGGCCCCACGAGGGAGGCACAGTGTCGGTCCAGCCGGACCCAAAGCCCGGGGCCCTCAGCGCCGGGCCTGAGCTGCCGGGCGACACAGAGGCCTTTGTGAGCTTGCTCAGTGCCACCACGCTCCCCAGGCCCCTCCACCCGCCTTCCTTCCCTCCTTCCAGCCTCGGCCCAGGGCCCAGCTGCTCAGCGCCCCCGTCCACTCCGAGGCCTGTGGTGGGGCGGTGGGCTCAGATGTGGCTGCTGGGAGCAGGGAGGGCAGGAGGGGGGCGACCCCACCCAAGGCTCGGTCCTAGGAAGCCTCTGAGGAGCCCCCTTTGGTGGTGTCCACCCCCTGCCACCATCTGCCGTCTGGCCCCGGGCCGCGGGGAGTGCGCGAGCAGATGGAGCTCCGGATCAGACGGGCCCGGGCCCTCCTGCCCACCCCTGCATGGGGCAGACCTCTGACCCAGGCCACCAACGCCCCAAGATGGCCACCCCGGGCCTGCTGGGCTGCTCTTCCCCTCAGGTGACCAAGGCCCCCGCTCTGGAGTGGCTGGGAGCTATCTTTCCTGGGTCCTGGAGGATGGGCCCAAAATAATCCAGGTGGCTGAGTCACCTCCGGGAGACCCCACCGGTGTGAAGATTCCATCTCCAGGTTGGGTCCGGGGGTCCCAGTCTCTGCCCTCTCCAGCCTGGGACCCTGTCTTGGGTCCCTATTCCCCCCCTAAATATCACTGAGGCCCTCCCTCGAAGCAGTCAGGCCCCCGGTGATGTCAGCCAAGGAAAGCTCCCACGAGAGGACCGTGGCCACGTTTTACAGATGAGAACGCCGGGGCCCAGAGAGGCCTGCAGCCTAAGGGTGCCTGGCAGGGCTGACTCCCTGGGGCTGGGGGCCAGAAAATGATGGAGGGGCTGGCCCCCCACCCACTCAGGGCAAGGCCCTGCCCTCACCCTGGAAACTAAATTCACTCTGAGACAACTGACCCACACCCTCACTCAAGGAACACAAGCCACCTGCTGGCCACGCCCTGCGCCACTGCCCCCACCTGGGCCTCCTGGAGACCTCCCCTAAGGAAAAGGCCGAAGAGCCTCCCTCCGAGGCGAGAAAGGGGGAGGCCGGGCCCAGGCAGGGCACCCTCGGGGGCGCTGCAAAGTCTTGGCAGTAGAAAGTCCCCAAGTGCTGAAGCCCCACTGTGCGCCCGACACACGGTACACGCCTCCGGAGGCGGTGGTTTCGTTCCCCTCCTCCGGGAAGCCCCAGCCCCACGCCAGCCAGGTTCCCACCCCTGCCGGCCAGGGTCCCCTGGGCTCGGCCCACACCCACCCGGGGCCCCATCTTTCATCACAACTCCTCCCCCGCGCTGGCCTCCGTGGGATTTCCGGGGCTGCTCGGTGCTGACTCGGCGGCCGAGGGGCAGGCCCTGGCAGGCCCCTCCTGGGCTGGAGGTGGGGCGCCCTCCTCCCGCTGGGCCACTCCCAGGGAGGGCGGCGCACAGTAGGGGCGCAGCAAACTGCTGGATAAACCAGAGATAGCCCACGCCCGGCCCGCCCAGCTGGCTGCAGGGCCTACTCAGAACTAGGGGGCGGTGCAGCCTACCAGTCCCACCTCCCATCTAACCTAAGGGTCACTTGCTGTAGCGTCTGTCAAGAGCCACGGCACCCAGGCCGCATTTTGGCCTCCTCTGTGCTCCCAAACTAACTGGGCACCTTCCCTTCGTCTTCCCAGGTCCCTGAGAGGCTCAGAGAGGTGAGGTGGCCCAGTCGAGGTCACACAGCAGCCCTCTGACCTGGGCGGCTGCCACTCCCAGCTCTGCTGGGGATGTGCCGTGAGCTCGGAAGCTCCCTGACATGGCTCAGGCAGTAGCAGGTGTCGCCCAGGAAGGACACCGGCATCCCGAGAAGGGCGCCCCAGCACAGGGAGCATCAGGAACGGAGGCCTGGAGGTGGGCGACCGGGGAAGGGGGACCGGCTGAGACGAGGCTGCATCGCTAGTGCAGGGTGTGGGAGCCAGGGGCCTCCCCAAGGTCACATGACAAGGTGAGGGCTGGGCAGGTAACTGCCACCCGCCACCTTCCCCAAGGCCACTTCCTGGAGCAGGGGGCCGTCTAATGAGGGGCTCAGGGCCCCCACCCAACCCCCTGCCCAGGGAGAGCAGAGAACGAGGCCAAAGGGACCTCTCACCCCTTCTACGTGCTGCACAGAGCAGCTCGGGTTCAAGCCTCAGCTCCCCCACCTCCACGCTGTGTGACCTTGGGCAAGATGCGAGACCTCTCTGAGCCTCCGTCTCCTGGGGGACGTGACAGTGGAAAGGGGCCCCCCACTGTGGTCAGGGTCCCCGCTCACATCCATTCAGCAAACTTAGCCCAGGGACCTACTGCGCGCCAGAGCCAGTCCCCAAAACACATCGCCAGGCCGTTCACCGCCCCTCACGGATGGGAACTTTGCTCCTGAATGCTATTCCGGGAATTCAGTCCCCTCCTCACCTACCAAGGGAGTGAGTGGTGGGGTCTGAGGAGGAAGCTGGAAGGGGAAACCAGGCCCAGAGAGGGTGGGCGGCCAGCCCAAGGTCACATTGCAAGCCTGGTGTGCAGGTGCGGCTGCCAGGCCCGCACCCGGCAGCCCCCGCCCCCTCCCCGCCCAGAGGCCTGTGTTGCAAGGTTAGTCCCGACGGGTAACCCCGCCCTGACCTGGTGCCAAGCCCCGCCTGGCCCAGTCCTCGGCCTGGGTTTAATGGGACAGGAATGCAGTGTCCCGATCGGGGGGCACCAACGGCCTGGGGTGGCTGCCAGCTGCCAGCCCGCCCCCTGCCCGCCTGCCCTCGCCCGCAAGCCTCCCTCTGGGCCAGACATGGAGCAAACAGGCCCTCGGCCATTTTACGTGTCCATTTATTGCCCTAAATGGGGAGGGGCTTCCTGCCCGGGACTTAAAGGGCCAGAGGCAGGAAGGCGGCGGGGCCCAGTGGGAAGTGTGACGGCGGGGATGGGGGCAGCGATGAGGAGGCCAGAGGGATCCTATCTGACGCCCAACTCATGGGTGGGACTGAGGCCCACCCTGTTCCCACAATCTGAGGTGTCATGGGCCAGGAAGCCCAGACTGCAGCCTGAGCCCAGGTTCCAAGAGAAACTTCACAACTTGACAGTGGAGGGGCTGAGCTTCCCGTCACTGGGGGCAAGCAAGGCCAGACTCTCGGAAGCCCATCCTCGTCCACCCTGCCATCAGCCCAGGCTGCACCTGCTTAGCCGAGATGCCTGTGAGAGGCCGGGGTGACCTCTCTCTCCCTCCCCTGAGGGAGGCCTGCTTGTCACCTGGAGATACCTGCCCCACCCCCACCCTCTCCTGAGCAGGTGGAAGGCTCAGCCCGGGAGGCCAGCGGCCTGCAGAATCCGGCCGGATCCTTCTCTCAGGCATCCTGATAGGTGGGATGGGCCTTGTTTTCCAGTCAAACCAGAAAGGCGTGGGTGGCGACACTTCCACTGAGTGGCCGTCCACAGCCTGCTGGGGGGACAGATGGAGGGGCTGGTCCTTTGGCCACGCTCCTCCCGAGCGCCGGATTCTCTGAGGGGCACCTTCTGCGCTTTGGGGCTCTGGACTCGGCGCTTGGGGCCCAAGGGCCAGAGCTGCTCCTCCCAGCAGCTGGGGGAGGCTGGGCCTCAATAATCGCCCCAGAGATCCACGGTATGCGCCGGCGCCCACAGTGCTGGAAGGCAGGATCTGTGTCTGTGCCCCATTTTGCAGATGGGGAATGGGATCAGAGAGGGGGAGCAGCTTGGCGAGGGTCACACAGCAGAACTGGAATTTGAGGCTGTCCATCTGGCTCCGGCCTGCCTGACTAGTCCTCCCACAGCTCCTTCCATACCCTTTCCTGGCCTCCGGATACCAGCAGGAGATGAAATCCCCCTACCCTGGGGGCTAAGAGGAAGGACGGCTTATTCTCATACCCTCAGAGTCGCCTTGTAAGGGAGCCCGGGGCAGGGCTGGAGTCCAGCTGACATGGGCCGCACAGGGAGGGGCCTCTGCCCCTGCAGCTTTCAAGACAGCTCCCCACAGGCCTGACACAGTGCACAGCAGTCGCTCAACAAACATTCCCAAGGCCCCAGTGAGGGAACCCTCTAGGGCTGACAACCATCTCCCCACTGTCCCGATGGGAAGACTGAGGCTGGCAGAGGGGGAGTGACTGCCCGGGGTGGGCCCAAGGGCTGGGCCGGGATTGGACCATGCTCACCCCCACCCAAGCTCGTTCCTCTGGTCCTTGTTGCCCAGGGCTACTGCAGGGCGGTTTATGGGCTGGCAGGTGACAGGTGGGGGTGCAGGTGTCTCACTCAGCTCTGACCCACACCCCACACTCAGGTCTCTGGCATGCCCTGAGCTGACCTGGGAGTTTCCACCACGGAGGAGAAAAGACAACAAGGGTGACTTTGCAGGCACCAGCTGGGGGACCCTCCTCAGTCCCATGCACACAGTACACCCCGGCTGCAGGGGTCACGGGGCTCGTCCAATGTCGCAGAGCAAGCGTGCCGGCATTTCAACCCAAGGAGCCCTCCTTGGAGCATCTGGGCTGCAGAGGGCCGGCTCTGGTGAGGTGACCTCGGTCTCCTCTGGTCGTAAAACCCAGAGCCCTGCTCGGCAGGATTGGAGAGGGGCCTCATACGCACGTGCGCCAGCAAGGGCCTGCCTGGTGAGGCAGGGAGGCGAGAGGGCTGTGGCTCGTGCTGTGTGACCTTGGGAGCCATGCTGGCCCTCTCTGAGCCTCAATGTCATCTTCGGACACAGGGTTTAATAAGCCTGTGTCGGTGACGCTCCATTTGCAGGCAGGTGCCTGCAGTTGAGCCTCTACTGCCAACCTCTGGCCCTGCTCAAAGACAGGTGGGCAGGCGCCCCTCGGTGGAGCCGGCGCCCCTCAGCCACCACACGGCGGGAGGAGACTTTGGACAGGCCCCGAGCTGGAAGGATGGTGCACAGGGGGCAGCTCTGACTCCACCTGAGTGACCTTGGGCCGCTCTCTGCTTCCCCTTACACCTCAGTCTCCCCTGCCCAGCACCAGCACCTGCTCCGAGGCTTGATCTAACCTCCGGAGTTTCCAAGCTTACATGCGACCTCCCCTCCTGGCCTCAGTTTCCTCCTCCTATGGCAACGGGGATCTGCCACCAGGTGGACCCAGCTATAGGTCAGAGGGACTCAAGGAAAGAAAAGAAACAAACAAACAACAACAACAAAAAACCCAGCAGGGACTGTGATCACCCCAGGAACCTTCCCCACCAGGCCCCAGACTGGGCTCTGCCTCGGCCGGCCGGGCCTCAGTCTCCCGCACAGAGCAAAGGACTCATCCACCGCCTGCGGCCGCCCGCGGGCCTCTGCCGATGCGTGGCTGCCCGCCCGGGCCCGGGTGCTGACTGGCCGCCACGCAGCCAATCGGAACTGAATAATAAATACCCCCCGGACCGACCCACGGATTAAAATGTCAGTGTCCCGGTTGGCTCTTCTTTCCTTCCTTAGACTTCGCTTTTCCAGCGACCGGCTCCTGCCCCCCCTTCTCCCCCAGGCTCTGTCTCCACAGCGATGGCTGGTGGTAAACAGAGGCCCCGGCCTCGCCGATAGGTGCTCTCGGGGCCCCATGGGGGGTGGCCCTCGGGGACAAACGCCCCCGGCCTGAAGCCCTCAGGCTCCCGCAGCAGCAGGGCTGGGCCTAGGCCTGGCCTGGCCTGGGCCCCTGCCCCAGCCTGGCCTCCCCGGGACCTCTCCCAGACCAGCTTGCCAATAGGAAGTGATCGGCCGGTGGTGGGGAGGCACCCCCCAGTGTGGGAGCGGCACGCTCAGGGTTACGCCCTGGTCCAGTTCTGGGGTTGGGGCGGGGGGGCTGACACGGAATCCCGACGCCCTCTCCGGAGGCAGCTGGCAGGGAGGTGGGGGGGCCCAACGAGCTCGCCACCCATGGGTGAGCCAGGTGGGTGCCGCGGGTGGCAGGGGCACCAGCACCTCTGTGACTTCCGCCGCCTGGCTAGGGGGGAGAGGAATTGCTGCCTCCCCCCGCCTCGCCGCCAACTCCTGGCTGCATTTCGCCAACATTTAGTGGGCGCCGACTGGGTGCCCGGGCCCGGGTGGACAGCACCCTCCCGCCGCGGCCCACCGTGCGCCCCCGCCAGCCAGCCCGGGCAGCGCCTCCCAGAACCCGCAGAGGCCCGGGCCCTGGGGGGGGCACCCGCTCCTGCGCTCGGCGCAGCCCCCGGCCAGGCTCCCAGGCCCAGGGGGACTGGGTCTCCCGCCCGGGAGGTAGGGAGCGGGAGGGAGGGGGCCGGATCCCACCAGCTCCCCCCTCCCCTGCCCGGGCTCAGGCTTCGCACGTGGTGGTGGCGTCAAGGGGAAGGGGGGGGGGTCCGGGCCAGAGGAGACGGGGTCACGCGCTTTGGGGGCGCGGACGGCGGGGACTGGGGTGCTCTCTCCGCCCCCTCCCACGGGTTGGAGCCGGACGGCCGTCCAGGCAGGGCGAGGGGCCAGGCCGGGCCCCCCACCCGAGGCTGAGTCAGGCCCGGGCGGGGGCAGGAAGAGGCCCCCTCCCCCGCCCTGGCCGCAGCGCGCGGCCCCCACCCGGCCCGCGGGCCCCCGCTGCCTCGCCCGCGCGGGGGGCTCCTACCTCCTTCCCGGGGCAGCGGCGAGGGGGCCCGGCCCCGGCGGCGGCGGTGGCGGCGGCTGCGGCTGGGCTGGCTCCCTCCGAGGGGCCGGGAGGCGGCAGTGAGCCTGGCCCCGCGCCACCCCCCGCCGCCGGCGGCCAATCCCCACCCGGGCTGGGGGGAGGGCGATGCAAATTACCCCGGATCTGGGTCCGCCCGCCCGCCTCCCCCACGCCCGGGCCCGGCCTGCGCTAGGCCGCGCATCCCCGGGCTCGCCTGCACCGCGCGGCCGCCCGGGCCGCCGCCCTCCCCGGGGAGCGCGGGGAGCGCGGGGAGGGTGACCCCCCCCACGGGCGGGGGGCCGAGGGGAGGGGGGCTGGGGACGGTTACACAACCAGGCGGGGAGGGGCCCCGGGGCGGGGAGGGGGCCGGCCCGCGGGCCGCGCAGCCGGAAGCCGGGACCGCCACCGGCCCCCGGCGAGGGGAGCCCGGCTCCAGGCCCCGCCCCCGGGCCGGCTGGCCCCGCCCCAGCGCCGCGCCGCGCGATCGGCCCTCGCCCATTGGCTCTCCGGCCCGCCGCTCACCGCCCCTCCTCCGCACCGCCCCTACCCGCGGGCCGCGGCGGGCTGCCGGCGCGGGGCATCCTGGGACTTGTAGTCCAAGCCGCTTGCCACCTGCCGGCTGCAAACGGCCGGGGGACTACGACGCCCAGAGGTCCCCGCGGCCCCGCCCGCCCACCCGAACACCCCACCCCTTCCCCCTCCTTTCCAAAGCCCCCCTCCCTGTTTTTTCAGCCCCCTCCCCCCCATCCCCCATGGAGCTCAATCCTGGCCAACTCCAACGTATGCACGCAGCACCGAATAGGCCCCCGGGGGCGAGGGCGCCCCTCGTCTTCAGCTGGAAACTTAGCAGGCGACGCGCCCCCCTATCTCCCCACGCCGGCTCCCCCCACCCTCAATGCAGCCCTGCTTCCCCTCCCCCGCTCCCCGCGCGCCTGGGAGCCCCGAAAAGCCATGCACCCGGGTTGGGGGGGGGCTGGCGCACAAGCCCATGCACTTAGCCCCCAATCTCCCCTTCCCGGGTGGCGCCCCCTCCCCGCGCTCGGGATCCAGGGCGCCTCCAGCCTCCGGGCAGCTGCCAACCACCCCCTCCTCTGAAACTTGGGGGAACGTCCCCGGCCCCCCGGATCTCCCCTTCCCGAGGGGGCAGCGGTGGGCGCAGCGACCCCCGCTCGTCCCCGCCCTGCACTCCGTGCCGGGGGCCGCGCTGGGCGCTGACTTACCTCGCGGGGCCGGGCCGGGGCGCGCGGGGCCGGGGCCCGGAGTTGGGACTGGGCTCCCTCGGCCGCTCGCCTCCGGGGTCCGCGGCGCTTGCTCTGCCCGCGTCGCGCTGCCCTGGTCGCTCCCTCGCGCGGCGGCGGCGGCGTCACTGCCCCTACAGTAACTGTACAGTACAGCCAAAGCCCCGTATGATGCTCGCGACTCCCTTCCTGGTTTCTCCGAGGGCAAGAGGGGTCCTCCCTTGTCTTAAAGGTGCCGCAGCCGCCGGCCCCCCCACGCCCAGCCCGCCCCCCCCAGCCCGGCCTCGGAGGCCAGAACAGGCTCGGCAGGTCCCCTCTTGCCACGTCTCTGCCCTCCCGTGGGGCTTCGCCCGCTGCGCCGGGGAGACCGGGCTGTTATTAGGTTTTGTCAAGTGGGGGGGGGTCCGGCCCGCCCCGGCGCGCCCCCCCGCCTCTGACCTCTCCGCCCCGCCGCGCGGCGCCGTGCCAGCTTGCCAGCTTATCTGGCCCCAGAGCTCCCCGGGGCGCGGGGGGAGCGGGCCCCCCGGGGTGGAGGGGGGGTGGGGGCCTCCAGATAAACAGGCCCCCAGCCTCTGCGCAGGGGCGGGGTGCGGGGGGGCGCGGGCTGTGCCCCCGACGCCCGGGGCGTGGCAGGATGGCAGCGGGGGCGGGGAGCGCGGTGCGCACAGCGAGGAGCGACGCGGGCGTGTGGGTCGCGCGGCCCGGGCTGCCGGGGGTGGGTGGGGGGCGAGGCGGTGGACGCCCCCCCGCAGGCCAGATGCTGGGCCTCCCCGGGCCTCAGTGCGACTTGCCGCGCCGGGGACCCCGGGGGGTGGCTTTGCCAAGGACGGCTCGGGTCCGCGGGGCTCCCGGGTCCCTAAATGAAACCACCAACCTGCCCTCCCGCGATTATATAAAGGAGTCGCCTCCACCCCGCTGCGCTAGGGGCGTCAGCGGGGGAAGGGGTTGGCGAGGGGCGGGGAGGGCGGTTGTTTTCCCGGCTTCGCGAGTTCCCCCACCCGGCTGCGGGCCGCGGGGCGGGACGGGGACCGGACCCTGGACGCCTGGGCCCGCGCGGGTCGCTCCTTGGCACAAGGGGGTCTGCATGGCTCGCGAGGGGCGGAGGTGGGAAGTGGGGAGGCGTTGGCCCAGCTCTTTTTTTTTTTTCTCCTGTCCGTTTCTCCCACTTCCTCCCCGGTCGTGGGAGAGGTCCGGCGGGGGACGGGGAAGGGGGAGGAGGGCACGAGTGGCGAGAACGTCCTGGCCCGGCCCGGGGAGGGCTGGCTGGTGCGACCAGGCGCCTGGGGGGCTCCGGGACTCAGTTTCCCCTTCCTCATTCCTCTGGACCGGGAGTGCTGACAGCTGCTTTAGCTGCCGTTTACTGAGCACTTATCCAGTGGGTGACCCTGTTCCGGTGCTCACTGTGCCTTCATTCTAACCTAATTCCAGGGTCATTATTATGTTTTATTATTATTTGTCATTCTTAGTACCAACACCACCTGACAGCGGGAACTACCACCGGCCTGGGTGTAGTGTACCCAGCCTGTCCTCTGACTTCAAAGCCTCTCCTGCGAGAGACACAGTTTATAGCTTCTTCGCACAATTTATTAAAAGCGCCTTTCAACACCCAACCGGGTTGAATTGGCTTTTGTAATAATCTGGCTACGAGGGGAAACCCGGGAGGGCCCCCCGGAGGGGAAGTGGACTGTCTCAGGACTCGCAGCCTGAAACCAGCCGAGTAGGTGGGAAGGGACCCAGGGAGGGGTCGCGTGGATCTAGAGCGAGGGTGTCACCCAGGGACTTTGCTCCAAGGACCCTGCCTTGGATACAAGCCCTTCTTCCTTCAACCACCAGCCATCAGCCTCGGGACCAGGAGGCCACGCTGAAGCACGAGTCTTACCAGATCCCACTGTTGTGTTTGGATTTCTGCAAATGATGCCCGGCCTTTTTTTTTTTTTTTTTTTTTTTAAGGCAGACTTGCTCTGTTGCCCAGCCTGGAGTGCAATGGCACGATCTTGGCTCACTGCAACCTCCGCCTCCCCGGTTCAAGCAATTCCCCTGCCTCAGCCTCCTGAGTAGCTGGGATTACAGGCACCTGCCACCACGCCCAGCTAATTTTTTTTTTTTTTTTTTTTTTTTTGTATTTTTAGTAGAGACAGGGTTTTGCCATGTTGGCCAGCCTGGTGTCCAACTCCTGACTTCAGGCAATCCACCTGCCTTGGCCTCCCAAAGTGCTGGGATTACAGGTGTGGGCCACCGTGCCTGGCCTTTTTTTTTTTTTTTAATAGAGATTTGGTGGGGCGGGGGGGTCTTGCTATGTTTCCCAGGTCTCAAACTCCTGGGCTTCAGTGATCCTCCCACCTGAGCCTCCCACAGTGCTGAGATGACAGTCATGAACCATCGTGCCAGCGAGACGCCCAGGCTCTAAGCTCTACATGGTATAACCTCCCCCACACCAGGAGCAGCAGGTGACTCAGTTTCCCCTCCTGTACCGCCAGCCTCAGATCCGATTCTGCAGGAAAAGGATAGAGAATGCCCTACACAGATTCTCCATGGTGAGAAGCTGACTCAGAAGGGACAGGGACTTCTCTGTAAGACAGGCATTTACCCTAATCCTCATCGCAGCCCTGAGAAAAAGCAGAGAGCACAATTTCCATCATACCGTTGATGGAATTGAGGCCCAGAGATGGACAAGGAGCAAGGATGTTAAATCCAGCATTCACGTGTCTCTGGACACTGCCGGGGGACTGAAGGGAGGTCCTTCAGTAAGTGCCAGGATGTGGCACACCCCAAACCACGCCCCCCACCCCTGTCATGAAAACAGAACGAAGGGGACCCAAAGCTTCCTCCTGACCTCTGCCCTTCACTTCCTTTTTCCTCCCCCAACCAAAAAAAAGAAAAAAAAAAACCGAGTTGATACTATTTGAAAACTTAATAAAGTATAAAAGATTGATTTGCTGTGTGATCTTGGGAAGGTTGCTTAACCTCTCTGATCCTTAGACTTCTTTGGAGAGAAGAATCAATGCAACTTCCTAGGGTTGTGACAAGGGAGAAATGAGACGGTGCATGGAACGCTGAGACAGCACAACCCCTGCACCAGGGAGGTCTTCAATACATGATAGGTGTGATTATATTATTAATGTTTGGGCCACGCCTATTATTTTTGTCTCTGTGTAGCCAGGGGTTTTCTGTTGGTTTGTTTGTGAGATGGAGTTTCACTCTCATTGCCCAGGCTGGAGTGTAATGGCACAATCTTGGCTTATCACAGCCTCTACCTCCGAGGTTCAAGCGATTTTCCTGCCTCAGCCTCCTGAGTAGCTGGGATTACAGGCTTGTGCCACTATGCCCAGCTTTTTTTTTTTTTTTTTTTTTTTTGAGACGAAATCTCTCTCTATTGCCCAGACTGGAGCGCAATGGCGCGATCTGGGCCCACTGCAACTTCCGCCTCCTGGGTTCAAGCGATTCTCCTGCCTCGGCCTCCTGAGTAGCTGGGATTACAGGCGCGCACCACCAAGCCCAGCTAAGTTTAAATTTTTAGTAGAGACAGGGTTTCACCATGTGGGCAAGGCTAGTCTCAAACTCCTGACCTCGTGATCCGCCCGCCTTGGCCTCCCAAAATGCTGGGATTACAGGCATAAGCCATTGTGCCCGGCCTCTAATTTTGTATTTTTAGTAGAGACGGGATTTCTCCATGTTATTCAGGCTGGTCTTGAACTCCCGACCTCAGGTGATCTGCCTGCCTTGGCCTCCCAAAGTGCTGGGATTACAGGCATGAGCCACTGCACCCGGCCATAGCCAGGGTTATTATCCTTGGTGGATAGACGTAGACAGGGGACCAGGGAGGAGGAGTAACTTATCAAAGACACATAGGGAGTGATTGGGGGGACTTGAATTTCAGTTCTGTTGACTAGACTTTGCTGTGAAGCCTGTAATATTTTATTTTATTTTTATTTAGTTATTTATTTTGATACGGAGTCTCACTCTGTTGCCCAGGCTGGAGTGCAGTGCCACAATCTCAGTTCACTGCAACCTCCACCTCCTGGGTTCAAGCAATTCTTGCGCCTCAGCCTCCAAGTAGCTGGGACTACAGGTGCATGCCACCATGCACAGCTAATTTTTGTATTTTTACTAGAGACGGAGTTTCACCATATTGGCCAGGCTGGTCTCAAATTCCTGACCTCATGATCCACCCACCTTGGCCTCCCAAAGTGCTGGGATTACAGGCATGAGCCACGGTGCCTGGCCCCATCTCCATTTTTAAAAAATAAACGAATAATAATAATAATGAAATAGAATGTTTATAACAGCATAATTCACAACAGTCAAAAGGTGGAAACAATTCCAGTGTCCATTGGTATTTTTCTTTTCTTTTTTTTGTTGTTTTTTTGAGACAGAGTCTCCTGTGTCGCCCAGGCTGGAGTGCAGTGAGTGGCACAATCTCAGCTCACTGCAACCTCCACCTCCCAGGTTCAAGCGATTCTCCTGCCTCAGCCTCCCAAGTAGCTGAGATTACAAGCACCTGCCACTACGCCTGGCTAATTTTTGTATTTTTTAGTAGAGACAGGGTTTCACCATGTTGGCCAGGCTGGTCTCGAACTCCTGACCTCAGGTGATCCACCCACCTCAGCTTCCCTAAGTGCTAGGATTACAGGCATGAGCCACTGTGCCCAGCTTTCATTATTAGGTCAATGGATAAACACAGCATAGGGCCGGGCGCGGTGGCTCAAGCCTGTAATCCCAGCACTTTGGGAGGCCGAGACGGGCGGATCACAAGGTCAGGAGATCGAGACCATCCTGGCTAACACGGTGAAACCCCGTCTCTACTAAAAACACAAAAAATTAGCCGGGCGAGGTGGCGGCGCCTGTGGTCCCAGCTACTCGGGAGGCTGAGGCAGGAGAATGGCGGGAACCCGGGAGGCGGAGCTTGCAGTGAGCTGAGATCTGGCCACTGCACTCCAGCCTGGGCGACAGAGCGAGACTCCGTCTCAAAAAAAAAAAAAAAAAACACAGCATAAGACATCCACACAGTGGAATATGACTCAGCCATGAAAAGGAGCGAGGCTCTGATGCAGGCCACAGTGTGGATGCACCTTGAGGATATCACACTCAGTGAGAGAAGCAAGACACAAAAGTTCAAACTGTGTGATCCCATTTCTCTGAAATGTCCTGAAGAGGCCAATCCACAGAGATAGAAAGTGGATGCATGGTTGTCAGAGGCTGGTTGGGGGGAATGGGGGTGACTGCTATTGGACATGAGGTTTCTTTTGGTGATGATGATAATGTTGTGAAATTATATAGAAGTAATGGTTCCGTAACTCTTTCAATATTCTAGAAACAACTGTGCTTTTTATTTTTTATTTTTATTGTTGTTTACTTTCTTTCAGAGGAAGTCTCGCACTGTTGCCCGGGCTGGAGTGCAATGGCACGATCTTGGCTCACTGCAACCCCCACCTCCCAGGTTCAGGCGATTCTCCTGTCTCAGCCTCCAGAGTAGCTGGGATTATGGGTGTCCGCCACCACGCCCCACTAATTTTTTGTATGTTTAGTAGAGACAGGGTTTCACTATGTTGGCCAGACTGGTCTTGAACTCCTGACCTTGGGATCTGCCTGCCTTGGCTTCCCAAACTGCTGGGATTACAGGCATGAGCCACCATGACCGGCCTTGTGCTTTATTTATTTATTTATTTATTTAGAGACGGAGTCTTACTCTGTCGCCCAGGCTGGAATGCAGTGGCGCAATCTTGGCTCACTGCAACCTCTGCCTCCCGGGTTCAAGCAATTCTGCCTCAGGCTCTCGAGTAGCTGGGACTATAGGCACATTCCACCATGCCCGGCTAATTTTTGTATTTTTAGTAGAGACAGGGTTTCACCATGTTGGTCAGGCTGGTCTTGAACTTCTGATCTTGTGATCCACCCACCTCGGACTTCCAAAGTGCTGGGATTACAGGCATGAACCACCGCGCCCGACCTATTATTTATTTATTTGGTTTTTTTTTTTTTTTTTTTTTTTGATATGGAGTCTTGCTCTGTTGCCCAGGCTGGAGTGCAGTGGCCGGATCTCAGCTCACTGCAAGCTCCGCCTCCCGAGTTTACGCCATTCTCCTGCCTCAGCCTCCCGAGTAGCTGGGACTACAGGCGCCCGCCACCTCGCCCGGCTAGTTTTTTGTATTTTTTAGTAGAGACGGGGTTTCACCATGTTAGCCAGGATGGTCTCGATCTCCTGACCTCGTGATCCGCCCGTCTTGGCCTCCCAAAGTGCTGGGATTACAGGCTTGAGCCACCGCGCCCGGCCTATTTATTTATTTGTTTAGAGACAGAGTTTTGATTTTGTTGCCCAAGCTGGAGTGCAATGGCATGATCTCGGCTCACCACAACCTCCACCTCCCGGATTCAAGCCATTCTCCTGCCTCAGCCTCCCGAGTAACTGGGATTACAGGCACGCACCACCACACCCGACTAATTTTGTATTTTTAGTAGAGACGGCGTTTCTCCCTGTTGGTCAGGCTAGTCTCGAACTTCTGACCTCAGGTGTTCCACCTACCTCGGCCTCCCAAAGTGCTGGGATTACAGGCTTGAGCCACTGTGCCGGCTTAATTATTTTTCTTTTTTTTTTTTTTTTTTTTTTGAGACGGAGTCTCGCTCTGTCACCCAGGCTGGAGTGCAGTGGCCGGATCTCAGCTCACTGCAAGCTCTGCCTCCCGGGTTCACGCCATTCTCCTGCCTCAGCCTCCCGAGTAGCTGGGACTACAGGCGCCTGCCACCTCGCCCGGCTAAGTTTTTGTATTTTTAGTAGAGACGGGGTTTCACTGTGTTAGCCAGGATGGTCTCGATCTCCTGACCTCGTGATCCGCCCGTCTCGGCCTCCCAAAGTGCTGGGATTACAGGCTTGAGCCACCGCGCCCGGCTTATTTTTCTTTTTATTTTGTAGATAGAGACAGAGTCTGGCTGTGTTGCCTAGGCTGGTCTCAAACTCCTGGGCTCAAGTGATCCACCCGCCTTGGCCTCCCAATGTGCTGGGATTATAGGCATGTGCCACCGTGCCCGGCCATGCCTTCCTATCTCATTTATTCACTGGACAAAAATGGACCATGTGCTTTCCATGGGCCAAGTCCCTGCTCTCCAGCGTACAGGCTAGAGGAGGCTAAAGATAGTAAGAAAGAAGACAAATGAATACAACAATTCCAGACACCATGAGTGCAATGAGAAAAGCAAGCCATAGGAATGGAAATAGTAGGACCAGTCCTGAGGAATTGTTTTTTGTTTGTTTGTTTGTTTGTTTTTGAGATGGAGTCTCGCCCTGTTGCCCAGGCTGGAGTGCAATGGTGCCACCTTATCTTAGCTCACTGCAACCTCCACCTCCCGATTCAAGTGATTCTCCTGCTTCAGCCTCCTGAGTAGCCAGAATTACAGGTTCCCGCCACCACCCCCAGCTGATTTTTGTATTTTTTTTTTTTTTTTTGAGACGGAGTCTCGCTCTGTCGCCCAGGCTGGAGTGCAGTGGCCGGATCTCAGCTCACTGCAAGCTCCGCCTCCCGGGTTTACGCCATTCTCCTGCCTCAGCCTCCTCAGTAGCTGGGACTACAGGCGCCCGCCACCTCGCCCGGCTAGTTTTTTTGTATTTTTTTTTTAGTAGAGAAGGGGTTTCACCATGTTAGCCAGGATGGTCTCGATCTCCTGACCTCGTGATCCGCCCGTCTCGGCCTCCCAAAGTGCTGGGATTACAGGCTTGAGCCACCGCGCCCGGCCGCATCGTTGCAATTATTATCAGTTTTCGACAACTTACTGAGTTGTGAAATAATTCAAAGATAGCAAAAGACACAGAGATCCCACAGAATCAGACAAAACTTGTGCCTAGAGGCTATTTTATTTTTTAAATAGTCCTGAAAGGCCGACACGGTGGCTCATGTCTGTAATTCCAGCACCTTGGGAGGCCAAAGCTAAAGGATTGCTTGAGCCTGGGAGTTCAAGATCAGCCTGGGCAACATAGTGAGACCCTGTCTCTACCAAAAAGAAAAAGAAAAAAAAAGACCAATGATTTCTTCAAAGGAAGTGATGTTTGAGCAGAGACCCTTCCTTCCTTCCTTCCTTCCTTCCTTCCTTCCTTCCTTCCTTCCTTCCTTCCTTCCTTCCTTCCTTCCTTCCTCCCTCCCTCCCTCCCTCCCTCCCTCCCTCCCTCCCTCCCTCCCTCCCGTCCTTTCCTTTCTTTTCTTTTTTCTTTTTTTTTTTTTTGAGATGGAGTCTCGCTGTGTCACCCAGACTGGAGTGCAGTGGCGCAATCTCAGCTCACTGCAAGCTCCGCCTCCCGGGTTCACTCCATTCTCCTGCCTCAGCCTCCCGAATAGCTGGGACCATAGGCGCCCGCCGCCACGCCTGGCTAATTTTTTTGTATTTTTGGTAGAGACAAGGTTTCACCGTGTTAGCCAGGATGGTCTCCATCTCCTGACCTCGTGATCGACCCGCCTCAGCCTCCCAAAGTGCTGGGATTACAGGCTTGAGCCACCACGCCTGGCCTCCTTTCTTTTCTTTCTTTCATTTTGGAGACAGAGTCTTGCTCTGTCACCCAGGCTGGAGTGCAGTGGCGCAATCTCGGCTCACTCCAACCTCTGTCTCCCGGGTTCAAGAGATTCTCTTGGCTCAGCCTCCCAAGTAGCTGGGATTGCAGGCTCCTGCCACCATGCCTGGCTACTATTTGTATTTTTTGTAAAGATGGGGGTTTCACCATGTTGGTCAGGCTGGTCTTGAACTCCTGACCTCATGTGATCCACCCACATTGGCCTCCCAAAGTGCTAGGGTTACAGGGGTGAGCTACTGCGCCCGGCCATGAGCAGAGATCTGAATGAAGATAGAATCAGCTGAAGACCTCCGTATGTTTCCTAGGTGAGAGGAACAGCCAAGGTGACCAGAGTGGCTGCAGTTGGGAGCCAGAGGGCACCCAGGGGGGACCTGTGGGCCATGGTGCAGGCTGTGGATTTTATTTAAAGTGTCCTGGATTCAGCCATGAAAAGGAAGGAGGCTCTGACTCAGGCCACCGCGTGGATGAACCCTGAGGACCTCACACTCAGTGAGGGAAGCCAGACACAAAAAGCCACACAGCGTGTGATCCCATTTCTATGAAATGCCCAGGACAGGCCAAGCCACAGAGACAGGAAGGGGATGCGTGGGTGCTGGGGCTGGGAGGGGGATGGGTAGTGACTGCCAATGGGGACGGGGCTTCCTTTTTGGGGTGATAGGTTCTGCAACTAGATAGTGGTGATAGTTGCACAACTTTGTGAATGTATTGAAAATGACTGAATCTCACCCTTTAAAAAGGACAGGCTCAAGGCTGGGTGCGGTGGCTCATGCCTGTAATCTCAGCACTTAGGGAAGCCGAGGTGGCCGGACCACCTGAAGTTGGGAGTTCAAGACCAGCCTGGCCAACATGACAACACCCTATCTCCACTACAAATAAAAAAATGAGCCGGGCGTGGTGGTTCACGTCTGGAATCCCAGCACTTTGGGCAGTCGAGGGGGCCGGATCACCTGAGATCAGGAGTTCAAGACCAGCCTGGCCAACATGACGACCCCATCTCCACTAAAAGTACAAAAATCAGCCGGGCGTGGTGGCGGGTGCCTGTAATCCCAGCTACTTGGGAGGGTGAGGCAGGAGAATCACTTGAATCTGGGAGGCGGAGGTTGAAGTGAGCCGAGATTGCACCATTGCACTCCAGTCTGGGCAACGGAGCGAGACTCTCTCAAATAAAGTAAATAAATAAATAAGGCCGGACACGGTGGCTCACGCCTGTAATCCCAACACTGTGGAAGGCCGAGGCAGGTGGATCACCTGAGGTCAGGAGTTGGAGACCAGCCTGACCAACATTGAGAAACCCCGTCTCTACTAAAAGTACAAAATTAGCCAGGCGTGGTGGCTCATGCCTGTAATCCCAGCTACTTGGGAGGCTGAGGCAGGAGAATCGCTTGAACCAGGGAGGCAGAGGTTGCAGTGAGCCATTGCACTCCAGCCTGGGCAACAAGAGTGAAACTGTCTCAAAAAAATAATAATAAATAAATAAATAAATAAAAGGTACATATTCTGGTATGTGAATCATATCTCTATTTATTTATATATTTGGTATTTTATTTTATTTTATTATTATTTTTTTTTTGAGACGGATTCTTGCTCTGTTGCCCAGGCTGGAGTGCAGTGGCCGGATCTCAGCTCGCTGCAAGCTCTGCCTCCCGGGTTTACGCCATTCTCCGGCCTCAGCCTCCTGAGTAGCTGGGACTACAGGCGCCTGCCACCTCGCCCGGCGATGTTTTTTGTATTTTTTTTAGTAGAGTCGGGGTTTCACTGTGTTAGCCAGGATGGTCTCGATCCCCTGACCTCGTGATCCGCCTGTCTCGGCCTCCCAAAGTGCTGGGATTACAGGCTTGAGCCACCGCGCCCGGCCAGTGTTTTATTTTTTGAGACTGAGTCTCGTTCTGTCACCCAGGCTGGAGTGCAGTGGTGTGATGTCGGCTGACTGCAATCTCCACCTCCTGGGTTCGGGCGATTCTCCTGCCTCAACCTCCTGAGTAGCTGGCATTATAGGTGTGTGCCACCACACCTGGCTAACTTTTGTATTTTTACTACAGATGTGGTCTTACCATGTTGGCCATACTGGTATCGAACTCCTGAGCTCAGGTGATCCACCCGCTTCGACCTCCCAAAGTCCTGCGATCGCAGGTGTGAGCCACCGTACCCGGCCTAGGAGAAATACTTTCTGAGCTGCCGACTTCTCCACGGCCTCTGAATTCACAGCGGTTGGGGAGATGGTGCCTGGGTATTTTCACTGGGCAGCTAAGAGGCAACTTCAATTAGTTCCAGAAGTCAGAAGCCCTGGTAGTGATGCTGGGACTGGGTCTGTCTCCACCACACCACTCAGTATTCCCATCTGTGCAATGGGTCCTTCTGTCCCGTTTTTACCCAGCCCAGGCCTCTCTCTGCACCTAGGCGGCAGCCTCTTGCCCCAC
This sequence comes from Macaca fascicularis, assembly GCF_037993035.2. Taxonomy (NCBI): domain Eukaryota; kingdom Metazoa; phylum Chordata; class Mammalia; order Primates; family Cercopithecidae; genus Macaca; species Macaca fascicularis. Next base: position 4,806,374 of record NC_088393.1, read on the forward strand.
CCTCTCTCTTCCAGACTGGATGGCTGCCTCCCAGGCACCTCTCAGGACCTGGCCACAGAGCTCCAAAGCCCAGGGCCTGCTGCCTTTTGGATCATGGCTCAGGGCCCAGTCTCTACCTTTCTCTATGGCCCAGTACCCTTTAGCTCAGGAGGTCTCATCTGCACTGACTCTGCCTCTTTCCAGGGGACACTGGGTGATATCTGGAGACAGTTTTAGGTGTCGTGATTGGGGAGGGGGTGGGTGGAGGCCAGAGACACAGCTCAGCACCCTGCAGTGCCCAGGACGGACCCGCCCCAGAGATCGATCCTGCTCCATCGTGTCACCGCACCGAGGGGCCAAAATTCTAGCCTGGGGCTCACTTCAGTCTTGCTCCCTGTGGAAGATGCCTGCATACTTCTCCCGCTCTGTGCTCTGCAGAGAAGAAAAGCCGCTGGCCAGTGACCTCTGGGCGAGGCGGGACTTCAGCCATCCACCGCCCTCTACCACCACGCCTGGGGTCAAGCCCCTACAGGCACCCCCTTGTCCAAAGCAGACAGTCCCTACTTTGGCATAAGGGGGGGACCCTGGCCCCTGGCTTTACCTACTTTGGGGTGATTCCTGGACCCTGGAGATGAACCCCAAGGGTCACCCTCACACCACGGGACCCCCCAACAATGGACAAGGCCAGTCTGTCCTCTCCCTCAGCCCCCAGTTGTGCAGAATCCGCCGCATGACACCCCCAGCGTGTAGCTGAAGAGTCACTCCAGACTTCGGGGCGGGGGCGGGGCCGTGGGAGGGGAGATCATGGCTGCGGTTCTGGTCCAGTCATACGTCCTGGGTTGGTTCTTTTTTTAAGAATCACCGCAATTTAAAGAGCAGAATCCTCCCTCCCTCCAGCCCACCTGCCACGTGGGCTGGCCCCTGTCCCCCTCTCCTTCTCTCTCTGTCTCTGCCAGCCCGGCTTGGCTGCGGGGACCCGGGCTTCGGTTTCACTTTGGTATCACCGGTTTCACTTTCAGGGCTGGGGACAGAGAGAGGAGAGAGGGACAGAGAGAGGGACAGAGGCGGGGACGGTGGCATCGTCAGGTCAGGGGCCGGGGAGGGGTCCACCACCTGCCGCTCCTTTTCCTGACCTTCCTCTGGCCTGGGGGCGGACACTGAAAGTCAAGGTGACGGGGTCAAGGTCAAATTCTCCCCGTGTGACCTTGGGTGGGAAAAGCAACTTCCTACTATCCTTGAGCCTCCTTTCCTGGACCCCCCAGTTACCCAAAAGTGGGGCTAAGAATCACGTACACCCCATCCGGCGCTGGGAAGTTCAAAGGCTCCTCCGGCACCGTGGACCATCCCATCATGTCCCCGTGGGAGGGGGCGGGGCAAAGCCCCAGGCAGAACAGGATGTCGGCCGCTCCACTCCTTTGGCCAGGGAGAGACCCTTGGCCCAGAAACCACCGGGAAGGAGGCTCTGGGCTGCCCGTGTCCCGGGCCCGGGGTGAGCCACTGTCCCCCAGAACCCCCACCCAGCAGAGGCTGGAGCTCTGTCCGCTGGCAGATCCAGACTGGAAATTCAGTTGGGCATGGCCTCGTCCCCACCCCACCTCCATCCCCACCCCACCCTTAGGTCCTTCCTGCTTGGTGGGGGCCTGGGGCTTGAGCTACTCACTCGAGGGCGGGGACTGGGACCCACTGGCCTTCCTGTCCCCAGCACCCCCACAGGGCCCGGTCAAGGTGCGGCAGGTGCTTGGTGCTGGTCAGGTAGGATAAGGGAGTGACTATTTGCATGTCAATATCAATAACATATCTCAGTAGAGATAGGCGGTTAGTCTGTGTCAAAATGTGAGAGGGTGGTAGTTTTTTTTTGTTTTTTTTTTTTTTTTAACAGCTTTATTGAGATATAATTCACATACTGTGCAATTCACCCATTTAGTGTATATAGTTCACTGGGGTTGTTTTTTTTTTTTTTTCTTTTTTCTCTTTTGGAGACAGTCTCACTCTGGAGTACAGCAGTACAGTCTCGACTCACTGCAGCCTCCACCTCCCAGGTTCAACTGATTCTCGTGCCTCAGCCTCCTGAGTAGCTGGGACTACAGGCGCCCACCACCACGCCTGGCTAATTTTTGTGTTTTAGTAGAAACAGGGTTTCACCATGTTGCCCAGGCTGGTCTTGAACTCCTGAGCTCTAGCAATCCACCCTTCAGCCTCATAAAGTGCTGGGATTACAGGCATGAGTTACCTCACCCAGCCTCAGTGGTTTTTAGTATAGTCACTTGGCTAGGCTGGATGGCTCACACCTGTAATGCCAGCACCTCAGGAGGCGAAGAGGGGCGGATCGCTTGAGGTCAGGAGTTCAAGACCAGCCTGGCCAACGTGGTGAAACTCCATCTCTTGCCGGGCGCGGTGGCTCATGCCTGTAATCCCAGCACTTTGGGAGGCCGAGGCGGGCGGATCACAAGGTCAGGAGATCGAGACCACGGTGAAACCCTGTCTCTACTAAAAATACAAAAAATTAGCCGGGCGCGGTTGTGGGCGCCTGTAGTCCCAGCTACTCAGGAGGCTGAGGCAGGAGAATGGCGTGAACCCGGGAGGCGGAGCTTGCAGTGAGCCGAGATCGCGCCACTGCACTCCAGCCTGGGCGACAGAGCGAGACTCGTCTCAAAAAAAAAAAAAAAAAAAAAAAAAAAAAAAAAAAAAAAAAAAAGAAACTCCATCTCTACTAGAAATGTAAAAGTTAGCCAGGCACGGTGGCGTGCACCTGTAATCCAAGCTACGTCAGAGGTTGAGGCAGGATAAGTGCTTGAACCCGGGAGGCAGAGGTGGCATTGAGCCAAGATCACGCCACTGCACTCCAGCCTGGGCAACGGAGCAAGACTCCATCTCAAAATATAAAAATTAAAAATTAAGAAAATAAAAATTAGCCTCTTCATCATAAAACGGGAATAATAAAAAGAGAGAAAATAAATAAATAAATAAATATTAACCAGCCGTGGTGGTGGGCGCCTGTAATTCCAGCTACTCAGGAGGCTGAGGCAGGAGAATCACTTGAATCTGGGAAGTGGAGGTTTCAGTGAGCTGAGACTGCACCACTGCACTCCAGCCTGGGCAACAGAGTGAGACCCTGTCTAAAATAATAATAATAATAATAATAATAATAATAATAATATGGTTAGAGAGAAAGACAGCGCTGGCTGACTGAGGTGCTGAGGGGATCCACCTGGGCTGGCAGCTCAGTGCTCCTGGAAAAGCCCCTTCTCCACTCCACACAGGGTGGGAACCCAGGACTTCCAAACAGGAGGCTTAGGGAGGCTGCTGCTGGAACCTTAGAAACCCACATTAGCAGCCCAGCATGGTGACTCATGCCTGTCATCCCAGCACTTTGGGAGGCAGAGGCAGACGGATCACTTGAGGTCAGGAGTTCGAGACCAGCCTGGCCAACATGGTGCAACTCCAGCTCTACTAAAAATACAAAGATTAGGCCGGGCGCGGTGGCTCAAGCCTGTAATCCCAGCACTTTGGGAGGCCGAGACGGGCGGATCACCAGGTCAGGAGATCGAGACCATCCTGGGTAACACAGTGAAACCCCGTCTCTACTAAAAATACAAAAACTTAGCCGGGCGAGGTGGCAGGCGCCTGTAGTCCCAGCTACTCGGGAGGCTGAGGCAGGAGAATGGCGTGAACCCGGGAGGCGGAGCTTGCAGTGAGCTGAGATCCGGCCACTGCACTCCAGCCTGGGTGACAGAGCGAGACTCCGTCTCAAAAAAAAAAAATACAAAGATTAGTCGGGCATGGTGGCATGTGCCTGTCATCCCAGCTACTCAGGAGGCTGAGACAGGAGGATCACCTGAGCCCAGGAGGCTGCAGTGAGAGGTGACCATGCCGCCACTGCACGCCAGCCTGGGTGACAGAGTGAGATCCTGTCTCAAACAAACAAAAACAAATGCTGGGCAGGGAAGGGGAAGGGAAGAGGGGAGGGGGAGGAGAAGGGAGGGAGGAGGTGGAGGGAGAGAGGGAGGGGTGGGGAGGGGAAGGGGGAGGGGGAAAGAGAAGAGGAGGGGAAGGGGGAGGGGATGGAGAGGGCAGGGGAGAGGAAAGGAGAGATGGAGGGGAAGAGGGGGGAGGGAAAGAGCAGGGAGGGGAAGACAGGGAGGGGAGATGAAGGGAGGGGGAGGGAGAGAGGGAGGGGTAGGGATGGGAAGGGGGAAGGAGGAAGGGAAAAGAGGGTAGGAGGGGGCCAGATGCGGTGGCTTATACCTGTAATCCCAGCACTTTGGGAGGCCGAGGCGGGCGGATCACATGGTCAAGAGATGGAGACCATCCTGGCTAACACAGTGAAATCCCGTCTCCACTGAAAATACAAAAAATTAGCCGGGCGTGGTGGCGGGCGCCTGTAGTCCCAGCTACTCGGGAGGCTGAGGCAGGAGAATGGTGTGAACCCGGGAGGTGGAGCTTGCAGTGAGTCCAGATCACGCCACTGCACTCCAGCCTGGGGCAAGACTCTGTTTCAAAAAAAAAAAAAAAGAGAGGAGGAGGGGATGGGGAAGGCAGGGAAGAGGACGGGAGATGGAGAGGGGAAGTAGGGAAGGGGAGGGGAGGGGAGGGGAGGGACGGGGCACCTCTGCCCTGCTCTGGGCTTCCTCCTGGGTGCAGATGGGCAGTTGCTTGTAACTTGTGCCTCCCACCTCAGGCAGGGGAGCACCTTGGGCAGGGGGAGGAGGAGGGAGGCGCTAAGGATCCTATTTCTGTCGCCTGGGAACGGAGTACTGCTCTTTCCTGTGAAGGATTCCGTGGGTTCCGTGGGGGTGCCCTCTCCCTGCACTCGCCTCCCCTGTGCTCCTGCCACACCCCTAATCCTGGGTCAAGGTCATTTCTCACCTCCCCGTATGCAGGGGTATTGAGCGTCCTGGGCAGAGACCCCAGCCCTCTGCAGACTAGGCCAGACCCCCATGAATTCAGGCCCTCCATAGTCCCCAGTTCTGCCTAAGCTCCCGAGGGGCACGTCCCACACCCCTCCCGGACTCAAGCGATGCTCCCACCTCAGCCTCCGGAGTAGCTGGGACTACAGGCACGCACCCCCACGCCTGGCTAATTGTCTTTTTTGGAGAGACAGCCTGTTTCCCAGGCTGGTCTTGAACTCCTGGGCTCAACTGATCCACCCACCTCGGCCTCACAAAGTGCTGGGATTATAGGTGTGAGCCACCATGCCCGGCCTGTTCCCCTGTTCCCTTTTTTCGTTGAGCTGTTTGTTGTTTCGTTGATGAAATGACAAAGCGATTTATATATTCTGGATCCTAGATGTCTATCCCATACGTGATTTTGCAAATATTAATATTTTCTCTTTTGAACCTTTTTTCTCTTTTGAGAAATATTAATATTACTTTCTCAATATTAATATTTATCAATATAATATCAAATTAATATTTTCTCTTTTGAGCCTTTGGCAGGGGAAGGGAAAGTCTGCCCAACAAGGGGATATTGACCCGGAGCCTGAAGTTTGAGCAGGAGGTGGAAGTGGAGATGAGGGATGGAAGAACCTTCCAGAACAAGGAACAGCAGGTGCGAAGACTAGAAACGAGTAAAGGATTTGCACCTGGGAGGTCAGACGCACTCTTTTTTGTTGCTGTTTTGAAACGGAGTCTCGCTCTGTTCCCCACGCTGGAGTGCAGTGACACGATCTCGGCTCACTGCAACCTCCACTGCCTGGGTTCAAGCGATTCTCCCACCTCAGCCTCCTGTGTAGCTGGGATTACAGGCACCCACCACCACGTCCGGCTAATTTTTGTGTTTTTAGTAGAGACGGGGTTTCCTCATGTTGGCCAGGCTGGTCTTGAACTCCTGACCTCAAACGATCTGCCCGCCTCGGCCTCCCAGAGTGCTGCGATTCCAGGCGTGAGGCACCGAGCCCGGCCTGGATGCACTCTTTACTCCGAGAGAGAAGCGTGCTGATGTCCTTCTCCTCTTTTAAGCATCCCCCACCTCACGCCTGCCCACCAGAGAGGCAGGCCCAGCCCCGTGCATATAGCCCTGAGCACCAGGTGGCCTGGACGCAGGCTCAGTGGGGCTTCGGAGCTGTGTGACCTAGAGCAAGTTACTCCCCCTCCTGACCTCAGCGTCTTTACCTGTAAAATGGGACTCACATTTCTGGTCCCCAGAAGGGTAGCTGGGAGGATGAAGTGGGTGGATTAGATATGGGAAGTGTAGGCCGGGCGTGGTGGCTCATGCCTGTAATCCCAGCACTTTGGGAGGCTGACGCAGGTGGATCACCTGAGGTTAGGAGTTCAAGATCAGCCTGGACAACATGGCCAAACCCTGTCTCTACTAAAAATACAGAAGTTAGCCGGGCGCGGTGGCTCACGCCTGTAATCCCAGCACTTTGGGAGGCCGAGGCGGGCGGATCACGAGGTCAGGAGATCGAGACCATCCTGGCTAACCCAGTGAAACCCCATCTCTACTAAAAAATACAAAAAACTAGCCAGGGGAGGTGGCGGGCACCTGTAGTCCCAGTTACTCGGGAGGCTGAGGCAGGAGAATGGCGTGAACCCAGGAGGCGGAGCTTGCAGTGAGCCGAGGTCGCGCCACTGCACTGCAGCCTGGGTGACAGAGCGAGACTCCATCTCAAAAAAAAAAAAAAAAAAAAATACAGACGTTAGCTGGATGTGGTGAGGCGCTCCTGTAGTCCCAGCTACTCGGAGGTTGTAGTGAGCCGAGATCGCGTCATTGCACTCCAGCCTGGGCAACAAAGTGAGACTCTGTCTCCAAAAAAAAAAGATATGGGGAGTGTAGAGTGACACCCACAGGTGCCAGCTAGGGCTGCAGCCTAATCTCCCTTCCAGGGTTCCACATTCAGGATGTCTTCTTTCCTCAGCCCACCTGGCGCTGGCACTAGGATCTTATGAAGTCCCAGAGAGCGTCCTCCTATGTCTGTGACCATTGCTCCTCCTCCCTCCTGCCTCCTCCTCGATGCTCCTCCTCCTTCCTCCCTCCTCCCGCTCCTTCTTGCTCCTCCCCTCCTCCTCCCTGCCCCTCCTCCCTCCTCCCTGCTTTTCCCTGCTCCTCCTTCCTCCCTCCTACTTCCCCCTCCTCTGTGCCCCTCCTCCCTGCTCCTCCTTCCTCTCTTCTACTCCCCCTCCTCCTCCCTGCCCCTTATCCCTCCTCCCTGCCCCTCCTTCCTCCCTTCTCCTCCTTCTTCCTCCCTACTCATCCCTGCTTCTCCTCCCTCCTCTTCCCTACTCCTCCCTCCTTGTCCTCCTCCCTCCTTGTCCTCCTCCCTGCCCCTCCTTCCTCCCTCCTCCTCCTTCTTCCTCCCTACTGACCCTTGCTCCTCCTCCCTCCTCTTCCTTACTCCTCCTCCCTCCCCCTACTCCTCCCTGTTCCTCCTCCTTCCTCCTCTCTGCCCCTCCTCCCTCCTCCTCCATGCCCCTCCTCCCTCCTACCTGCTCCTCTTCCTTGCTCCTCCTCCCTCCTTCCTCCTCCAAGAGCCCAGGGAGCCCAGGGTCGGTGTAACACAGCTGCAAAGCCCTGACAGGAAGGGTCTCCCGCGGCCTGAGAAACGGTGTGAGCTGGGATTCTGGGAGGAAGGGGGACCCAGGACAGCCACTCAGGGCCCAGCCTTTGTCTCTGCACAGAGCTCAAGTCCAGATTGAGGGAGGAGGGGAAGGAGACCTGGACGGCGGTGTTCCTGGGAATTCTAGATAGTTCTAGATACTGACGGAAGTTGCAGCAACATCTGCGTTTGAACCTGCCACTGCTCCAGGCCTGGTGACCTCCAGCCTTTAACCTTGGTGCTCAGTGAGCCTCACTCCAAGAGGCAACCAGCCACCAGCCACCAGCCACACTCAGGGGGCCCAGTAGGCACCCCGCAGCATGGAGGGCCTTTGGTGCTATCTCGGCAGCGATCCCACAGCTCAAGAGGTGGTGCTGGGGGCTTTCAAACCTGCCCCATTTTCTTGCCTGGAGGGAGGAAGGGATCTCAGCTGCATGGCCATATTTTGAACCTTGTTGCTCCCAGCCCACGCCCCCAACCAGGCTGGTCCTCTCCAAGGACCCCTGCCACCCAGTCCTGCCACTGAGCCTTTGCTGACACAGTTGCCCGTGTTGGCCCTGCCACCATCAGGAATGTCCTTTCCAGCACTCAGCTGTGGATTCCCCTCCTTCCCGGGACTTCTCCTCTAGGTTCTGGCTAAATTTGCCTTGAGCCCTTAGGGCGGCTGTAAATTCTAATTTCTGGGCCCCAGCACGGAGCACCGTGGTGAGGCTGCAGGCTCCCCAGGGATGGACAGGGGCTCTTATCTTATCTTATCTGTCCACAGGTCACTGCAGGAGAGCCCTGAACATTTGTGGGTCATGAAAGCAATGTCCTGTGAGGGGAGAGAGCAGGGTGGCAGGACCACAGGACTGCCCATGTCTTCCCCGGCAGAGGTTCGAGTCACCTTCAGCAGGTCACCTAACTTGCAGGGACTCAGCTGTCGCAGAGGTTGTGTGGGGAGAGGCAAACCTGGTCAGCCTATTTGTGGGGTGCAAACAGAAGGGATGTGGGCCTCACTGGAAGTCTGCAGAGAGGATTTGCCCCTCCGTGGACGCTTCTCTCTTGGTCTATGATGAGGTCCTTTTTTTAAATTTTTATTTATTTATTTATTTATTTTGAGACGGAGTCTCGCTCTGTCGCCCAGGCTGCAGTGCAGTGGCCGGATCTCAGCTCACTGCAAGCTCCGCCTCCCAGGTTCCCGCCATTCTCCTGCCTCAGTCTCCCGAGTAGCTGGGACTACAGGCGCCTGCCACCTCGCCCGGCTAGTTTTTTTTGTATTTTTTAGTAGAGACGGGGTTTCACCGTGTTCGCCAGGATGGTCTCGATCTCCTGACCTCGTGATCCGCCCGTCTCGGCCTCCCAAAGTGCTGGTATTACAGGCTTGAGCCACCGCGCCCTGCCTTTTTTTTTTTTTTTTTTTTTTGGAGACGGAGTCTCACGCTGTTGCCCAGGCTGGAGTGCAGTGGCGCGATCTCGGCTCACTGCAAGCTCCGCCTCCCGGGTTCCCGCCATTCTCCTGCCTCAGCCTCCTGAGTAGCTGGGACTACAGGCGCCCGCCACCGCGCCCGGCTAATTTTTTGTATTTTTAGTAGAGACGGGGTTTCACTGTGGTCTCGATCTCCTGACCTTGTGATCCGCCCGCCTCGGCCTCCCAAAGTGCTGGGATTACAGGCTTGAGCCACCGCGCCCGGCCCTTTTTTTTTTTTTTAAACGGAGTTTTGCTCTTGTGGCTGGAGTGTAGTGGTGCGATCTCGGCTCACCACAACCTCTGCCTCCCGGGTTCAAGCGATTCTCCTGCCTCAGCCTCCTGAGTAGCTGGGATTACAGGCATGCAACACCACACACGGATAATTTTTGTGCTTTTAGTAGAGATGGGGTTTCCCATGTTGGTCAGGCTGGTCTCGAGCTCCTAACCTCAGGTGATCCGCCCGCCTCGGCCTCCCAAAGTGCTGGGATTACAGGCATGAGCCACCGTGCCTGGCCTGTGATGAGTTCCTTTGCGGACAGGGAAACTGAGGCTCTCAGAGGGGATTCTATCTTCCCCAAGGTCACAGGCCAAAGGACAGCAGAAATATCGTCAGGCCTGTGGCCTGATGTTCAAACAGGAGGCCCTGGTCGGCCGCAGTGGCTCACATCTGAAATCCCAGCACATTGGGAGCGGAAAGATTGCTGGGGGCCAGGAGTTCCAGGCCAGCCTGGGCAATGTAAGGGGTGAGATCCTGTCTCTATGAGAAAGTTTCAAAAAATTAGCCGACCATGGTGGCTCGCACCTGCAGTCCCAGTTACTCAGGAGGCTGAGGCAGGAGGATCGCTTGAACCCGAGAGGCAGAGGCTGAAGTGAGCTATGATGGTGTCACTACACTCCAGCCTGGGCGACAGAGTGAGACCCTGCCTCACACGAAAACATAAACAAAACAGGAGGCCCTGCTGTCCTGAGGGGCTGGTGGTGAGTCACTGGTGGATGAGGAGAGAGCTGGTGTCCAGGTCCCAGCTGGGGTTGAGTCCTCACCTGTGCTGTCCCCCAGGGGGGCCTCTCTGCAGACCTCCATCCCTCCCCTGGGAAGCCCAGCAGAAACCTGAGACTGGGCCTCCAGCTCCAGGTCGCCACTGGGCCCAGGGCTCTCCTGCCCACCCGCCAGGGACTGGGGAACAGGTAACTCCTGCACCACCCTCAACCCACCTGGCCTGTTGCTCCAGGTGTGGCCTGGAGGCCCCGGGGCCCGCACACCTGGTCAGCTCACAGGCCAGGAAGGGGAGTGGAGGGAGGGGTGGGGCTGCCGGCCGCTGCTGGTTTCGTTTTGAGCCGGGCCCCTTCTCCTTCCTCCCTCCCTCCCTCCCACTCCTCGCCAGACCCCTGCTTTCTGGGAAAGGCTGTGACAACTTCCTCTGAACTCTCCTTAACCTGCCCTGGAGCCCAGGGCCCCCAGGAGGCTGAGTTCCGCCTGCGGGACCTGAGGCTTCCTGCGGGTGACACACCTCCACCCATGGCCACGTGGCCCCAGACCGCCCACCTTCTAGAAGGTTCTTTCTGTGCTGCCCCATCATGTCCCCACCCCAGGTGGAGCTGTCCCCTGCCTGCACCCCATCCACCCTGTGTCCCAGGCTCTGCACACAGGAAACTGCTCCAGGGAGGGCTGCCTGAGACCCCCGCCTCCACCCCACATTGTGGACATCTGGGCTGGATGGTTCTCTGGGGGTGGGGCCGCCCTGGGCACTGCAGGGTGCTGGGTGACATCTCTGGCCTCCACCCACTCCATGGCAGGGGCACCCTCCGTCTTGACAACCACAGATATCTTGGAGTTGCCAAGCCTCCCCTGGGTGGGGGGACAAAATTGTTCCTGCTAAGATCCAGTGGGCTGAATGACATCTGTGGGGAGACAGAAATGACTGAGTTTTGTGCCGGCCGGTCAGGCAGTCCCTGGCAGACAAAATTCCCAAGAATTTGCATCCAAAAAAACAAAACAAAACAAAACCACTGGGCGAGGTTGCACTTGCCTGTCATCCCAGCACTTTGGGAGGCCAAGGTGGTCGGATCACTTGAAGTCAGGAGTTCGAGACCAGCCTGGCCAACATGGTGAAACCCTGTCTCTACTAAAAATACAAAAATTAGCCGGGGGTGGTGGCACATGCCTGTAATCCCAGGTACTTGGGAGGCTGAGGCAGGAGAATCACTTGAACCCGGGAGGTGGAGGTTACGGTGAGCCGAGATCATGCCACTGCACTCCAGCCTGGGCAACAGAGCGAGACTCTGTCTCAAAAACAAAAAAAGAAAAAACCCTAAATTTTTCATATTGATTCCAAGGTGAAATGGGAATATTCTGGCTCTGTAGGGTTAAATATACTATCACATCATCTGTTCTTTCTCTTTTTTTTTGAGACAGAGTCTCGCTCTGCCGCCCAGGCTGGAGTGCAGTGGCCGGATCTCAGCTCACTGCAAGTCTGCCTCCCGGGTTCACGCCATTCTCCTGCCTGAGCCTCCTGAGTAGCTGGGACTACAGGCGCCCGCCACCGCGCCCGGCTAGTTTTTTGTATTTTTTAGTAGAGACGGGGTTTCACCGTGTTAGCCAGGATGGTCTCGATCTCCTGACCTCGTGATCCGCCCGTCTCGGCCTCCCAAAGTGCTAGGATTACAGGCTTGAGCCACCGCGCCCGGCCCACATCATCTGTGCTTTTCTTCTATTTTGTTTATTAATATATTTTTATTTATTTATTTATTTATTGAGATGGAGTCTCCCTCTGTCGCCAGGCTGGAGTGCAGTGGCGCAGTCTCAGCTCTCTGCAACCTCCACCTCCCGGGTTCAAGCGATTCTCCTGCCTCAGCCCCGCAAGTAGTTGGGATTACAGGCGCCCACAACTATGCCCAGCTAATTTTTGTATTTTTCGTAGAGATGGACTTTCACCATGTTGGCCAGGCTGGTCTTGAACTCTTGACCTCAGGTGATCACCCACCTCGGCCTCCCAAAGTGCTGGGATTACAGGCATGAGTAACCACACCCGAACAGTATTTATTTTTTTTTGAGACAGAGTCTCGCTCTGTCACCCAGGCTGGAAGGCAGCAGCACAATATTGGCTCACTGTAGCCTCCGCCCCCTGGGTTTAAGCGAACAGGCCAGCTAATTTCTGTTTGTTTGTTTTGAGACAGAGTCTCGCTCTGTCGCCCAGGCTGGAGGGCAGTGGCACAATCTTGGCTCACCGCAGCCTCCATCTCCTGAGTTTGAGTGAACACGCCGGCTAATTTATGTTTGTTTGTTTTCAGATGGAGTCTCGTTCTGTTTTCAGATGGAGTCTCGCTCTGTCGCCCAGGCTGGACTGCAATGGCACGATCTCGGCTCACTGCAAACTCTGCCTCCCGAGTTCAAGTGCTTCTCCTGTCTCAGCCTCCTGAGTAGCTGGGATTACAGGTGCGTACCACCACGCCTGGCTAATTTTTGTATTTTTAGTAGAGACGGGGTTTCATCATGTTGGTCAGGCCAGTCTCGAACTTCTGACCTCATGATCTGCCTGCTTCGGCCTCCTAAAGTGCTGGGATTACAGGACTGAGCCACTGCACCCAGCCCGTGGTTTTTTTTTGAGACGGAGTCTCGCTCTGGCCCCCTGGCTGGAGTGCAGTGGCACAATCTCGGTTCGGTGCAACCTCCATCTCCCAGGTTCTAGTGATTCTCCTGCCTCAGCCTCCCTAGTAGCTGGGAATACAGGTGTGTGCCACCATGCCTGGCTAATTTTTATATTTTTAGTAGAGATGGGATTTCACCATGTTGCCCAGGCTGGTCTCGAACTCCTGACCTCAAGTGATCCTCCCGCCTTGGCCTCCCAATGTGCTGGGATTACAGGCGTGAGTCACCAGGTCCTGCCTTTTCTTTTCTTTTCTTTTTTGACAGAGAGTCTTGCTCTGTCGCCCAGGCTGGAGTGCTGTGGCAAGATCTCAGCTCACTGTAAGCCCCTCCTCCCGGGTTCATGCCATTCTGCTTCAGCCTCCCTAGCAGCTGGGACTACAGGCGCCCGCTACCACACCGGCTTTTTGTACTTTTTAGTAGAGACAGGGTTTCACCATGTTGGCCAGAATGGTCTTGATCTCCCGACCTCGTGATCCGCCTGCCTTGGCCTCCCAAAGTGCTGGGATTACAAGTGTGAGCCACCGCGTTCAGCTGCCTTTTCTATTTAAAATGTTTTAACGGGGAAATTCTGGCCGGGCGCGGTGGCTCAAGCCTGTAATCCCAGCACTTTGGGAGGCCGAGGCGGGTGGATCACGAGGTCAGGAGATCGAGACTATCCTGGCTAACATGGTGAAACCCCGTCTCTACTAAAAATACAAAAAAAAAATAGCTGGGCGTGGTGGTGGGCGCCTGTAGTCTCAGCTACTCGGGAGGCTGAGGCGGGAGAATGGCGTGAACCCGGGAGGCGGAGCTTGCAGTGAGCCGAGATCCGGCCACTGCACTCCAGCCTGGGAGACACAGCGAGACTCCGTCTCAAAAAAAAAAAAAAAAAAAAAAAAAACAGGGAAATTCTGCTAAAACTGGGACATGTACATAATGTACATTTCGTCTGGGGTGCAGCATGCACATTGGGTTGGGGTGGAAGGGATGGGGACAGGATGGGGACGCCATGGCGTGGGGGCCCTTGTGGAATCTCACCCTCTGGGCGGCCGGTTGCTTCTCCGGCCTCATTTCATTTGATGACCTTTCCACTTGCCCCACCCCGGGGCAGCTGTTGCAGGAGGAGAAGGAAGTGTGTGCCTGTCCCAGGGCCAGCCTGGGTCCCATCTGGGGAGAATTCCACAGGATGAAGCGAGCGGGCCGTCGCCTGTGACCCCCACTTCACAAATCGAATATTTCAGCAAATCCTGCCCGGCACACAGCCTGGGACACTTGCATGGAGCCCGTGACTTTTTGGTGTGTCTGGAGACAGACTGCGCTATGGAGATGGATGTGAGGGCTGCCCATGCTCTCCAGAGACAGAAGCCAGCACACATGACCAAGTCAAGCGCTGTTTATGTACGATGAAAATACCCAGGTGGGGGGCCGGGTATGGTGGCTCACGCCTGTAATCCCAGCACTTTGGGAGGCCGAGACGGGTGGATGGCTTGAGGTCAGGAGTTTGAGACCAGCCTGGGCAACATGGTGAAACCCTGTCTCTACTAAAAATACAAAAATTATCTGGGCGTGGTGGCACATGCCTGTAATCCCAGCTACTCGGTAGGCTGAGGCAGGAGAATTGCTTGAACCCGGGAGGCGGAAGTTGCAGTGAGTTGAGATCGTGCCACTGCATTCCAGCCCGGGCGACACAGCAATACCCTGTCTGAAAACAAAACAAAACAAAAAATACCGAGCTGGGAAAACAGCCGATAAAAAGCTGTAGGTTGTCTCCTTGGGGCCACAGGTGGTATACCCTAGGTCCAACGTGGGCCTCAGACATGGGGACAGGGCTCTCGTGTTGTCTGGAGGGTTTTGTTTGTTTGGGACGGAGTTGCGCTCTGTTCTCCAGCCTGGAGTGCAGTGGCGTGATCTCGGCTCACTGCAACCTCCGCCTCCCAGGTTCAAGCGATTCTCCTGCCTCAGCCTCCCGAGTGGCTGGGATTACAGGCATGCGCCACCACACCTTTTTTTGGTATTTTTAGTAGAGACGGGGTTTCACCATGTTGGCCAGGATTGTCTTGATCTCTTGACCTCGTGATCCGCCCGCCTCAGCCTCCCAAAGTGCTGGGATTACAGGCATGAGCCACTGCACCCGGCCGAGGTTTTTAAGAATAACCACGGAGGCCGGGCGCGGTGGCTCAAGCCTGTAATCCCAGCACTTTGGGAGGCCGAGGCAGGCGGATCACAAGGTCAGGAGATCGAGACCACAGTGAAACCCCGTCTCTACTAAAAATACAAAAAATTAGCCGGGCGCGGTGGCGGGCGCCTGTAGTCCCAGCTACTCAGGAGGCTGAGGCAGGAGAATGGCGTGAACCCAGGAGGCGGAGCTTGCAGTGAGCTGAGATCCGGCCACTGCACTCCAGCCTGGGCAACAGCGTGAGACTCCGTCTCAAAAAAAAAAAAAAAAAAAAAAAAAAAAAAAAAAAAAAAAGAATAACCACGGAAAACCTCAACACGTTTGTGTAAAACCTTCCAATGTCTAGGAATGAGCTGCCCCGGGCGCCCCAAGGCCTGACCTTCAGTGATACCCCCTTCACCCTAAAGTCCTGTAAATGTTATTTATTTTTTATTTATTTATTTATTTATTTATTTTTTTTTTTTGAGATGGAGTCTCGCTCTGTTGCCCAGGCTGGAGTGCAGTGGCGCGATCTCGGCTCACTGCAAGCTCCGCCTCCCGGGTTCACGCCATTCTCCTGCCTCAGCCTCCCGAGTAGCTGGGACTACAGGCGCCCACAACCGCGCCCGGCTAATTTTTTGTATTTTTAGTAGAGACGGGGTTTCACCGTGGTCTCGATCTCCTGACCTTGTGATCCGCCCGCCTCGGCCTCCCAAAGTGCTGGGATTACAGACGTGAGCCACCGCGCCTGGCCATATGTTATTTATTTTTTGAGACGGAGTCTCGCTCTGTCGCCCAGGCTGGAGTGCTGTGGCCGGATCTCAGCTCACTGCAAGCTCCGCCTCCCGCGTTCACTCCATTCTCCTGCCTCAGCCTCCCGAGTAACTGGGACTACAGGTGCCCGCCACCTCGCCCGGCTAGTTTTTTTTGTATTTTTAGTAGAGACGGGGTTTCACCGTGTTAGCTAGGATGGTCTCGATCTCCTGACCTCGTGATCCGCCCATCTTGGCCTCCCAAAGTGCTGGGATTACAGGCGTGAGCCACCGCACCCAGCCAATTTTTTGAATTTTTAGTACAGACGGGGTTTTGCCGTGTTGGCCAGGCTGGTCTTGAATTCGTAACCCCAGGTGATCCACCTGCCTCAACCTCCCAAAGTGCTAGGATTGTAGGCGTGAGCCACTGCACCAGGCCAAG
Source organism: Macaca fascicularis (assembly GCF_037993035.2). Classification (NCBI taxonomy): domain Eukaryota; kingdom Metazoa; phylum Chordata; class Mammalia; order Primates; family Cercopithecidae; genus Macaca; species Macaca fascicularis. The sequence goes on from NC_088393.1 coordinate 4,822,311, forward strand.
TCCCGCAACCTTTTTTTTTTTTTTTTTTTTTTTTTTGAGACAGAGTCTGGCTCTCTCATCCAGGCTGGAGTGTGGTGGTGCGATCTCGGCTCACTGCAACATCCGCCTCCCGGGTTCAAGTGATTCTCCTGTCTCAGCCTCCTGAGTAGCTGGGATTATAGGTGCCCACCACCATGTCCGGCTAATTTTTGTATTTTTTGGTAGAGATGGGGTTTCACTATGTTGGCCAGGCTGGTCTTGAACTCCTGACCTCAGGTGATCTGCCCACCTCGGCCTCCCAAAGCGCTGGGATTAGAGGCATGAGCCACCGCACCCAGCCCATGCCCTGCACACTTTAAAATGCTGCATGTTTTACAGGAAAGGGTCTGGCCCCGGGATGCAGGGCAGTCCTATCCCCGGACTGCAGCGCGTCTGTGGCCAGGGCAAAACGGGGCATCGCCCGGTGTGTAGCCACCTTTGGGAGCACCCGGGATCCCTTCCCAGGCCTCCGCAGTGGAGAGCATGAGGCGACAAGTCCAAAGGGCAGCAGGCGGGAGGGGGGTCTCGGATGAGGCGGCGGTTGCGTCTGGGGAGTTTCTTGTGGGGAGCAGGAGCTGACAGACCTAGAAACTGACGTCATGGACGCACTCTTGCCACGTCTACAAAGTAGTTTCTAGAAGCCTGATCCTGAAGTGAGGCGGGGAGACAGGCAAGACCACAGTTTCTCTCCCGTCCTTCCCTCTGGGGTGCTTTGGGGTTCCAGTGAAACTGCAGGATGGCCTCGCACACCGCGAGGACCCTGGCGCGGAGTCCGTCCCCACCCAGCCCCCTGCTCCCCTGGAACCCAGTGTCCTTTCACTCCTTGCCAGTGGCAGGGGGTGGCCAGGACCCTGGGGTTTCCAGGACCGCCCAGAGGTCCCGCCTGCTTGGAGCACACACAGGCAGCCAACAAATTCCCCTCAGCCCTCCCAGCAATCCTGAGGGTCCTGGTTACCCACAGGGCGGCCCCTTCAACACTTTTATTTTTCTCCTATTTTTTTATTTTTTGGAGCCACACTGTCGCCCAGGCTGCAGTGCGGTGGTGTCATCTCGGCTGACTGCAACCTCCACCTCCACCTCCACCTCCCCAGGCTCAGATTCTCCTGCCTCAGCCTCCTGAGTAGCTGGGACTACGCTGTGCACCCCACGCCCGGCCAAGGTTTTTTTTTTTTTTTTTTTTTTTTTGTAGAGATAGGGTTTCACTCTGTTGCTCAGGCTGGTCTTGAACTCGGCTCAAGTGATCCTCCTGCCTCTGACTCCCAAAGTGTTTGGATTACAGGCATGAGCCACCAAGCCTGGCTTTTTTTTTTTTTTTTTTAAAGTCATGTGAGACTTTAGGGGAAAAATATGAAGGAGCAGAGAAGCCCGGGGAGCTGTTTGCAGGAGGTATCAACTCACCTCTTCCTTGGTGTCTGCAGAAAAAAAAAAACCACACAAGACTAGAAGGGTCACCCTAAGAAGAAAAGGACGATCCAGCAGTTCCCACAGAACCACAAGCTCCCACCTTCTGCTTTGTTTTCTCCAGAAATACAGTGCCGGCCACCCTTCCCCTACAATTCGCCTGCAGATAAGTATCAGCTTGCTGGTCGTCTCCAGGAAGTACTGAAGGGGGAGGCTCGCAGCCTCACGAGCTTTACAGAGCTCAGAGGGGCCCTAGAGCGGCCCAGCCGCCCCCACATCTAGCCCAGAGGGCGACTCCTCTGTCCAGGGACACGGCCCTGAAGGCAGAAAGGCTGGGCGTTGGGTCTCGGACAACTGGAGAAGCAGGTGACGGGCCTCCGGGAACCCTGAAGATCCCAGGACAAGCCCTCGCCGTTTCATCTGCAACCCACTGCGGCGGAAAGGCTCAGAGGCCCGAAAGGGTGACATGCCCTGGTGGTCACTTCTGATTTGTTGGGTGAGGAGAGGTGACAGAACCGCCCGCCTGGGCTGGGCCTGCTGCAGGCACGGGGGCGGCGGGGGAGTGCAGGGCGTGTCTCGGGACCTGCTGGGGTTTCCAGCCACACCGACAGCTTGGAAAGCCGGTACTTCCTTTCTGCGGGCCGAGTCTCAGCTCAGCAGCCACTGCTGGGAGCCGCCGCTCTCTGAAGCGCGGGGACAGGGAGAGGACGGTGTCACACTGGGGAAGAAGCAGGGGCGGCCTTCCCTCGGAGGCTATGTGACAGGAGCCGCGTGGAGGAAGTGGCTTCCATCACAGAAGGCTGAAACTCTGCCTTCCACAGAGGCAGCGACAGTGGTGGGGAGGACAGAGGGAAGCCACGTGGCACTTCCCTTCTTTTCCAGTCAGAGCCCTGCTCTGTCGCCCAGGCTGGAGTGCGCTGGCACCATCGCGGTTCACTGCAGCCTTGATCCCCTGGGTTCAAGCGATCCTCCCACCTTAGCCTCCTAAAGCAATGGAATGACAGGCAAGAGCCGCCGCCCCGGCCTCGCTCTCCTTCCTTTCGGTGAGAGCCGCCATCCCCTGGGGGCTCACTGCAGGTCTCCATCTCTGACCCAAAGGGAGCGGCTGGCCCTCGGGAGAGCCCTGTGCCCTCAGCCTTGGCGCCCCGCAATGCGGGCCAGCTCAGGGATGCCCTCTCCATGCCAGGCTGAAGCGAAACCCAGCACCCAACGCCGAACGGAAGAAAGAAGCACGATGGTGCGGCTTGCTTTTTCTCTCCCTGTTTCGTTTTGTAACCTAAGGAAGCAGAGGCTCTGAGACCACACACAGCAGCGTCGCCCGTCCCCGGAGGCACCTCGGCCGGGACGGGCAGGAGAGGAGACCCCCGTCCCTGCGTGCGCAGTTGCCCCACCACAGTGCTCTCCGCAGGGGTGAGGCAGGAGGGTGGGTGGAGGCGCCAGCCTGTCCTCAGCTGGAAGGGCGGGGCGTGGACAGGGACGGTGGGCAGGTCACCAGCGGGACGCGGGGAGCCCAGCTGCTGTCACACGGCGGTGCGCGTGGGTGTGCCGGGCTGGTTCAGTCGCAGGGTTTTACACAACCACCCGGCAAAATCCACTTCTTCCACCTCGGACCGCTTGATGAAGGTGTGGTTCTGCAGGGAAAGGGGAGCCGTGAGTATCCGGGCCTGGAGTGCCAGTAGACCGGGGAGGGCCAGGGTCTGCCCAGCGCTGGCAGATGGTGCAGGACGGAAAGCAAAAAACAGAGGAGACCCTCCCTCCGTCCCAGGAAGACGCACTCGGGGCAGGAGAGGGAGAGCCACCCAGGAAGGGGCAGGGGCGTCCGCCAGGCCTGCGAGGGGTCTCAGGATGCTGCGCTCCACCCGGGGCAGCGACACCACCAGCCCGGCAGCCTGGGCTCCCAGGGCAGGGTCTACGCTCACGCAAGCCGGGTCCTCCGGCCGCTGTGGACACTGGGGCTGGATCGTTCTCTGGGGTGGGGCCATCCTGGGTACTGCAGGGTACTGAGCAGCACCCCTGGCCTCCACCCACTCCATGCCAGGGGCTTCCCCAAGTCACGACACCACAATGTCCTCAGCCATTGCCAGGGTCCCCCGGAGCAGGACAGTCTAGGCAAGAACAGGCTGTTCCACAGAACTGCCTGCAAAGCACTGTACAGGCACCGTCCCACCCGCCAGCACATGAGGCTCCAGAGCCCCGGGAGTGGCTCCTGTGGCTTGAGAACAAAAGCCTCAATTGTATTTCAGTTCAACAAATTAAATTAATTACTTTTAGTTTTTTTTATTTTTTATTTTTCTGAGACAGAGTTTTGTTCTTGTTGCCCAGGCTGGAGTGCAGTGGTGTGATCTTAGCTCACTGCAACCTCCGCCTCCTGGGTTCAAGAGATTCTCCTGCCTCAGCCTCCCGAGTAGCTGGGATTACAGGGATGTGCCACCACACCCGGCTAATTTTTGTATTTTTAGTAGAGACAGGGTTTTACCATGTTGGCCAGGTTGGTCTCGAACTCCTGACCTCAAATGATCCACCTGCCTCAGCTTCCCAAAGTGCTGGGATTACAGGCATGAGCCACCGCAACCAGCCTTAATTTTTATTTTTTGAGACAGTCTTGCTCTGTCTCACAGGCTGGAGTGCAGTGGCACAATCTCAGCTCACTGTAATCTCTGTCTCCCAGGTTCAAGTAATTCTCCTGCCTCAGCCTCCCAAGTAGCTGGGATTACAGGCCCGTGCTACCACGCCCAGCTAATTTTTGTGTTTTTAGTAGAGACCAGGTTTCTCCATGTTGCCCAGGCTGGTCTCGAAATCTTGGCCTCAAGTGATCCACTCGCCTCGGCCTCCCAAAGTGCTGGGATGACAGGCATGAGCCACTGTGCCCGGCCCCATTTAACACATTTAAACAGCCATGTGTGGTTAGTGGTTCCTGTACAGGACAGCACGACATGAGAAGCCTCCCGGTTAGAAGGGCTGGGGGAGGAGGGCGGGTGCCCTTAGGGAAGAGGCTGGGCTGGGCCACCCCACGGCGGGTGAGCAGAGGCCTTTGGGGTTCCCAGGAGGGTGGCGTCCAGGACCTTGGGCCCCCGAATGCTGCCTCTTTTGCAGCTGGAGGCAGGCAAGGGTGTCTCCCTAAAAGTCGGTGCAGGTATGGGTGAAAAAACAACCAACTTGATAGGACACATCTCGGCTAGGTCCACAGGTTACTAGGCTACCCCACAGGGGAACATTTTTAAGAAGCTGGTTCAAAAAAGGCTATTTCAGCCAGGCGCAATGGCTCATGCCTATAATCTCAGCACCCTGGGAGACCAAGGTGGGTGGATCACAAGTTCAAGACCAGCCTGGCCAACATGGTGAAACCCCATCTCTGCTAAAAACACAAAGATTAGCCGGGCATGGTGGCACGAGCCTGTAATCCCAGTTAGTCGAGAGGCCGAGGCAGGAGAACTGCTTGAACCTGGGAGACGGAGGTTGCAGTGAGCTGAGATTGCGCCACTGCACTCCAGCCTGGGCGACACAGCAATACTCTGTCTCAGGGGGAAAAAAAGAAAAGTGATTTCAACATTAGTACTCCTCTCTATTTATGTATTTATTTTGGAGAGGCACAGTCTCATCATGTTGCCCAGGCTGCCCTTGAACTCCTGGCCTCAGCCATCCCCCCATGGCACTAGGATTCCAAGCGCCCACCACTGTGCGCAGCCTGCCTCATTAAAAAAGAAAAAATGTCACATATGCCAGGTGCAGTGGCTCACACCTGTAATCCCAGCCCTCTGGGAGGCTGAGGTGGGAGAATCATTTGAGCCCAGGAGTTTGAGACCGGCCTGGACAGTTAGCAAAACCCTCTCTCTCTAAAAAACTAGCTGGGCAGGTTGGGTGCGGTGGCTCATGCCTGTAATCCCAGCACTTTGGGAGGCTGCGGCAGATGGATCACCTGAGGTCAGGAGTGTGAGGCCAGCCTGGCCAACATGGTGAAACCCCGTCTCTACTAAAAATACAAAAATTAGCTGGGCGTGGTGGCGGGTGCCTGTAATCCCAGCTACTCGGGAGGCTGAGGCAGGAGAATCGCTTGAGCCTGGGAGGCTGAGACTGCAGTGAGCCGAGATTGCTTCATTGCACTCCAGTCTGGGAGACACAGTGAGACTCTGTCCAACCCTCAAGAAACATACAAAGCTGAAAGCCACATTCCGGTATCACAAGGTGCACGGGTTGGGCACCTGTAGCTGGCATCTCTTCTTTTCTTACAGGCACAGAAAGTAGCGGGCTGTCTAGGAGGGCGGGGCTCCAATCCACCCATCAGCTGTGGAGGGGTTCGAAGGCTGCTGACGGTGGCCGTGGTGCGGGACAGCACCCGGGGTGTAGGCTGGGCTGAGGGGCAGGAGGATGATGCCCAGGGCCCTCCTCTGAGGGCATAGTCCCCGCTGGGAAGGCGAGTTTTGGTGAACAGCTAGGCTTCCGAGGGTATCAGAAGATGGGAGTTTAAGGAGACACCGAAGCCGGGCGCGGTGGCTCAAGCCTGTAATCCCAGCACTTTGGGAGGCTGAGACGGGCGGATCACAAGGTCAGGAGATCGAGACCATCCTGGCTAACACGGTGAAACCCCGTCTCTACTAAAAAATACAAAAAAAAAGCTAGCCGGGCGAGGTGGCGGGCGCCTGCAGTCCCAGCTACTCGGGAGGTTGAGGCAGGAGAATGGCGTGAACCCGGGAGGCGGAGCTTGCAGTGAGCTGAGATCCGGCCACTGCACTCCAGCCCGGGTGACAGAGCAAGACCCTGCCACAGTGTGCACAACAGGGACGGTCACCCTCTTGTTTGCAGGGAAAGGAGCTCGGGGAGCTGAGAGCTGCCTCCAGCCTCTCATGAGGGCAAATGAGCCTGGGGTCCCATCCTGTGGGTGCGGGACCAGCACCAGGCAGGAGCGGTGGGGCTCAGAGCCCACCCTATGCTCCCCGCAGCCACTCCAGGATGGCTTCTCTCGTGGACGACGGAGACCCACAGAGGGTCCTCGGTGTGGCCTGGCACACCTGGACTGCCCACATCCTGGTCGCAGGTGCTGGCTCCCGGGGCAAAGCCAGGCCCAGCAGCCTTATTTCCTGGGGCCCGGGTGGCAGCCTGCACCCTCCCGGCCCCAGAACCCGCTGGCATCACTCACCGTGAGCATCTTCAGGTCCGCCCGCTCCGCTGGGTTCTTGATGAGGCTGGGGGTTCCAAGAGGCAGGACCGGGAGGCAGTAGGGGAGACAAGATAGGGCAGTTAGTTGGTGGCCCCAGGGCACCTGCGTTTTGGGCTGTGGCCGGGGGACGCCTGGATCTGTGGCACAGACCTGCCTGCTCTGCTCTGCCGCCTGGCAGCGGACGAGGGCTCCACCTCTGCCCTTTGGTGCCAGGGGCAGGACACCCCTGTGGGGAGGGTGAGAGGGCGGGAAACCCCGCCTGGTGGGTCAGAAGCCTGGATGCAACCCCAGCTAACTTTCTAATAAAAACCTTCTTCAGACACAGAGCAGCCCCGTGTGTGGGTCAGATGCTGTCCCCGGCCTGCCGGAGGACACGTCAAGGGCCCAGGACAACTTTAGCACCAGGAGTGCGGTGCCATTTCACAGCGCCCCCAGCTCAGACACACGGACTGGCCCTATGGGCAAGCGGGTGTCCCCAGCTCCTCCCCCGTGGTCTGTGGCCCATGCCTGAGGCCCACGCCACAGATGCTGCTGGGTGCTTGGGGGCAGGAGAATGGAGAGGGGTTGGCAATCCTCCTAGAACCTGCAGGCGGGCCTCGGGGAGCCCATGGCCAGCACATCAGGGGTCCGCGGACCAGGCAGAGGCTTCTCCGGCTGCAGACGGTGAGGCAGGGACACTGTCATGTCCACAGGGCCTGCAATCCTGCTTCACCCCCAGGCTCGGGGACAGGATGGCATGGCAGCCAGGAGCTGCAGCGCCACAGCCCTGGGAAAGGGAATCTGGCTTCCTGTTGGGCTCAGAGTCCTGCATGACCCTGCACTGGGATTCTGGATGGGCAGGCTGGGCCAGGGGCCCCACCCAGGACCTGGAAGGAGTGGCACATCTGGGTCCTGGCCAGGGGTGCGGGCGGCCCGGCTCCACCTACCATTTATTGACAAACTCCTGGAAGTCGGGGGTGAACACACCGTTGGGCAGCTTAGGAGGCGGCTGTGGAGGAGAACAGAGGGTGGGGTCAGCCCTGGGCGTCTTCAGGGACCCTTGGCTGTAGCCCTCCCAACCCCTGCCTGTCCTGTCCAGTCACCCACCCTGCAGGCCTGGCCGACACCACATGCCAGCTGAGCTGCACCCTGTGAGAGCTGGCCTTCTCCCAGAACTTCTCGTTTGAGAGTCATGGCTGGTTGGAGGGAAGGAGAGAGGGGTGCACCCCCCTTTTATAAACAAGACAACTCCTCGAGTATCATCAATTGCTTCCTTCCCCAGTGACGCTGGCTGAAGGATGAGCTTTGGGACTGGGCCCCACAGAGGAACAGCTAGGTCCAAAGTTCTTTGGTTTTGAGACAGAGTCTCGCTCTGTCGCCCAGGCTGGAGCATAATGGAGTGATCTTGGCTCACTGCAGCCTCCGCCTCCAGGGTTCCAGCGATTCTCCGGTCTCAGCCTCCCGAGTAGCTGGGATTACAGGTGCCCGCCACTGCACCTGGCTAATTTTTGTATTTTTAGTAGAGACAGTATTTTTTACCAGGTTGGCCAGGCTGGTCTTGAACTCCTGACCTCAGGTGATCCACCCGCTGTGGCCTCCTAAAGTGCTAGAATTACACACCTGAGCCACTGTGCCCAACCAAACGGGGTCCAAAATTTTAAGCCCAAGCACTGGAGAGCCCGGCCCAGCACACACGTCCCTGGAGTGGGAGTGGCCGTGGAAGTGGTGCCGGCAGTGCGGGGTCAGGCCTCTCCTGCGCAGGGGTGGGAAGAGGCAGGGGAGCAGTGGGGGGATGTGTGCACCAGGCCTGGGTGTGGCTGCCAGGTGCAGGGAGGGCTGGGTCACCAGGGCCACCCCACCTGGCCCTGTCATCATCTCGCCACCCAACTCCAGGCCTTGCCCAGTCTGCAGGCAGCTTAGATGCCTGTTTCTCTGCCCCAGCTCCAAAGGGCTGCCAAAGACACAGAAGCCCACAGAAGGCTCAGGGAGGTGGCCCGGCCTGGTCACGTGGCCAGCAGGACCTTGGGGTGCAGTCCTGTGCCTCCCTGACAGCTGCAGGCCTGGGAGGAGGCCAAGCCCCTCCTTGTGCCTTGGTTTACTCATCTGGGTGGTGGAAACCCTCACACTTGGCTCACGGGGTGGTTACAGGGACTGACGGAACAGGAGCCACTCCAGGACCTATAGGTCCTTCTAGGCTCTCTGGCCTCCTTCCAAGAGGCAAGGGCCACGCCTGTCCCTTTCTCCGTGGAAGTGGGGTGATTTATGAGTCCACACCCATGGGCTCCTGGACGCTCTAATGCAGAGACACTGGACCACTGCTCAAGCGGTAGGCTGGCTCCTTGGCCTGAGCCCGGGGCTGCTGGCACGCACCTCCCGCTAGACTCAGGGCGAGAGGCTGCGGCGGGAATTCTGGGTGCGTCTTCATAAAAAAACAAGGCCCTTGGGAAGGAGCTGGGCTTGTGCAGCACAATGGAAGACGGGAGATGCGATGCACGTGGAATTGGTTCAAGAATCACTTGAACCTGGGAGGCAGAGGTTGCAGTGAGCCAAGATCGAGCCACTGCACTACAAAGCTAGACTTTGTCTCAAAAAAAAAAGAAAAAAATAGCTGGGTGTGGTGGTGCACACCTGTAATCTCAGCTACTCGGGAGGCTGAGGCACGAGAATCACCTGAGCTTGGAAAGTGGAGGTTTCAGTGAGCCGAGATAGCATCACTGTACTCCAGCCTGGGTGACTTTTTTTTTTTTTTTGAGGTGGAGTCTTGCTCTGTCGCCCAGGCTGGAATGCAGTGGCGCAATCTCCGCTCACTGAAACCTCCACTTCCTGTGTTCACGCCATTCTCCTCCCTCAGCCTCCCTAGTAGCTGGGACTACAGGTGCCTGCCACCGCGCCCAGCTAATTTTTTGTATTTTTAGTAGAGACGGGGTTTCACTGTGTTAGCCAGGATGGTCTCGATCTCCTGACCTCCTGATCTGTCCGCCTCGGCCTCCCAAAGTGCTGGGATTACAGGCGTGAGCCACCGTGCCCGGCCCAGCCTGGGTGACTCTTGCTCTACTGAAGAGAGAGATTTTGCTTCCAAAAAAAAAAAAAAGAAAAAGAGAAAAGAAAAGAAAAGCCAAAAGGCGTCGAGCACCAACCTCATTCACAATATAGTCCAGCAGTTCGAAGATGGCCATGGCGGGCCGGCTATCCATCCCGTGACCTGCACAGGGAGAGAGATGGAGGTGAGAGGGGCCAGTGGCCACCTCACTACTTCTGGGGGTTGGGCTCCCAGGGGCTGATCACCACCGGGCACCCTCCTCCCCACGCCAGCCTAAATCGGAGGTGGGTGTGCAGAGGCACAGGACAAAGCCCCTCTGCCTGACGCTGCGTTCCATTCCCCGGGATGCCTGAGCCTCTAGTGAATTAAAAAAACGGCAAAAGGAACATGAACATTTTTTGAGAAGTCACATTTCGCTCGGTGAGGCTTGCCGGACGTGCCAAAGTCATCACCCTCCTCTCTGGCGGGCAGGGGGAGGGACGGTGCTGACTGCAGGCAAGGACAGCACTGTGACCTTGCATGGAGCTGCTGGCGGTGATGGTGGCAGGCCCCGAGTGCCATTCAGGGCGGGAGACCGGCTAGGGGTGGCTGACCCGTCTGAGAACCAGCTGGCCAGGCCTGGGCTTGGCCGCTGGACTTTCGCCTTCTGCCTGTCCCAAAATGGGCAGGCGGGCTGGGGCCCTGGGCTGGGGGCAGGGCTGGGGACGGTGTACCACCTGGGAGGGGCTGAGGCCAGGCCTGAGTATAAGGACTTGGGGGACTCTCCCTGGGACGAGATCAAGACATCCCAGCAGTCTGGCTGGAGGGGAGGGCTTGGGTTTGCCAGTGCTGTGAAAATCACCTTCTCACAGCCCCAGCCCGTCCGGGGTAGAAGGACCACAAAACGTGGCCTGCTCGTGTCATAAAATACCAGTCAGCCTTTCAAAAGGAGCCAGGCTCTGACACGCACCACGGCGTAGAGGACCCTCGAGGACACCGCTCCGGGAGAGAAGCCACACACAAAACACAGAAGGCCACACAGTGTGCGATCCCGTTTCTGTGAAATGCCCAGGACGGGCCAGTTCACAGAGGCAGGAAGGGGACGGAGAGTGACGGCTGATGGGGACGGAGAGTGACGGCTGATGGGGACGGGGTTTCCTCTTGGGAAGCTGAGAAGGTTCTGGAATTAGAGGTGATGGGGCGCAGCACTGTGACTGAAAACCACTGAAATGAGTGAGTTGTGGGGAGTGTGCTTCAGTTCGGAAACGTGGTTTTAAAACCAACCAGAGTCCGCTACAGGGTCCTTTGGGGTCTAACTCCACTAACTCTCCCTGATGTCTGACTTCAAAAAAAATCACAGGACCCTCCCGTGACTCTGCACCAAGCAGGGTCCGCCCCTGGTTCTTCCCTCAGGCAGTGGAAGTGTCCGCTCAGGCGTCTCTGGCTGGCGTCTGGGAGCTCCCGCTCCCGAGGTGCCCGCCCTAAGCGTCGGATTGTCCTCTGCGAGCCCAGCTGTCCCTGGGGCCTGAGCCCTCCCGCCCCCTCCTGGGCTGCGTCCCCTCCTGTGTGTGTTGGGGCCGGAGCCAGCAGGCCACTGAGGGCCATGCCAAGTCAGATCTCCACTTCGGGGCTCCCTGGAAGGCTTGGCCTGCACACAGGAGCGTGTCACCTGCAGAATCCAGGCTCTGCAGTGGCCAGTTTCTTCCACTTTTCTGTACGTCTGAAGGCGTTCAGGATAAAATGTTGGAAAATCTAACTACCCAGGGGCTTGGCGGCAAAGCTGCGCTCCCAGATCCCGCCAGCTGGCAACAACAGGTGCAACTGCCTGGACAGAACAGGTTTGGGGCACTCACTGCTTCCAGCTCTGTCCCGGGAAACCCCAGGACCATCTGAGGACTGCTGACCACAGTCGGCACCATCCAGGGGGACAGGTGGTGCGACAGGGGCAGAGGAGAGGCAGCTGCTGGCCCAGGCACAGCAGGCCCCGCACAGGGTACTGCGCGTCCGGACCGGAAGTTGCAGACGCAGGCCGTACCGCTGATGGGGCGCCCGGGGGGTCTCGGCCGAGGCGAGATGCTGTGAGGCTCTCCTTCTTCCCCGTCGACCACTGGCCGGCCAAAGATGGCCTCCAGCTCCTTGGCGTCGGGCGGGGGGATGGGGTACCTTCCGATGGCCAGCTCCACCAGGGACAGGCCCATGCTCCAGATGTCCGACTGCACCGAGTAATGTGTGCCCTGCAACCGCTCCGGCTGCAGCAGAGGCAGGAAGGAAAGAGCCCAGAGGGGCGAAGATGGCAGCTGGAACCCGGGAGGCTTGCCCCATTACAGCTCCAGTCACCCTCTCCATGGCTAATGACCACAGCAATGGACGGAGAGCTGTTAAGCAATTCTACCTCCCGGCTCAGCAACCCAGGGCCTCCCTGCAGCACTTGCTGAAGAGGCTCCAGCCCGACGCCTGGAGCTGGTGTCGACCGCAGCTCTTGAAGAGCCCACAACGCTCAGCGCTTTTGGGAATGGACGATCGGCCCCAGGAAGCAGGGGCCTCCTTCTCCACGGCTAACATCCAGAGCCTGCTCCAAGGCTCAATTTGGCAGGCTGCTGAATCCCCAGTCATTTCCTAAAAGACCCCAGAGTCCAATTTCTTGGTCCAGAAATGAAGTAAGGGCCAGGTGTGGTGGCCCATGTCTGTAATCCTAGCACTTTGGGAGGTTGAGGTGGGAGCCCAGGAGTTAAGACTAGGCTAGCCCCTATGGCGAGACCCCGTCTCTACCAAAAGCATTTTTTAAAAAATCAGCCAAGGCTGCCGGGTGCAGTGGCTCATGCCTGTAATCCCAGCACTTTGGGAGGCTGAGGCGGGCAGATCATGAGGTCAGGAGATCGAGACCATCCTGGCTAACACGGTGAAACTCCATCTCTAGTAAAAATACAAAAAATTAGCCGGGCGTGGTGGTGGGCGCCTGTAGTCCCTGAGTCTCCTACTCAGGAGGCTGAGGCAGGAGAATGGCGTGAACTCGAGAGGCGGAGCTTGCAGTGAGCCGAGATGGCGCCACTGCACTCCAACCTGGGTGACAGAGCGAGACTCCGTCTCAAAAAAAAAAAAAAATTACCCAGGTGTGGTGACAACATGCCTGTAGTCTCAGTTGCCTGGGAGGCTGAGGCAGGAGAATTGCTCAAACCCAGGAGGCACAGGTTGCAATGAGCCAAGATTGTGCCATTGCACTCCAGCCTGGGTGACAGAGCAAGACTCTGTCTCAAAAAAAAGAAAACAAAGAAAAAGAAAAAGAAAGAAAGAAAGAAACCTGGCAGGCATTGCTAGAGACAAAAACCTCTGTGAGAATTCCAACAGGAAGGGGAGATCTGGCTGGGTGTGGGGCTCAGGCACACCTGCTGGCAGAATCCCAGCACTTTGGGAGGCTGAGGCAAGAGGGTCACTTGAGCCCAGGAGTTCATGACCAGCCTGGGCAATACAGCGAGACCCCGTGTCTACAAAAGACTGATAAATTTGGCCGGGCGCGGTGGCTCAAGCCTGTAATCCCAGCACTTTCGGAGGCCGAGACGGGCGGATCACGAGGCCAGGAGATCGAGACACGATCCCGGCTAACACGGTGAAACCCCGTCTCTACTAAAAAATACAAAAAAACTAGCCGGGCGAGGTGGCGGGCGCCTGTAGTCCCAGCTACTCGGGAGGCTGAGGCAGGAGAATGGCGTAAACCCGGGAGGCGGAGCTTGCAGTGAGCTGAGATCCGGCCACTGCACTCCAGCCTGGGTGACAGAGCAAGACTCCGTCTCAAAAAAAAAAAAAAAACAAAAAAAAACCAACCAAACAAACAAAAAAAAAGACTGATAAATTAACAAATAAAAAATAGCAAGGGGAATCCGAAAAGCAGGCTCCCAGCCTTGTGGCACCCAAGCCTTGTGGCAAGTGGGCAGAGCTGACGGAGGGGAGGGTGCAGCTGGGGTGGGAATGTCCCGGGGGCGCTCATGGCCATGTAGGCGCGTGTGCCCATGAAGTAGCTGGGAAAGCCTTGTGGGAGGTGGGGAGAGAGCTGCGCAGGAGAACTGGCGGGGAGAGCGGAGGGGAAGAGATGGAGGGGAGAGCTACGTGGGAGAACTGGGGGCGAGAGCTGAGGGGGAGAGTTGAGGGGAGAGCTGGGGGGACTCACAGCCGGGGGGACTCACAGCCATGTAGGAGCGTGTGCCCACGAAGGAGTTGGCCATGGAGTCGATGAGCTGGCCGCTCACCCCGAAGTCACACAGCTTGATCTCCCCTCTGGAGTTCACAAGGATGTTGGAGGGCTTCACATCTGGGGGCGGCAGGTGGCGAGTGAGGGGCGCCCAACATTTGCCTGCCAGCCCACAGGGCTCTGAGGAGGGCGGGTTGGGCCTTACCTCGGTGCATGATCTGGTGCTTCTCTCGGAGATACGCCAAGCCCCGGAGAACCTGCAGGGGAGCACGGAGAGGGTCACGGGACAAGGCCGCCAGGACTTAGCTCCTGACCGAGCCCAGGGGTTGGACCTGAGCAGCCAAAGCTGGAGTGAGGGACCTGCGGCAGGAACCCTGTTTCAGGCTGGGAGGAGCTCGCTGGGGCGGAGCAAGCGAGGGCAGACGATGCTGATGGTCCTGTGCTGTGTGCAAGTAAACCCCGGTTCCCACACGGCTGCAGTGTGGCCGATGCCATTACTGCCTCTGAATCAGGGCACACGGCTGAGCCCCAGGGAAGCTGAGACGGTGGCCCACAGCCCGGGAGTAGGCCGGGCTGCTGAGTTTGCCCACACCAGCCTGAAGGGCAGCATCTGTAACGCATCTGGGGCCCCAGGGACTGTGCTAAGGGCCCGCAGACGGGACGGGCTAAGGGTGCCCGGGAAGGACGCTGCTTCCCCCAGGCCCACCCTGGAAGGAGCATCCCGAGAAGTGAAGGAAGCAGCACAGGCAGTGCTGACGGCAGCTTTCTACTCTGAAGCGCGTGTCTGGCAGCACGCAGCCTGTGTCTTAATCCCAACTCCGGTACGGGCAGGCGGGACTCGGCCCCTGCTATGGGCAAGGTGCAAGCTCCTAGAAGCAACACGCACGGTCTGCTGAGGCCACACGGCTCTGCGGAGCAGCTGCGCTGGAGACCGGGCAGCAGAGACGCCCTTGGCCCCGGTGGCATTTCTAACAGCAAGGGGGAGTGTGTCTGGAGGTCCTGGCGTCCCACGTCCCACCCCAGGGTTTCCCCTTCAACAAGCTCCTGTCCCCCGCAACGTACCAGCGGCCAACATCCCCCTGCCACGAGGCTCAGAGAGGACCAGCATGGCAAACAGAGGATACTAAGAGTGAAGAGGAAACCTCACGTCTTCACTCGGCAGATGGTGACCTCGGGTCCCAAAAGGGACGTCACTTGTTCAAGCTCCACAGGGGGTGGGCACAGCCTTGGCCACTCTCTTTCTGCAGGGGCCACCCTAACCCCCACCGCACCGTGAGTGGCTCCTGGAACCCTGGCCGTGTGGAGGAGGCCTGTGCGGGGTC
The DNA here is from genome assembly GCF_037993035.2 of Macaca fascicularis. NCBI lineage: Eukaryota > Metazoa > Chordata > Mammalia > Primates > Cercopithecidae > Macaca > Macaca fascicularis. Next base: position 4,837,388 of record NC_088393.1, read on the forward strand.
TGCGGCGGGACTCACCGCAATGCTGACTTTCCCCAGGATCTCCTCGGGGATCCTCTTGGCCTCCTTCAGCACCTGGTCCAGGGAGCCGCCATCCTAGAGGGCACACGACGAGTGAGTGCAGGCTCTGAGCAGGTGGCTGGGAAGCCACGGATGCGTCCCCCCAACTCCCGGCGAGGGGGCGGTCTGCCTCCTGACTGATGGGAAGCAGGGGCGGGAGCCCAACTCCACCCACTGGTCAAGGGGCCTTCTGATAGTTTTGCTTCGGGTCTGCACACCCGCCCACAAGGTAGCAGAGAAACAGGGCCCAGGGCGCCCCCGCCTCCCGTCCCTTCCTGGAATCAGTTGCGTGACTCGGCCCTCCTGACGTCGCCACGGCAGAGGCTCTGCTCCAGGCCAGCCCAAGCCGTGGCCGGGGGCTCAGCCAGCTGTGGGGCCTGCACTCCCTGAAGCCTGCATGGTGGGCTTGTCTGTGCGCCATGGGAGGCGGCCAGGCTGGAGATCAGCTTCCTGGGCCTGGGTCCTCTTCCCAGCACACGAAGGGAAGGGGAGGGTGAGGGCGTGGAGGAGAAGCGGGCGCTGCCCATATGGGAGGAGACGGAGGGTTGCTGTGTGCCTGTCCAGACCCCCACAGGGGCTCCCTAACCAAGCCCTGCGCCTGTCCCTGCCGCTTAGGACAGAAAGGCCAGGTTGAGTAGGACCAGGTGCCGGGGGTGCATGGACTGTAGGACGGACCCCAGTGAAGCCAGCCCAGGTGACCGTGACCTTAGCCACTCCCCACAGCCTCGGTCTCCTCGCCGCTGTGCCGGGCATCCTGTGGAGGCCTGGGAACCAGTCATCATGGCTAGGCTGGCCCCTGGGTGCGGCCCCACCTCCATGTCACGAATGGTGAAACAGAAATTCCATGTCTTGCCCAAGGCTGCCTGGCAACAAGCCTGGGGACCCAAACCCCCAAATGCCAAAACCCCAGGCCCTGGGAGCCACCCAAGATGCCTCTTCAGAGGTGGAGGCTCCAGACACACCTGCCAGGCCACCCCCAGGACAGCAGGGGTGACCGGCCGAGTTCCCACTGCCACCGTCTGGCATGCTTCTCTTCTGCGCTCAGCAGGAGGAAAGCGGAACTGAGGCTGGAGAGGCGAGCCAGGGAGCCTGGATTTCCCCACCACGCTGCTCCAGGACTCCTGCAAAAGCCCAGCCTTCCCCAGGACGGCTTTCATTCACATGGGTGGGAGGAGCCGGGGGAGAAATCCTGGGACTCAGGGGTGCCCGGGTTGCCGCTTTCTGGCCACTTCTGCCCAGCTAGGCTCGGAGAGAAAGGCCGAGGGCAGTTCTAGAGAACCCGACACGCTCTGAGGCCTCTAGAGCACAGATGTGACTCCATCCACCAGCTCCAGGCTGAAGATGCAGACACACAGGGTGGGAGGGCAGGTGTGGCCAGGGTCCAGACAGCCCAGGAGGAGGGGCTGGGATGGGAGCTCCGGTGAGCCAGGGCCAGGTGGAAACTGCTTCCATTCTCAGTTGTTATCAATCTACCTTAAACTAATTCTTTAAAAAGAGGCCAGACATGGGCTAGGAGCAGTGGCTCACGCCTGTAATGCCAGGACTTTGGGAGGCTGAGGCAGACGGGTCACTTGAGGTCAGGAGTTTGAGACCAGCCTGGCCAATACGGTAAAACCCCACCTCTGCTAAAAATACAAAAAATTAGCTGGGTGTGGTGGTGGGCGCCTGTAATCTCAGCTACTCCGGAGGCTGAGGCAGGAGGATCGCCTGAACCCGGGAGGACCGCCTGAACCCGGGGGGACCGCCTGAACCCGGGGGGACCGCCTGAACCCGGGGGGATCACCTGAACCCGGGGGGCGGAGGTTGCCGTTGCTCGAGATCACGCCACTTTTCTCCGGCCTGGGTGACAGAGCGAGACTCCTCAATTTAAAAAAAAAGGCCAGACGTGGTGGCTCACACCTATGCTCCTACCCCTTCGGGAGGCCGAGGAAAACGCATGCTTGAGCTGAGGAGTTTGAGACCAGCCCGAGCCACACAGTGAGACCCCATGTCTACAAAAGGTACAGAAATTAGCTGGGCGTGGTGGCGCAAGCCTGTAGTCCCAGCTACTCGGAAGGCTGCAGTGGGAAGATCCCTTGAACCTGGGAGGTCAAGGTTGCAGTGAGCCGAGATCGCCCCACTGCACTCCAGCCTGGGTGACAGAGGGAGACCCTACCTCAAAAAAACAAAAACCAGAAAGAGACCAACAACTTCAAAGAGGCAGGGTGGCGGAAAACAAACCAACACAAACCAACACAACCAACACAGCCAACGCAGCCAATGCAGCCAGCGCAGCCGAGGCAGCCAACGCAACCCTAAAACCCTAAAACCCCTGCTCCCCAGCACAGCTCCTTCAGTCTCCGTTCCTCAGAGGGTCACAATCAATGTTTGCTGCGTGAGGAAACTGAGAAAGCCCTTCCCAGGAGGTGAGGGCGGGCGCAGTGCTGGGCTGCAAGCCTCGTGAGCTGGCGGAAGGCGCCTCACAGGAGCTGTCTCTGCGGCCGTCTTTCTTCACTGTGACATCGGCGCCAGGTCACTCTCTGGGGTGGGGCCGGTGTGGGCACTGCAGGGTGCTGAGCAGCGCCCCTGGCCTCCACCCACTCCACGCCAGAAGCACCCCGCAGACGTGATAACTACACACGTCCCCAGACAGCGCCAGGTGTCTCCTGGGAGGGAGAACTGCCCCTGGTTGAGAAGGGCTGGTCTCCAGCTATAAAGACCAACGTCTGGCAGGACAAGCAGTTTGTCTGAGTCACAGAGACAGGATGTGGCGCAGAGGGTATTGCAGCTGTGTACTGCTGGCTCCAAATCTCACTCTGTGCATGACCACACACTTCTACCGTGTGTGCGTGTGTGTGTGTGTCCGTGTGTGTGTGTGTGTTTCAAATAGTCTTGTAACTGTACTTTTGTTACATAGGTAGTAGGCGAACACACATTTTTCTTGTATAAAATTCAAACGAAGATAAAAAACCCGGACGCCCCATCGCTTCCACCATTCTCCCCTCAAGTGTGACTCAGATTGTTCCAGATCTTTTCTTTCTCTCTGTGAGACAGGAGTTGCCCAGACGGCAGCAGAGTGGTGGGATCTTGGCTCGCTGCAGCCTCGACCTCCTGGGTTCAGGCAATCCTCCCACCTCAGCCTTCCAAGTAGCTGGGACTACAGGCGCGACATCAAGTCCTGCCAATTTTTTGTAGAGACTGGGGTTCCTCACGTTGCCCAGGCTGCTCTCAAACGCCTGGGCTCAAGAGGTCCTCTCGCTTCAGCCTCCCAAGAGGCTGGGATTACAGAAGTGAGCACCTGGTCCCCAGATCTGACTGTGTATTTGGAAATACAGTCTCAGGACTCACTCTGTTGCCCAGGCTATAGAGCAGTGGCTCAATCATAGCTCGCTGCAGCCTCGACCTACTGGGCTCACGTGATTCTCCCAAAGCGCTGGGAGGCCGAGGCAGGAGGGTCACTTGTGGACAGGAGTTCAAGACCAGCGTGGGCAACAGAGAGAGACACCATTTCTACAAAAATAAGCAAATAAATTCGCTGTGCATGGTGGCTCGTGCCTGTGGTACCAGCTACTCGGGAGGCTGAGGTGGGAGGATGGCACCAGTGTACTCTAGTCTGGGCAACTCAGCAAGACCCTGACTTGAAAAGACAATAAATAAATGAAAGGGCCAATGCTATGTTTATTTTCTTTTTCTTTTATTTTGAAACGGAGTCTTGCTCTGTCGCCAGGCTGGAGTGCAGTGGCATGATCTCGGCTCACTGCAAGCTCCACCTCCCAGGTTCGTGTGATTCTCCTGTCTCAGCCTCCTGAGCAGCTGGGACTACAGGCGTGCACCACCGTGCCCAGCTAATTTTGTATTTTTAGCATAGATGGGGTTTCAACATGTTGGCCAGGATAGTCTTGAACTCTTGACCTCGTGATCCGCCTGCCTTGGCCTCCCGAAGTGCTGGGATTATAAACGTGAGCCACGGCGCCCAGCCCATGAGATGTTTATTTTCTACAACCACCCCTCCACTACATGAGTAGTGTTGTATTTGGGGATACTCCCATTCAGTACACCCTTGTGGATTTCACTTTGCCACTGCAAAGCGGCCAAATATCATTCTTGAATCGCTCCCTTAGTGATGGACACGTCCAGTTTCCATTACTGCAGAACAACGTGGGCATTCCTCAGCAGATTTCACGAGACCCCGAGAAAGGCCAAGGGGCACCTCTATGAGGTCCCTAAGTCACTGGCTCTCCTCTCCCATCCCATGAGGTCCCAGTGTCCACTGGGTTCTTGCCCCGAGTTATCCAGCAATAGGTTCAGGCCCAAGGGAAGCAGCCAGCCCCATTGTTCCTAAGCTCCAGTCACCAACAAGTGCTGGCCATTTTATATAAATACATGACTGCGCACGGTGGCTCACCCCTGTAATCCCAGCACTTTGGGAGGCTGAGGCGGGAGAATCATTTGAGCCCAGGAGTTCAAGATCAGCCTGGGCAACATAGTGAGATCCCATATCTACAAAAAACTTAAAAAACTACCTGAGCGTGCTGATGCACCTGTAGTCCCAGCTCCTTGGAAGGCTGAGGCAGGAGGATCGCGTGAGCCCAAGAGGTGCAGGCTGCAGTGAGCTAGGATCATGCCACTGCACTCCAGCCTGGGTGACAGAGAGAGACCTTGTACCCCCCTACTCCTCAAATAAAAGAAAATAAAGAAGACACAGAAATATGGGGCAATTGCATAGAAATACAGGGAAATGGCCGCAGGACACGGATGCAACACCCCGTGCGTGCCAAGTGCCATCCTGGGGAGAGCTCACATAGTCCTCACCCCAGCAGGGGCTACCGCCTCCCTCGGCTTCACAGCAGAAGCAGCAAGAGTCCTGTCCTGAACCCGTGGTGAGAGTGAGCAGTGGGGCCGAGACCTCATCTGCACGCCCATCCTCAGCCCTGGTGCTAAGCTGCCTCTTTGCCTCACTGGGGTGGCCTGGAAGGGAATGAATCAGGTGCTGGGCAGGCCCTGCCGTGGAAACCTATGGGCACATGGGTGAATTCCGAGGGCACCGTTCAGCATGGAGAGGATTCACAGGGCCGGCGAGGGTGGCAGGGATGGCCCCCTTGGATGGCTTTACTTCCTAGGATGCTGCCCTGTCAGGGCTCACCTGATGCTTTAAAATCAACATGTTCCACATTGTTTTTTTTAGTTCTTTTTTTTTTTTTTTTTTTGAGACGGAATCTCACTCTGTCGCCCAGGCTGGAGTGCAGTGGCGCCATCTTGGCTCACTGCAAGCTCCGCCTCCCGGGTTCACGCCATTCTCCTGCCTCAGCCTCCTGAGTAGCTGGGACTACAGGCGCCCGCCACTTCGCCCGGCTAATTTTTTTTGTATTTTTTTTTTTAGTAGACACGGGGTTTCACCATGTTAGCCAGGATGGTCTCAATCTCCTGACCTCGTGATCCACCCGCCTCAGCCTCCCAAAGTGCTGGGATGACAGGCGTGAGCCACCGCGCCTGGCCGACTTTTTTTTTTTGAGACAGTCTTGCTCTGTCGCCCAGGCTGGAGTGCAGTGGCGCCATCAGCTCACGGCAAGCTCCGCCTCCAGCGTTCAACCGACTCTTGTCCTGAGTAGCTGGGACTACAGGCGTGCACACCACACCTGGCTAATTTCTGTCCTTTCGTAGAGATGGGGCTTCACTACGTTGCCCAGGCTACTCTTGGACTCCTGAGCTTAAGTGATTCACCCACCTCAGCCTCCTAAAGTGCTGGGATTATAGGCGTGGGCCACATTTTTTTTTTTTTTTTTTGAGATGGAGCCTCACTCTGTTGTTGGAGTACAGTGGTGCGATCTCGGCTCACTGCAACCTCTGCCTCCCAGATTCCAGCGATTCTCCTGCCTCAGCCTCCTGAGTAGCTGGGATTACAGGCACTCGCCACCGTACCTGGCTAATTTTTACATTTTTAGTAGAGACAGGGTTTCACCATGTTGGCCAGGCTGGTCTTGAACTCCTTACCTCAGGTGATCCTCCCACCTCGGCCTCCTAAAGTGCTGGGATTACAAGTGTGAGCCACCGCCCCTGGCTAGACAAACTTGGAACTTTTAAAGAATGCACCCCATAAACACAGACAGCATGGCCTGTGTCTCCCTCTTGCAGCTTGGTGGTCTGTGTGGTGTCCCCTGGGGTGCCAGCACCCACTCAGGGAACCCCCATTTTAAATTCACCAAGAACAGAGGTTGGGGGAGGGTTGCCATGCTCTCCCGTTTCCGCATGGGAAGCAGGGGTCTTGAGAGCTGAGTCAGCCACATGAGGGGAGGACGAAACTCCTGAGTAGAGCGGGTGCCTGATGGGCGCGAGGAGCGGGAAGACGAGGAAGACGAGGAGGAATGGGGAGCACTACATGACAGAGGGACCACCTCAGACCACAAAGCACTTCCTCATCCTTTCCTCGCCCTTTGATGCCGCCGGCACCGTGACTCTGCGAGCAGCGGGGCAGACGCCAGGTCTCTCCCTTGCTGGCGGGAAAGGGGTTCCAAGGCGGGTGCCGCCTTGCCCGAGTCACATGGCTATGTGGGGGCCTTGCTCAAATTCACTTCCTGCCTTTATTACAAAATTGTCAAAGGGGATTGCACGTTTGCAGGGTGTCACCCAAGCATTCTGGTTTTGCAAACGATGCCGTGTGGCGGGCAGTCTGATACCTGATGAGCTCGGTGTAGTGGGGTCGGCAGCGTTTCCTCCGGGGTTTTGAGCTCTGGCCACTTCTCCTTTTGTTCCACCCAATCTTACCCACTTCTGAGCTTCAAGGCCAGACAGTCTTTTTTTTTTTTTTTTTGAGACGGAGTCTTGCTCTGTCACCCAGGCTGGAGTGCAGTGGCCGGATCTCAGCTCACTGCAAGCTCCTCCTCTCGGGTTCACGCCATTCTCCTGCCTCAGCCTCCCGAGTAGCTGGGACTACAGGCACCCGCCACTTCGCCCGGCTAGTTTTTTGTATTTTTTAGTAGAGATGGGGTTTCACCGTGTTAGCCAGGATGGTCTTGATCTCCTGACCTCGTGATCCGCCCGTCTCGGCCTCCCAAAGTGCTGGGATTACAGGCTTGAGCCACCGCGTCCGGCCGGCCAGACAGTCTTAACAAGGGGGCACATCGGAGTCCATGGAGGGGGTGCCTGTGCCCCACCCTAGAGACTGTGATCCCACAGATCTGAGCTGGGGGAGGCACAGACCCGCCTTGACAAGCTCAGACTGCCACATCTTCCTGAGAAGGCCATTTAAAAACGGTCATCAGCTTAGTTTTGTTTTGAGACAGCGTCTCGCTCTGCTGCCCAGGCTGGAGTGTAGCGACGTGACCAAAGCTCACCGTAGCCTCAACCTCCCGGCCTCAAGGGAGCTTCCTGCCTCAGCCTCTCATGTAGCTGGCGCTACTTTTATCCCCATTTTTAAATGTTGTTAAAAATCTTAAAACAGGCACGTGCCACCACACTCACTTAATATTTTCAATTATAGAGATGGTTTCTCACTCTGTCGCCCAGGCTGGTCTCGAACTCCTGGGCTTAAAAGATCCTGATTACAGGCATGAGCCACTGTGCCCGGCCTGATAATGATCAATTTTTAATCGCATCTGCCCTGGAACCCAGCAATTCCCTCACACGGTTTAACCTCACAGGTTTGCCTGCGAGTCAGTACCTTGTTACTTGAGATGGGGCAGAGACTGGAAACAACCTACGTGACCCCCAAAACGGGAGTGTTTTCCCTCTCTGCTGTCCTAACGATACCCGGGATACAGCAAGAGAAAAAGCAAAGCCGGGAGGAAGGCATGAGTGCTTAAAAAACAAAATCATTGGCCGGGCGCGGCAGCTCATGCCTGTCATCCCAGCACTTTGGGAGGTCGAGGCAAGAGGATCACTTCAGGTCAGGAGTTTGAGACCAGCCTGGCCAACATGGTGAAACCCTGTTTCTACTAAAAATACAAAAATTAGCCAGCATGGTGGTGGGCACCTGTAATCCCAGCTGCTCGGGAGGCTGAGTCAGGAGAATGGCTTGAACCTGGGAGGTGGGGTTGCAGTGAGCCGAGATTGCGGCACTACTAGACTCCAGCCCGGGCGACACAGTGAGACTGGCTCTCAAAAAACACAAAAAGAAACAAAACAAAACCAAAGCATCTATATACACAGCTGTATGGCACCCCCTGGAAGCCGGCGCACTGCTGCCTCCGAGGAAAGGGCCATGAGGGGGAGCCTTCCTTCTCCCCAACATGCTCTATTCCAGGGAGGCCCTGCCCCTGCCTCTGTCCCGGACGCACTCACCATGTGCTCCATGCAGATGCTGATCTCCCCGTCGCTGTAGAAGGCCCCGTAGAAGCCCACGATGTATGGCGAGTTGCACTCATGCAGGACCTGCAGCTCGCGGATGATCTGGTTCCGGATGGCCGGCTTGATCTCAAGGTGGATCAGCTGCCGGGGAGAGGGGGGAGATCAGCTTGGGGGCGCCCGAAAATGGGATGAGGACATTTGGGGCCTCTGCTCTGCAGGCGTTCACAACAGTGGTCAAGACCAACTCAGCCCCCGCTCCGCAATTCCACCCCTAGATGTTCGCCTAGGAGAAGTGGACACGTGCGTCCGCACAGAAACGTGTCCACAAGTGCTCATACCACCACGATTCACAGCAGGCAAGGGTGGAAAGAGCCCAGGCGCCCACTCAGGGCAGAGCAGGCCAACCCAGCGCAGCCCATCCCCCACCGAAACAGGACTCAGCCGTAAAAAGGAACCAGGCCTTGACCCCGGCCACGGCGTGGATGGACCCTGAGGGTGTCACACTTAGTGCGAGATGCCAGACACAAAAGGCCACACAGTATGTGATCCCATTTCTATGAACTGTCCAGGACAGACTGATCCAGGGACAGGAAGGGGATGCATGGGTGGCGGGGGCTGGAGGAGGGGACGGGGGTGACTGCTGATGAGGACAGAGTTCTTTCTGGGGGGATGGAATACTGTAAAATTGACTGTGATGATGAGGACAATGTCATGAATATACTACAATCCACTGAGTCACACACTTTCAAAGGGGACACTGTAAGGTATGTGAATTACACCTCGATAAACCTGTTTTCAAAAAAGACCAACGAAGCAAATACTTAATTCCCGCTCAGTTGTAGTGGGAGCTGTGTGAAAGCGTTTTTCCCCGTCAAACCAGACTTTGACAAAGTGCTCACCTTTCCCAGGAGGGAGGCAGGGCAATGGCTCCCCTCCAGCCCTCTCCCTGCTTGGGGTGGGTCTATCTCGAGCCCCTTCCCACCCTCAAGCTGGAGACACCCCGTGGAGACGTTAGGCACACAGAGCCGCGGACGCCCCTGAGGATTCTCCCTCTCCTTCCACCCAAGTTCAAGACGGCAGGGGAAATCTTCATCAAACTGACCCTGGTGCCACTTTAAAAAGGCAAGAAGCCAAAGATCCACTCAAGAGGTCAGAAAGGAGCCTGGCGTGGTGGCTCACAACTGAAATCCCAGCACTCTGGGAGGCTGAGGCGGGTGGACTGCTTGAGGTCAGGGGTTTAAGAACAGCCTAACATGGGGAAACCCCGTCTCTACTAAAAATACAAAAAAATTGGCCAGGCGCAGTGGCTCACGCCTGTAATCCCAGCATTCTGGGAGGCCAAGGCAGGCGAATCACCAGGTTAGGAGTTCGCGACCAGCCTGGCCAACATGGTGAATTCCCATCTCTACTAAAAATACAAAAAAATTAGTCAGGCACCTGTAATCCCAGCTACTCAGGAGGCTGAGGCAGGAGAATCACTTGAACTCAGGAGACAGAGTGAGATTCCATCTCAAAAAAAAAAAAAAGGTGCAGAAAGGACATCAGCTAAAACACCACGAGCAACCCCTAACCCCATGGACAAGCCCCAGGAGAGGCAGGACCCCCCACACGGCAAGGAGCAGCCTAAGGCTTTGGGCCAGCGCTCTGGAGAATCAGAGCGTCCCGCTCCAGCCGCTGCAATAAGACAAGAAAAAGTCATGGTTTCCACTCATCTGCCACGGAGGCAAAGCCAGGCCCAGGTGTGCAGTCAGTGAAGAAACAGCCACGGACTGAGATGGAGACGGCTCCTTCCTGGGGGAGACCCGGGCTCAGGACGGGAACAGGAATGGGTCAGACCACCTCGACGTGGCAAAAATGCCGCCAAGGAGAAGCAATCCGGGTGCCCGGGGAGCAGAAACAAGGAGGTGACACTGGAGCCGGGCCTTGAGGAAGGACAGTCACCGTGAGGAGGAGATGGGGGAGGGTGTTCCAGGCAGAGGGACAAAGAGCCGCCTGTCAGTGGGCACGGAGGCATGAAGGAGCCCTCGCTGTGTTCAGGGCAGCAGGAGGCTGACCGTGGCCACAGCACAGGGCATGTGTGGGGTGTGCCCCCTGCTCCAGGCCTGTGACCTTGAAAAGCGTGGCAGGGACCAGGGGCACAGTGCCCAGCTCCCCCCACCCAGCCGCTCCTCAGGCAAAGGGTGTCCCACCTTGACTGCAGCCCTGGCACCGCCTGCCCCTGTAGCTCTGGCTTCTCGCCTCAGGCCAGCCTGCAGAGTCCAGCTCCAGACGGGGCCCCTGGGCTACTCCACTCCCTCATGGTGACTCCACAGGCCCCAGGGCCACCCCAGCACCCTAGGATGCTCTCCCCTACAGCCAGGCTGTATCTGAGAGGTGCCCACTCCCATTCCACAAGGGCCCGGTACTGAAGCTTGGATGTTCACATGGAGGTTGGGAGATTTACTTGAAAAGGCCACATTTGGGCCGGGTGCAGTGGCTCACGCCTGTAATCCCAGCACTTTGGGAGGCCGAGGCGGGCAGATCAGGAGGTCAGAAGATCGAGATCACGGTGAAACCCCGTCTCAACTAAAAATACAAAAAATTAGTGGCATGGTGGCGGGCGCCTGTAGTCCCAGCTACTCGGGAGGCTGAGGCAGGAGAATGGCGTGAACCCAAGAGGCGGAGATTGCAGTGAACCGAGATCGCGCCACTGCACTCCAGCCTGGGCAACAGTGCAAGACTCCGTCTCAAAAAAAAAAAAAAAAGAAAGAAAGAAAAGGCCACATTTGTTTTCACACCAAGCCCTTGAAGCTTGGTGCGTGTTTTCCACGTTCAGCACATCCGGACTGACTGCATTGTAAGAGCCCAGTAGCCACATCTGACCGGGGGCTGCTGTCTTGGACGGCTCAGCTCCTGACCAAAAACTTCAAAGGAGCCATAGATGGGTGACAAGAAGCAGGAAAGAGCGCGTGTTCGGCCGGCCGTCACAAGCCGTGATTGAGGAGAGGAAGTGGCAGACAGGCACTGGGAGGGATCCCAGAGGCCTTGGAACCCAGGAGCCCCTAACGTGAAATGAGGCCGTCGGAAGCGACAGGCCTTCTGGAAGGCTGTAGTAAGTAGCAGATGTGCGGGAGGCCGGTCTGCACAGGGCGGCTGCAGAGTGATCTCAGTTTTAATGGTTCTGTAATACCTGGGGCCTGTCGAGCAAGCATTCCAGATGAACAGGCAGCCACCACTGAGGGTGTGCGAGGGGAAAGGAAGACAGACAGGCAGGGAGGGGGCGTTCCTGAGCACCTGCACCCTCTGAAGTTCACCCTGACAACCCCGGGGGACGGGTGGGCTGTCCCGCTCCTGCTGACTGAGCAAGCCCAGGTTCGGAGCCTCGGAGCCATGTTCCCAGTGGCATTAGCTGCTAAGTCAGGATGGGGGCTGCCTCGGGGAACACTGCAGCCCGTATTCTTTCCAGGACACCACAGCCCAGGCCCTGCCAGCTCTAATAGCTGATTAAATGCGGGTGGTGTCAGGGTGTTAAAACTGAATGCCAGACCTGGCTCGGAGGTGGAGACGGTTTCTACAGAAGAATGAGGAATTTGGGCCAGGGGTGGGGTTGGGCATTTGGAGTAGGAAAGGAGAGGAAAGAGCTTCACTGAGTGTCCGCGAGAGCCGGAGTGGGACGAGGACCAGGCTGCCGCCCCGCAGGCCTGGGTCTGGAATGAGCTCAGCAATATTGTAAATCATGGATCAGAAACTGACAGCTCCAGAGCTGGATGTGGCCCACAGTCACGTGTGGCCCACACTGCGCTTCCAAACATTCTGAATTAGCTGTTGTAAAAAATCGGAACAGAGCCCGATGCAGTGGCTCACATCTGTAATTCCAGTGCTTTGGGAGGCTGAGGCGGGAGGATCGCTTCAGGCCAGGAGTTCAACACTGGGCAACATGGCAAGCCTTCCTCTCTAAAAGAGATTTTAAAATGAACACACAGGATGGGAGTGGTGGCCAGCTAGGGGACGTGCAATGGATTCCGGAGGCTATGCCCTGGCAGCCGCTCCCAAGTCCAAGAGGGTTCAAATCCAATTTGGTCACTGACCCCACTCAGCCTCGGTTTTTTTAACTGCAAAACGGGGCTGATGCTCAATTTCAATGAGAACATGCGTCAAAGGTGTTGGCAGTGGCTTCGCTCAGGTCACCACTTGTGAGACAGCAGTTGGTACTGTGAGGTGGCCTTGGGCAGGCCGTGTGACCGCCACCCTGGAAGTGAGCTACGGCGGAGTGGAGGAACTCAGAAGCAAGAACCAACCAACCCACCTCTGCTACGAGCACGGGCAACTCAAGCCCCACGTGCGTAACAAGCAGCAAGTTCTTCACCTGTCTCCCCGGCCCAGGGAATGCAGGGAATGCAGGGGTGCCGCTCCAATGGGAGGGGGTCAGAGGCCACCGTCAGGCCAAGAAGACACTCACAAGCCAGCATGACCTTAAACACCGAGACTGGGCCAGGCGCAGTGGCTCACGCCTGTAATCCCAACAATCTGGGAGGCCAAGACGGGTGGAATCCTTGAGGTCGGGAGTTCGAGACCAACCTGGCCAACATGGTGAAACCTCGTCTCTACTAAAAATACAAAAAGTAGCTGGGCATGGTGGTGGGCACCTGTAATCCCAGCTACTCAGGAGGCTGAGGCAGGAGAATCGCTTGAACCTGTGAGGTGGAGGTTGCAGTGAGCCAAGATCACGCCACTGCACTCCAGTCTGGGTGACAGAGCGAGACTCTGTCTCAAAAAAATAAATAAATAAAAATAAAAATAAGTAAATAAATAAGATGAGATGAAAGGAGCCCTTGCAGTCCCACCTGCATAGCAGCCAGAGCTGCTGAGCCCGCGCGCTCAACGCATCCTCTCCCACCCCCGAGTCTGCAGGCGCTTAAAAGAAAACCTAATTTTGAAAGAATTATAGAAGCACAGGAAGTTGCAAAAATAGTACCGACAGTCCTGTGTGCCCTTTCCCCGCCTTCCCCAAGGTGAATGACAGCTTCATGACGGAAGGACAGAACCAAACCCCAGAGCCGACGCTGGGACGTCCCCATGCACCAGACCACAGAGCCTGCCCAGCCACGCCTGCCCTCAGGTTTAAAGGCCCCGACCTCCCTTTCCCGGCTGTGGTAAAGCTGCAGGTGAGCCCGTCTTCACCTGTGCCGGTCAGCAGGAGCAGGAGCTGCTGATGCAGCAAGCACTGGGTTCATGTCCACTGCCCAGCCCATCAGGGACCACTGGAGGCTCCCTGAGAAGCCCGAGGGTCCCTGGCACACACGGGGACTGGCACTCTGTCTCAAGGCCCTGCTGTGGCTTCTGTCAACCACAAGCTTGCTTTTTTCCTCCCGGTGCTTCGGGCGGAGGCGGACCTGAGCTTTCCAAGGCTGCTCTGGTTTGGAAGAGGCTGCCTGCAGCACGGGGACAGAAATAGCAAGTCCGCGGCTGCAGACTTCAGGAGGGAGGGCGGGCGGCACTCTAGAGGCCAGAAGACAGAGCTGCAGAGCTAAATCCCCGCAGGAGCTGAGCCGCTGCTCCCGAGGAAGGCAGGGCCCCCCAGCAATGCTGCCACTTGCGCGGACCCACAGGACTGGGTGCGGTCAGGTTCCCCCAGTTTGGGGGACTACAGGATGGTGGGCTTCCAGGAAGAGGCAGCATTCTATGTCTGCAAGAACACAGGTGAGGAGCTGAACGCCCCGTCAACACTAAGTCCTCTGCTTATGTGTTTAAGAGCCGCTGTCCCCGAGTGGTCACAACCTCCCTGTATCCCCTGGGCACTCTTCTCAAACACAGAGCAGAGGCTGCATCATGGCCCAGGAGCCCGGGATGACTAAGCTCGGGGGCTGTCAGCGCCAGGGCTTGCAAATTCTCAAAGAGTGGGGTGACAGTCAGCTTTATGCGTCTCCTGGGTGAGACCACGGTGCCCCGTCGTCAAACGCCAGTCTAGAGGTTGCTGGGAAGGTACGTTTTTAAGATGTGATTAACCTTTAAATCGGCAGACTCTGAGCAAAGCAGATTACTCCTCCCCAGAGTGGGTGAGTCTCAGCCAATCGGCTGAAGGCCTTCAGGGAAAAGCCTGCCCAGGCGCGGTGGCTCGTGCCTGTAATCCCAGCACTTTGGGAGGCCGAGGCAAGAGGATCACTTGAGGTCAGGAGTTCGAGACCAGCCTGGCCAACACAGTGAACTCCATCTCTACTAAAAAAACAAAAATTAACTGGGTGTGGTGGTGCACACCTGTGATCCCAGCTACTCAGGAGGCTGAGGCAGGAGAATCCCTTGAACCCAGGAGGTTGCAGTAAGCCAAGAAAAAAAAAAAAGAAGAATATAGGTCAAGCACAGTGGCTCATGCCTGTAATCCCAGCACTTTGGGAGGCCGAGGCGGGTGGATCGCCTGAGCTCAGGAGTTCGAGACCAGCCTGGGCAACAAACCAAGACCCCATCTCTACAAAAAATAAAAAAATTAGCCAGGCCTGGTGTTCTCTTTAGTCCTGGCTACTTGGCAGGCTGAGGCAGGAGGATCACTTGAGCCCAGGAGTCTAAGACCAGCTTGGGCAACATAGTGAGACTCTGTCTCTACAAAACAAACAAACAATTAGCCGGGCGTGCACCTGTGGCCCCAGCTACTCTCAGGATGCTGAGGTGGGAGGATCGCTTGAGCCTAGGAGGCGGAGTCTGCAGTCAGCTATGATCGCACCACTGCACTCTAGCCTGGGCGACAGAGGGAGACCCTGTCTTGGGGAAAAAAGAGAAAAAAAAAACAACCAAAAAAAACACGCCCAAGGCCCCCGAAGAGGAGGGCCTGGATCTCAGCCGCAGCGTCAGCTGTTCCTTGGGGCTCTGGTCAGTCCTGCAGATTTCAGACCCACCAGCCCAGGGACTGTGTGAGCCAGTTCCTTAGAATAAATCTCTCTCTACACATACAGTCAAGTATCGTTAAGGACGGGGATACACTGAGAAATCCCTCCCTGGGCGAGGTCGTCACTGTGTGAACACCGGAAAGCCCATTCTACACCCAGGCTCTTGTACTCTGTACGGTGCGGTGCTGATAAGCATCTGTTTATCTAAATATAGAGAACCGAGGTGGGCGGATCACCTGGGGTCAGGAGTTCCAGACCAGCCTGGCCAACATGGCGACACTCCGCCTCCACTAAAAACACAAAAAAGTTAGCTGGGCACGGTGGTGTCCGCCTGTCATCCCAGCTACTTGGGAGGCTGAGGCAAGAGAATCCTTGAACCCAGGAGGTGGAGATTGCAGTGAGCCAAGATCGTGCCACTGCACTCCAGCCTGGATAGCAGAGAGACTCTGTCTCAAAAATAAATAAATAAATAAAAATAAACACACAGAAGGCAAAGACATGGCCCGATCATCTTACGTCACCACCGCTGCATAGGCGGTCTGTCATTGGCTGAGCCATCGCCATGAGGTGCGTGGCTGTACACACAGGCGCGAACGCACACACGCTTCATCGCTTGTTTCTCTGGAGAACCGTAACACATTCACATTCCTGAAATCCACACTTGTTAGCTTTCTGCGAATGTGGATTTCAAGTGCCCTCCAGGGCAGAAGGTAGCCACCGGAGGGCACAGCTGTGTGTGGCTGGCACCGTTCCCATCTGCCCAGAAGCTGGGCCCTGTCTCAGTACCTAGAGTCCCTGGTGGGGATGAGGAACGGAGCCTGGAGCTAATCAGAATGCAGAGACCTGGCTGCCTTCCCAACCTCCCTCCTGTTTCCAGGGGGAACCTTCCCCACCACTCCCCAACCTCCGACCCCGCAGCGCTCACCTTCCTGGCCATGATGAGGCCCGAGGGTCTGTGCTGGACTTTGGTGACCACCCCGCCGTTGCCTGCGCCCAGCTCTGAGATCCTTTCGAAGTCATCGTCTTTGAGTTCGCCGACCTTGGCTTTCTGGGTGAGAAAGGCTTCCAGACGCTTCTTCTGCTGCTCGTCAAGTTCCAGCTCCTCCAGCTTCTTCTGCAGGTCCACCAGGTTTGCCCTGCAGAGACCCCCAGGGCAGGGGTTAGCTACCTAGGGAGAGTCTACCTTTCCACCTGGCTGTTTACCGCGTGGCCGTGGCGCGCCGGCCCCCAGAAGGACACAGACTGGATTCCTGCACTTCAGGGGTTTGTGGTGTAGAAGGAAAGAAGGATCCATGCTGTGTACACCCAGCAGACACACCAATGACCAGAATCCAGGGCCGCTCCCCGGGAACTGAGGATGCTGCCTTGATCCCATCTCAGCAAGTCTAGCAGACCTCAGGATCTCGAGGATAAGCCGCAGCTCAAAGGCCTCCATCTGCTTTTTCTTTTTCTTTTTTTGTGAGACAGAGTTTCCCTCTGTTGCTCAGACTGGAATGCAATGGTGCGATCTCGGCTCCCTGCAACCTCCGCCTCCCGGGTTTGAGAGATTCTCCTGCCTCAGTCTCCCAAGTAGCTGAGATTACAGGCGCCCGCCACCATGCCTGGCTAATTTTGTATTTTCAGTAGAGACGGGGTTTCACCATGTTGGTCAGGCTGGTCTCCAACTCCTGACATTAAGTGATCCGCCCGCCTCAGCCTCTCAAAGTGCTGGGATTACAGGCGTGAGCCACCGCACCCAGCTGGGAGGCCTCCTTCCTAGGGCACAAGCTCCGGACCATGTCGGGAGGACACGAGGGAGGGATCAGGTGAACGGAGCCCAGGCCAGGATGCCTGTCTTTGCAGGAGATAGAGGAACAAGTGTTCTGAGAACAGTACGAGAACCGAGAGCGGAAGGCAGAAGGCTCAGTACAAAAGCTGCACCAGGCAGGCCCGGTGGTGCACGTCTGCAATCCCAGCCACTTGGGAGGCTGAGGCACGAGAACTGCTTGGACCCGGGAGGCGGAAGTTGCAGTGAACTGAGATCTTCCCACTGCACTCCAGCCTGGGTAGCAGAGGGAGACTCTGTCTCAAAACAAAACAAACCAAAAACCCAAAAAACAAGCATGACGAGCCTGGGCAACAAAGTGAGACCTACAGTCGAGCATGGTGGCTTAAGCCTGTAGTTCCAGTTACTCAGGAGGCTGAGGTGGGAGGATCACATGAGCCCAGGAGGTTGAGGCTGCAGTGAGCCATGATCATGACAATGCACTCCAGCCTGGGCGACAGAGCAAGACCTTGTTTCTACACAATAAAAAAATTTAAAAAAATTTAAACAAGCATGTACATTGCACTTTATTGGGTGATTCCAAGAATTTTCGACAGTAAGCTATTTTCACAAATGCCTCGACTCGGAACCAGATCCTGGAGTAACAGACAACTTCTCTGTAACAGACAATTGAGCCCAATGCACACAAGAACCAAGTGCTGTGCAAAAGAAATGGAATGTAAGCCACGTGTACAAATGAAAATCTTCTAGTACCCGTGTTTAAAAAGAACAGGTGAACTGATCTCATTTATTTAGAGACATGGTCTTGCTCTGTCTCCCAGGCTGGGGTGCAGTGGCAAGATTATAGCTCAGTGTAGCCTCCAACTCCTGTCCTCAAGTGATCCTCCCACCTCAGCCTTCCTAGTAGCTAGGATCACAGGTGTGAGCCATCATGTCTGGCTATTTTGAATTAATTTTTGTTTGTTTATTTTTTTTGAGACAGTCTCACTCTGTCACCCAGGCTGGAGTGCAGTGGTGCGATCTTGGCTCACTGCAACCTATGCCTCCCAGGTTCACGCCACTCTTCTGCCTCAGCCTCCCAAGTAGCTGAATATAAGCACCCGCCACCAAGCCCAGCTAATTTTTGTATTTTTAGTAGAAACAAGGTTTCACCATGTTGGTCACACTGGTCTTGAATTCCTGGACTCAAGTGATCTGCCCACCTCAGCCTCCCAAAGTGCTGGGATTACAGGCGTGAGCCACTATACCTGGCTGAAATTAATTTTTTTATTTTTTTTTATTTTTATTTTTGAGACGGAGTCTCGCTCTGTCGCCCAGGCTGGAGTGCAGTGGCCGGATCTCGGCTCGCTGCAAGCTCCGCCTCCCGGGTTCACGCCATTCTCCTGCCTCAGCCTCCCGAGTAGCTGGGACTACAGGCACCCGCCACCTTGCCCGGCTAGTTTTTTGCAATTTTCAGTAGAGACGGGGTTTCACCATGTTAGCCAGGAAGGTCTCGATCTCCTGACCTCGTGATCTGCCCGTCTCGGCCTCCCAAAGTGCTGGGATTACAGGCTTGAGCCACCGTGAAATTAATTTTAATAACACATTTGATTTAACCCATCAAAAATGTTATCATTTCCAACATACAACCAGTATGAAAAATGAATGAATGTTTCACATTGTTTCCATCTTAAGCCTTTGAAATCTACAACGGCATTATTGCATTATTGCGCCTATGCTCTTGTGGGTCTGGGCAATTCTCATTTTATGTGTTGCCTGTAGCCAGGGGCTACTCAACCAGGCAGTGCAGCTTTAAACGTCTCCCTGGAAGAGCAGGCCAACTCGAGAGGTCCCAATTCCGGAAGGAGCTAAAGTCATGGTGGACAGCCATAGAGGGGACAGAAGCAGGGAATGAAGGCGTGGACGGCTCCTTCCATCTGGAACCTTCCAATCCCGAAGTTTGACCACTGTTTGCCTACAGCTGGAAGTGGCATAAGCCATGGGACACACAGGCCAGAAATGAGGTGATGGCGCTGGAGCTGGTGCTGCAAAGAGCTCGCCAGAAGGCAGGGGCCTGGGCACTGCTTCCTGGGCTGGACGAACACCATCTCATTCCATTCACACCATCTCATTCCATTTTCCCCATCATCCCCGGAAGCCCAGGCAGGAGGGAACAGACTCACAGGGGTGGAGGAACCTGCCCCAGGTCACAACACCTGCCCCAGGTCAGGACAACTCCTGCTCATCTCAGTGTCCCCTAGGAGGGGAAACAGAGCCCTGGTAGGTGCTCACTGAGCAGCTGCTGAACAAGGACCCAGAAGCAGCAGGAATGGCGAGACCCTGGGAGTGGGACAGAAGGGGGGGGGGGGACATGAATGAACGAATAACATGAATGAATAAATGAATATTTCTTTTTTTTGAGACAGAGCCTTGCTCTGTCGCCCAGGCTGGAGTGCAGTGGTGCGATCTCAGCTCACTGCAACCTCTGCCTCCTGGGTCCAAGCGATTATCTTGCCTCAGCCTCCCAAGTAGCTGGGATTACAGGTGTACGCCACCACACCCAGCTAATTTTTTTTGGCATTTTTAATAGATACTGGGTTTCGCCATATTGGCCAGGTTGGTCTTGAACACCGGGCCTCAAGTAATCTACCCACCTTGGCCTCCCAAAGAGCTGGGATTACAGGCGTGAGCCACCGCACCTGGCCATGAATGCACACTTCTGATGGCACACTCGGAAGATCTCAAGTACTGCGCAAAACACTGAAAATGCATCCCGGAGTCAGCTGACTAATCCATCTGAAATTTGCTGGCAACCCAACTGTGGTTATTAAACAAAACCAAACCTTGGCATCCCTACAGCCGGCTTCCTCTCCTGGGGGTAATCCTTCAAGGGATGGAAATCAAACCCCACACGGAAGAGAATGTGAAGGGCGAGTTCCGTGCGGAGAATGAGGAACAGGCCCCCATGTCTGGCTGTGCCCGTGTTGACTTGCACACATTGGCATCAAGAGTCTTCTTCATCCGGGTCACAGAAGGCCGGCCCCCAAGCGGGAGAGGCCACCAGACATGCCACAGTCCCTGACACCTGGTTCTCAAGGGGTCACACCACAGGTACGGCACCCGGACCCTAGCCAAGGGCCCGGGGGATCGTCCTGCCCTGCCCCACTATGCCCTGCAGAACGTAAGTGCAGAGATCACCCTGGCATGACCCCACCAGTGTGTGCCCCCAACACCCAGTCCCCTCCCTCGTCCTGGAGCAGTGCGATTCTGCCAGCACGCGACCCCAACCCCAGCATGCCCCTTTCTCTGACCCCTTCGCCCAGGCCTCTGGTCTCCCTCCACCTCCTCAAAGCTTCTGCACTGGGTCAGCCCCTCAGGAGGGTTTTCCAGTCCACCTGCTTCAGAATCTGCACCTCCACTTTCAGGGGCCAGCAGGGTCCCCTGATCCCCGAGCCTCCTCATTCTTCACACGCCAGCTTCCCTGTCTCCTCACCACACTTCCAGCTTCAGGGACTCCACACACCAGGCACCGCCACAAGCAGGAGATGCCCTCTCAGAGATGCCCAACCTGACCCCCCGGGACCCCCTGTCCTGATCCCCCCAGAACCCAACATGAAACCCCTAGGACCCCCTGCCCTGACCCCCTAGGATCCCCCAACATGACCTCCCTAGGGCCCCTGCTGACCGCCCCAGAATCCCCCAATGTGACCCCCCGGTACCCCCTGCTCTGACCCCCTCAGAACTGCCCCAACACGACTCCCCTAGGACCCCCTGCTCTGAACCCCCAGAACCCAACACGACTCCCCTAGGACCCCCTGCTCTGAACCCCTAGAACCCAACATGACCCCCCAGGACCCCCTGCCCTGACCCCCCCAGAATCCCCCAACATGACTCCCCTAGGACCCCCTGCCATGGCCCCCCCAGAGTTGCCCCAACATGATCCCCCAGGACCCCCTGCTCTGAACCCCCAGAACCCCCCAACATGACCCCCCTAGGACCCCCAACCTGACCTCCCCAAACCCCCACATCATAAGCCCCCTAGAACCCCCATCCTGACCCCACCAGATGACCCCCGCAGAAACCCCTCCATCCGGAACCCCTAGAACTCCCATCCTGACCCCGCTAGAGCCCCCCCCACATCCTGACTCCCCTAGGACCCCCCCTTGTCCTCAGATACCCCAGAATTCCCACTCTGATCCCCCCTACAGCCCTTCTATCCTGACCCCTCTAGGGTCTCCTACCCCATCCTGACCCCTCTGGGAGCCCCCCATCCTCTCCTCTCTTCTCTTTTTCCTGGTTGTCTATGGACCTCCCTCAGCCTATTCTCTCCCCTAAGGGACGCCCCTGCCCCACCTTAGCCCCCTAGGTGCCCTCCTCATCCCACCCCAACCTCATTACTCAGGGACTCATTCCACAGAAGGACTGCTCCCCGCCCCCCAGGACCTCTCAGCCTGTCCTCCCCACCCAGGTGCTGCACTGTCAACTCGTGGCCCAGGGACCCTCCCACCCCATGTTTCCCCCATAGGGAATCCCTCACCCATCTCTCCCCCGAGGGACTCGTTTCACTATCATTTCACTGCACAGGACACCCCTCGCTTATCCTTCCCCCTACAGGTACCCACCGATACATCCTATCCTCTGAGGAACCCCCTTGACCCCATCTCACAACTCAGGGGCCCTGCACCCCATCCTCTCTCTGCAAGGACATCTCCTTGGCCCGATCTCATGACTTAAGGGCTCCAAACACCATCTTTTCCCCAAAGGGATTTCCCCTCATTCCAATCTCATTACTCAGGGACCCCCCCATCTCCCTGATTTCACTATTCAGGGACCACACACCCCATTTCACTACTTAGAGATCCACCAGCATTCTGCTACTCAGAGCCTCCATGCCCTGTCTTTCCCCACAGGGACCTCCTTGGCCCAATCTCATTACTGAGGGACCCTACCCCATTTCAGTCTCATCACTCAGGGACCCCTCACCCCATCCTCTCCCCTCTGGAGCCCCCTTGCCCAAATTCCTTCCTCAGGGGCTGCCTAACCTCCCCTCACTCCATCCTCTCCTCTTGGGAACGCCCTGCACCCCGATTTCCCTACTCAGGGGCTCCCCTGATCCTCATCTCATGACTAAGGCAACCCTCACTCTGTCCTTTCCTCTTAGGAACCCTTCACCCTCATTTCACTACTCAGGGACCCCACACTCTGTTTTCTCCTCTTAAAGAGACCCCTCACCCCGATCTCACTGCTCATCCTGTTCTCTCCTTATGGGCACCCCTCACTCCGATTTTCCTACTGAGGGACTCCGCTCACCCCAGCTTCACTTTTCAAAAGCCCCACACCCCATCTTCCGCACTGCAGGGACCTCCCCTCACTCAATCTCACTGCTCAGGGACCCTTGCCCCCATCCTCTCCTCTTAGAGACACCCTTCACCCCAACTTCACTACTCAGAGACTCCCCTTATCCCAATTTCACTTTTCAGGAATCCCACACCCCATCTTTTCCACCACAACGACCTCCCCTCGCCCAATCTCACTGCTCAAAGATCCTCGTCCCATAACCGGCCCAGACCCCCCTGCCCTGTGCACCCTTCAGCCCGTCCTCCAAGGGCCCCCTGCCCCGTCTTCCCCCGAAAGTTCCCTGAACCTCTCGCCCCATCCTCCTTCGAAGGCCCCCTGCATCCCTCGCCCTGTCCTCCCCTCGAGAACTCCCTGCCCCGTGCACCCCTCACCCCATCCTCCCTCGTGACCCTCCTGCCTCCTGCACCCCTCGCCCCGTCCTTCCCCGAGGGCTCCCTGCACCGTGCACCCCGAGTCTCCGGCCGACCCCTGCCCACTCACTCGGAGGCGCCCTCGCTGGTAGGGGACGGGCCCTCGGCGATGGTAGGGTTGATGGTGAGCGCCGGCAGCACCGGCTTCCTCCGGGCCAGCATCGGGACTCCGCGGGCCGGCGGCGGCGGCGGCGCCTCTAGCCGGGGCCCATAGGGGGCGGGCCGGGAGCGATCGGCGCCTACGCGAGCCCGGGGCTGCGGCCGCGGCCTAGGCCGGCGTCGGGGCGGCCGAGGGCGGGCGGCGCTGCGGGCCTGGGCCGAGGGTAGCCGAAGGGCGCTGGGGCCGAGGCGCCGGAGCCGCCACCTCTGCCGAGGCCCGCGAGAGGCTGACGCCGCAGCCGGAGTCCAAGAGGCCGGGGGAGGGGAGGGGCGGCCACAAGATCGCGGACCGGCCTCTCGCGATAACAGGATAGGGAGCCGCGATGGACCCTACCCCAGGCCGGTGAGCCTGCGCAGAAGCCCAGGCCGCCTTTCGGAGGGGAAAGGGGCGGACACCGAGGCGAGGCGGTGCCCGGAGCGTGCGCATTCGCTTGCCTTCCCACGGCGCGTGTGCGCATGCGCCTGGGGCACGAGGCGCGGGCGCAGGGGAGGAGACGGATGGATGAGGGCGGGGGGGTTGATGGTCTAGCACAGGTGGGCAGGGAGCCAGACTCCTGAGAGCCTGTGGTGCCCCAGGCTGGGGCTGAGACAACCCAAAAGACCCCAGAACAGTGGACGAGACCCACCCAGAGTCCATTTAATTTTTTTTTTTTTTTTTGAGACGGAGTCTCGCTCTGTCGCCCAGGCTGGAGTGCAGTGGCCGGATCTCAGCTCACTGCAAGCTCCGCCTCCCGGGTTCGGGCCATTCTCCTGTCTCAGCCTCCTGAGTAGCTGGGACTACAGGCGCCCGCCACCTCGCCCGGCTAGTTTTTTGTATTTTTTAGTAGAGACGGGGTTTCACCGTGTTAGCCAGGATGGTCTCGATCTCCTGACCTCGTGATCCGCCCGTCTCGGCCTCCCAAAGTGCTGGGATTACAGGCTTGAGCCACCGCGCCCGGCCCATTTAATCTTTTTGGCAAGGGTGGACACATGCCCCGGCTCCCACCGCCTTATAGTGTCAATTACTCCCCCTCTTTCATCCGAGCAAGGCCACTCCAAAACATTTTTTAAAATTTATTTTAATTGACAAACAAAATTGCATGTATTGTTATGCGCATATTAAAACATTTTTATTATAAAATGCACATAACGGCCGGGCGCGGTGGCTCAAGCCTGTAATCCCAGCACTTTGGGAGGCCGAGACGGGCGGATCACGAGGTCAGGAGATCGAGACCATCCCCGTCTCTACTAAAAAAAGACAAAAAACGAGCCGGGCGCGGTGGCGGGTGCCTGTAGTCCCAGCTACTCGGGAGGCTGAGGCAGGAGAATGGCGTGAACCCGGGAGGCGGAGCTTGCAGTGAGCCGAGATCCGGTCACTGCACTCCAGCCTGGGAGACAGAGCGAGACTCCGTCTCAAAAAAAAAAAAAAAAAAAAAAAAAAGCACATAACATAAAACTTGCCATTTTCACCATTTCTGAATGCACAGCTTAGAGGCATTAAGCGACCACCATCACCATGTCCAGAAGTTTCTCATTTTCCCAAACTGAAATGCTGTCCCTGTGAAACCTCACTCCCTATCCCCCTCCCCAGCCCCTGGAACCCACCATCCTACTTCCTGTGAATCTGATGATCCTAGGGACCTCATACGGGTAGGATCACACAGGTTTTGTCCCTTTGTGTCTGGCATATTTCACTGAAGGCCATGTCCTCAAGATGCATCCACGTTGGAGCCTGTGTTAGAATTTCCCAACATGACTGCTCTAGGCATATTTCCAATCGGGTAGCCCTGCTCCAAAAACGAGCAGAAGGAAAAAAAATAAAAGAAAAATTTCCTCCTTTTTTTTTTTTTTTTTGAGATGGAGTCTCGCTGTGTCACACAGGCTGGTGTGCAGTGACGCGATCTCAGCTCACTGCAAGCTCCGCCTCCCGGGTTCACGCCATTCTCCTGCCTCAGCCTCCCAAGTAGCTGGGAGTACAGATGCCCACCACCACGCCTGGCTAATTTTTTGTATTTTTAGTAGAGATGGGGTTTCACCGTGTTAACCAGGATAGTCTCGATCTCCTGACCTCGTGATCCACCTGCCTCGGCCTCCCAAAGTGCTGGGATTACAGGCGTGAGCCACTGCGCCCGGCCAGAATTTTCCTCCTTTTAAAGACTGAATAATATTCTATAGTGTGGATGGACTATATTTTGCTCGTCCATTTATCTGCCACTAGACACTTTGGTGAATTGTACTGCTATGAACACAGATGTACAAATATCTGTTTGAGTCTTCGCCTTGAGTTATTTTGGGTATATGTTCTGAAGAGGAATTGCTAGATTATATGGTAATTCTATGTTGAACTTTTTGAAGCACCACCTTACTGTTTAATACAATAGCCGTACCACTTCATAAGAAAGGTCATGTTATTTACCTGGTGGTGTAACCCATTAAAAATGTATTTAATTTGGCCAGGCATGGTGGCTCATGCCTGTAATCCTAGCACTTTGGGAGGCCAAGATGGGCAAATTGCCTGAGCCAAGTTCAAGACCAGCCTGGGCAACACAGCGAAACCCTGTCTCTAGTAAAATACAAAAAATTGGGAAGGGCGCAGTGGCTCACGCCTGTAATCCCAGGACTTTGGGAGGCCGAGGCAGGTGGATCACCTGAGGTCAGGAGTTCAATACCAGCCTGGTCAATACAGTGAAACCCCCTCTCTACTAACTAACTAACTAACTAAATAAATAAATAAATACACCGGTTGTGGTGGCGTGTGCCTGTAATCCCAGCTACTCAGGAGGTTGAGGCAGGAGAACTGCTTGAACCCGGGAGGCAGAGGTTGTAGTGAGTTGAGATTGTGCCATTGCACTCCAGGCTAGGCAACAAAGTAAAACTCCGTCTCCAATAAAACAAAACACAACAAAAAAAAGTTAATTTTTGGCCAGGCATGGTGGCTCACGCCTGTAATCCCAGGACCCTGGGAGCCTGAGGCAGGCTGATCACTTGAGGTCAGGAGTTCGAGACCAGCCCAGCCAACATGGTGAAACCCCATCTGTACTAAAAAGACAAAAATTGGGCTGTAGTCCCAGCTACACGGGAGGCTGAGGCAGGAGAACTGCTTGAACCCGGGAGGTGGAGGTTGCAGTGAGCCAAGATCACGCCACTGCACTCCAGCCTGGGTGACAGACCAAGACTCCGTCTCGAAAAAAACAAAACAGGCCGGGCGCGGTGGCTCAAGCCTGTAATCCCAGCACTTTGGGAGGCCGAGACGGGTGGATCACGAGTTCAGGAGATCGAGACCATTCTGGCTAACACGGTGAAACCCCGTCTCTACTAAAATACAAAAAAAATTAGCCGGGCGAGGTGGCGGGCGCCTGTACTCCCAGCTACTCGGGAGGCTGAGGCAGGAGAATGGCGTGAACCAGGGAGGCGGGGCTTGCAGTGAGCTGAGATCCGGCCACTGCACTCCAGCCTGGGCAACAGAGCTAGACTCCGTCTCAAAAAAAAAAAAAAAAAAAGAAAAAAACAAAACAAAACAACATACAAAACACTGCTCCTAGGGAAGCCTGCTCCTGGGTTTTTACAATCTGGGCCTTTCGGTTTGACTTCTCTTCACTCCCACCTGCTTGTCCAAAATTCAGATGGACGCTCATCTGGCCTCAAATAAAGACAGGCCCTTTCAGAGACCGGGGTATTTCCATGTTCCTTCTGTTCTGCCCAGCAATCATTCTCCCATTTTATCCTATTTTAAGCTTTTTTTTGAGACGTAGTCTCGCTCTGTCGCCCAGGCTGGACTGCAGTGGCGCAATCTCGGCTCACTGCAAGCTCCGCCTCCCGGGTTCACACCATTCTCCTGCCTCAGCCTCCTGAGCAGCTGGGATTACAGGCGCCTGCCACCATGCCCGGCTAATTTTTTTTGTATTTTACTAGAGACAGGGTTTCACCGTGTTAGCCAGGATGGTCTCGATCTCCTGACCTCGTGATCCGCCTGCCTCAGCCTCCCAAAGTGTTAGGATTACAGGCGTGAGCCACCACGCCAGGCCGGCTTTTTTTTTTTTTTTTTAAGACAAGTTCTCACTCTGTCACCCAGGCCCCAGGCTGGAGTGCAGTGGCACAATCATAGCTCACTGCAGCCTCCACCTCCCTGGCTCAAGCGATTCTCCCACCTCAGCCTCTCTAGTAGCCCTGGCTACAAACATGCACCACTATGCCCAGCTAATTTTTGTATTTTTTGTCCAGACAGGTTTTCTCCATGACGCTCAGTCTGGTCTCACACTCCTAAGCTCAAGCGATCCTCCTGCCTCGGCCTCAGCAGTGCTGGGACTAGAGCTGTGAGCCACTGCGTTCAGCCATTAATGCACAATTCTCCAAAGTTCAATTTCTTGAACTGTTACAAGTCTATACATCCATGTAACACTTGCCCTTACTCCAGAAAGTTTGTTCACTGCCTTTTTAGTTCATTCTCGGCACCCAGCAGTAGTGAGCTGGTGAATGTTTAATGAGCTGGTAAATGTTTAACAATGAGCCATTAAAATAAGGAGAGGCCGGGCGTGGTGGCTTATATCTGCAATCCCAGCACTTTGGGAGGCTGAGGCGGGCAGATCACTTGTGGTCAGGAGTTCGAGTCCAGCCTGGCCAACATGGTAAAACCCCATCTCTACCAAAAATACAAAAATTAGGATGGTCGCGGGTGTTATCCCAGCACTTTGGGAAGCTGAGGTGGGCAGATCACCTGAGGTCAAGAGTTCGAGACCATCCTGACCAACATGGTGAAACCCCATTTCTACTAAAAACACACAGAAATTAGCCGGGCATGGTGGCGGGCGCCTGTAATCCCAGCTACTTGGGAGGCTGAGGCAGGAGAACTGCTTGAACCCTGGAGATGGAAGTTTCAGTGAGCCAAGATTGTGCCTCTGCACTCCAGCCCAGGCAACAGAGTAAGGCTCTGTCTCAAAAACAAACAAACAAAAAAAATTAGCTGGGCATGGTGGCAGGTGCCTGTAATCTCAGCCACTTGGGAGGCTAAGACATGAGAATCACCTGAACCTGAGAGGTGGAGGTTGCAGTGCGTCAAGATCATGCCACTGCACTCCAGTCTGGGTGACAGAGGGAGACTGTCTCAAAAAAAAAAAAAAAAAAAAGGCCCGGGCGTGGTGGCTTATGCCTGTAATCTCTGCAGGGGAGGCTGAGGCGGGCAGATCACCTGAGGTCGGGAGTTTGAGACCAGTCTGACCAACATGAAGAAACCCCGTCTCTACTAAAAATACAAAACTAGCCGGGCATGGTGGTGCATGCCTGTAATCCCAGCTACTAGGGAGGCTGAGGCAGGAGAATCGCTTGAACCGGGGAGGTGGAGGTTGTGGTGAGCCGAGATGGCACCACTGCACTCCAGCCTGGGCAACAAGAGTGAAACTCAGTCTCAAAAAAAAAGAAGTTGACGACGGTATCAAAGATGCTTTTGAGTGGCTGTAAGCCAGCTGCAGTCCACTACCACCCCAGAAACCCCCTAGATTCTGCGTTCTATCCCCATAGATTCGTTTTTCCCTGTTCAAGAGTTTCCTGTAAATGGAATTGCACTCATGGTGTCAGCTCTTTGTGCTTTAGGACAATCTTTTGGTTTTGGTTTTGGTTTTGGTTTAGACAGGATTTTGCTTTATTGCACAGGCTAGAGTGTAGTGGTGTGATCTCAGCTCACTACAGCCTCCACTTTCTGGGTTCAAGCCATCCTCCCACCTCAGCCTCCGGAGTATCTAGGACTACAGGCTCGCACCACCATGCCCAACTAACTTTTGTATTCTTTGTAGAGATGGGGCTGTCATCATGTTGCCCATGCTGGTCTCGAACTCCTAGGCTCAAATGACGCTAGTACCTTGGCCTCCCAAAGTGCTGGGATTACAGGCGTGAGTCACTGTACCAGATCCTGAGACAATATTTTTGAGGTTCATTTATATTGTTTCACATAACAATAATTTGTTCGGTTTCCTTGCTAGATGATATCCCATTGTATGTACTGTGGGCATTGCCCTTGACATAGAACAGTAAATGAATTCTCCTTTTGGCTGGGCACGGTGGCTCACACCTGTAATCTCAGCACTTCGGGAGGCCGAGATGGGTGGATCACGAGGTCAGGAGATCAAGACCATCCTGGCTAACATGGTGAAATCTTATATCTACTAAAAATACAAAAAAAAATTAGCCGGGCGTGGTGGCGGGCGCCTGTAGTCCCAGCTACTCGGGAGGCTGAGGGAGAATGGCGTGAACCCGGGAGGCAGAGCTTGCAGTGAGCCAAGATCACATCACTGCACTCCAGCCTGGGCGAATGAGCAAGACTCTGTCTCAAAAAAAAAAAAAAAGAAAAAAGAATTCTTCTTCTTTTTTTGGAGACAATCTCACTCTGTTACCCAGGCTGGAGTGCAGTGCTGTGATCACTGCTCACTGCAACCTCTACTTCCTGGGATCAGGTGATCCTCCTCCCGCCTCAGCCACCTGAGTAACTGGGATGACAGGTGCACACCACCTTGCCCAGCTAATTTTTTATTTTTTGTAGAAATGGGCGGGGGTTGGCCGGGCGCGGTGGCTCACGCCTGTAATCCCAGCACTTTGGGAGGCCGAGGCGGGTGGATCACAAGGTCAGGAGATCGAGACCACGGTGAAACCCCGTCTCTACTAAAAATACAAAAAATTAGCCGGGCGCGGTTGTGGGCGCCTGTAGTCCCAGCTACTCGGGAGGCTGAGGCAGGAGAATGGCGTGAACCCGGGAGGCGGAGCTTGCAGTGAGCTGAGATCCGGCCACTGCACTCCAGCCTGGGCGACAGAGCGAGACTCCGTCTCAAAAAAAAAAAAAAAAAAAAAAAAAGAAATGGGCGGGGGGAGTCTCACCATCTTACCTAGGCTGGTCTCAAACCCATGGGCTCAAGCGATCCTCCTGCCTCGGCCTCCCAAAGTGCTGGGATTACAAGTGTGAGCCACCAAGCCCAGTCTGTTAGAAACTTTTTTTTTTTTTTGAGACAGAGTCTCGCTCTGTCATGTGGGCTGGAGTGCAGTGGCGCAATCTTGGCTCACTGCAACCTCCACCTCCTAGGTTCAAGTGATTCTCCTGCCTCAGCCTCCTGAGTAGCTGGGATTACAGGCAAGCACCACCACACCCGGCTAATTTTTGTATTTTTTGTAGAGACGGGGTTTCACTATTTTGGTCAGACTGATCTGGAACCCGTGACCTCATGATCTGCCTGCCTCGACCTCCCAAAGTGCTGGTATTACAGGCGTGAACCACCGTGCTGGGTCTGTTATGAATTTTTTGAGGCCAAAGAAGATGTTGGATGTATCTCCTTCTCTCCCGCTTTACCTCCACGGACGTAACAGATGCTGGATACATATGGGCTACTTGAAGGAATGACCTGGTGTTCTTGTCCTCGAGGAGACAGGTTGCCTTATTAAAAGGCAACCATTCGCAGCACTTATGATAAAGCAGGAGCTTTACTTGCTGAGGTTACAGTGCAACCTCCCCCCCTCCACCCATTCTCTATCTTTACTACCAAGCATCCTTTGCCCTGTGACCTCTCTCTGTGATATATTTCCTACTTATCGTTGCTTCCAATAACACTTTTTCTGAGTACATCTGTCCCTTGGTCCCAGAGACGTGGTATCTCCTAAATTGCTCCTCCCAGGAAATAAATTTCTAATAGCTTTCTTGATAGATTCAATCCATGGTGACATTTATCTTGTAGAGGCACATGCTGGCATTAATATCACAAGTGTACATTGTTTCCAACTAGCAATGTCCTGTGAACTTTATCTCTCTCACCTGTGCAGTGGATTAACTGCCAGAACAGCCGAAGAGACCCCTTTGGAAAGCAATTTAACCCTGTCGTGACCACGCTGTGACTCAGTAGTTGGAATCGTGGGCATATGACTTAGAGAAACTCCTGCCTGGGCCGGGCGCGGTGGCTCAAGCCTGTAATCCCAGCACTTTGGGAGGCCGAGACGGGCGGATCACGAGGTCAGGAGATCGAGAGACGATCCCGGCTAACACGGTGAAACCCCGTCTCTACTAAAAAATACAAAAAACTAGCCGGGCGAGGTGGCGGGCGCCTGTAGTCCCGGCTACTCGGGAGGCTGAGGCAGGAGAATGGCGTAAACCCGGGAGGCGGAGCTTGCAGTGAGCTGAGATCGGGCCACTGCACTCCAGCCTGGGTGACAGAGCAAGACTCCGTCTCAAAGAAAAAAAAAAAAAAAAGAGAAACTCCTGCCTGTATGCACACAGGAAACTCACACAATAATGTTCTCAATGGCAAAAATTTGGAAAGTACACAGGGTCCATTGATGGGAGAATGGAAAAATACGTCCCAGCGCAGCCCCACAGAGAAATAGGAGACAGCAGAAAATTCCTACGTGACAACAGCATGAAAGAATCTTAGTCTCAGCTACTTGGAAGGCTGAGGCGTGAGGATTATTTGAGCCCAGGGATTCCGGGCAGACCTGGGCAACATAGTGATCCTCCCGTCTCGGCCTCCCAAAGTGCTAGAATTAGAGGCGTGAGCCACCACACCCAGCCTTTTTCTTTCTTTCTTTTCTTTCCTTTTTTTTTTTTTTTTGAGACGGAGTCTCGCTCCGTCTCCCAGGCTGGAGTGCAGTGGTGCGATCTCCGCTCACTACAAGCTCCGTTGCCTCCCAGGTTCATGCTATTCTCCTGCCTCAGCCTCCCGAGAAGCTGGGACTACAGGTGCCCGCCACCACACCCGGCTAATTTTTTTTGTATTTTTAGTAGAGACAGGGTTTCACCGTATTAGCCAGGATGGTCTCAATCTCCTGACCTCGTGATCTGCCCGCCTCAGCCTCCCAAACTGCTGGGATTACAGGCGTGAGCCACCGCGCCCAGCCCTTTTATTTTTATTTATTTATTTATTTATTTATTTATTTATTTATTTTTTGAGATGGAGTCTTGCTCTTTTACCCAGGTTGGAGGGCAGTGGTGCAACCTCGGCTCACTGCAACCTCCGCCTCCTGGGTTCAAGCGATTGATTCTCATGCCTCAGCCTCCTGAGTAACTGGGATTACAGGCATGTGTCACCACACCCAGCTAATATTTTTGTATTTTTAGTAGAGATGGGGTTTCACCATGTTGGCTAGACTGGTCTTGAACTCCTGGCCTCAAGTGATCTGCCCGCCTTGGCCTTCAAAAGGGCTGGGATTACAGGTATGAGCCACCGTACCTGGCCTTATGACACCATTTTTATAAAATGAAAATGGCTCAGTGTTATTAGCTATTAGACAAATGCAAATTAAAACCACAGTGAGATACTTCCATACGCCTATTAGAATGGCTAAAATAAAAACACTGACCAGGTATAGTAGTTCTGCCTATAATCCCAACACTATGGGAGGCTGAGGTGGGAGGATGGCTTGAGGCCAGGAGTTCCAGACCAGCCTTGGCAACATAGTGAGATCCTTGTCTCTACGAAAAAAAAAAAAAAAAAGCTGGGTGCACAACTGTAGTCCCAGCTACTTGGGAGGCTGAGGTGGGAGGATCACTTAGGCCCAGGAATTCAAGGCTGCAGTGAGCTATGATTGAGCCACTGCAGTCCAGCCTGGGTGACAGAGCAAGACCCTATCTCAAAAGGCAAAAGAGGCTGGGTGCGGTGGCTCACGCTTGTAATCCCAGCACTTTGGGAGGCAGAAGCGGGCGGATCACCTGAGGTCAGGAGTTCGAGACCAGCCTGGCCAACATGGTGAACCCTCCCCTCTCTACCAAAAAATACAAAAATGAGCCAGGTGCAGTGGTAAATGCCTGTAATCAGAGCTACTCGGGAGGCTGAGACAGGAAAATCTCTTGAACCCAGGAGGCGGAGGTTGCAGTGAGCCGAGATTGTGCCACTACACTCCAGCCTGGGCAACAAGAACAAAACTCGGTCTCAAAAACAAAAATAAAAACAAAATTTGGCTGGGCACAGTGGCTCACACCTATAATTCCAACATTTTGGGAGCACAAATGGGCAGATCGCTTGAGCTCAGGAGTTGGAGACGAGCCTGGACAACATGGCAAAACCCTGTCTCAGCCGGGCGCGGTGGCTCACGCCTGTAATTCCACACTTCGGGAGGCCAAGGCGGGCGGATCATGAGGTCAGGAAATCGAGACCATCCTGGCTAACACAGTGAAACCCCGTCTCTACTAAAAATACAAAAATTTGCAAGGGTGGTGGCGGGTGCCTCTAGTCCAAGCTACTTGGGAGGTTGAGGCAGGAGAGTGGCGTGAACCCAGGAGGCGGAGTTTGCAGTGAGCCAAGATCGCACCACTGCACTCCAGCCTGGGCGACAGAGTAAGACTCTGTCTCAAAAAAAAAAAAAACAACAAAAAAACAAAAAAAACCCATCTATAGAAAAAAAAAAAATTAGCTGGGGGTGTGTTGGTGCACGCCTGTTGTCCCAGCTACTCAGGAGGTTGAGGCAGGAGGATCGCTTAAGCCTGGGAGGTTAAGGTTGCAGAGAGCTATAATGACACCACTGTACACCAGCCTGAGCAGGAGAGCAAAACCCTATCTCAAAAAGAAAAAAAAAATCAACAAAAAGATTAAGATGGTACATTTTATGATATACATGTATTTACCACAATTTTAAAAAGATTGGGGCCGGGCGCAGAGGCTCACGCCCGTAATTCCAGCACTTTGGGAGGCCGAGGCAGGTGGATCACGAGGTCAGGAGATCGAGACCATCCTGGCAAACACGGTGAAACCCTGTCTCTACTAAAAATACAAAAAAATTAGCTGGACATGGTGGCAGGAGCCTGTAGTCTCAGCTACTCAGGAGGCTGAGGTAGGAGAATCGGTTGAACTCAGGAGGCGGAGGTTGCAGTGAGCCAAGATCACGCCGCTGCACTCCAGCCTGGGCAACAGAGCAAAACTCCATCTCAAAAAAAAAAAAAAAAAGAAAGAAAGAAAGATTATATAGAAATTATAGATTGTAGAAAAGGAAAACTGCGCCTTATAATGTTTAGGGATATGAACACATGATTAATTGAATTTCGTGAAGTCTGTGAGTTCCTGGAATGCCGGGAACTCATCCATCTTGGCGTCCCTGGCTGCCAGCACAAAGCCTGACACACGGGAGGTGTTTGGTGAGCACAGATGTGAGCAAGTGAACGTGGCTGTTTTGGGGACCTTGTGGCACGGTGGCAGTGTGCAACCTGCAGGGGTTTGGGGCAAACACACCTGGCTCGAAGCCTGTTCCCTTGGATCACAGGATGTTCTCATCCTATTCTAGTGAGTTCCTGATGAAACCTCTCGCTCTTAGCCTGTGGCCAAGCTCCCAGGATAGAACTCCAGAAACCAATCTGAGCTTTCTTCCAGAGCTGCAGCTGATTAACTTAACATCCTGGGGCGCAGCGTTCAAGGAGAAAAACAGGATGCTCTGAGAGAAGCTTAGCAGTGCTGTGCCGAAGCCAGCTCCTACTGGTGGGTAAGAGCTTATTTGTTCAAGTTTTGGGAAATTTGGGAACTGGTAGTTAATAGCTATGATTAAAAATTAGTCCAGGCGCGGTGGCTCACGTCTGTAATCTCGGCACTTTGGGAGGCTGAGGCGGGCGGATCACAAGGTCAGGAGTTTGAGACCAGCCTGGTCAACATGGTGAAACCCCGTCTCTACTAAAAAAAACTACAAAAATTAGCTGGGTGTGGTGGCGGGCGCCTGTAATCCCAGCTACTCGGAAAGCTAAGGCAGGAGAGTCATTTAAAACCGAGAGGCAGAGGTTGCACTGAGCCGAGATTGCACCACTGCACCCCAGCCTGGGACAGACCAAGACTCTGTCTCAAACAAATAAACAAACAAACAAAAATTCGGCTAGGAGCAGTGGCCCACCCCTGTAATTCCAGCACTTTGGGAGGTCAAGGCAGAAGGATCATTTGAGGTCAGGAGTTTGAGACCAGCCTGGTCAACATGATGAAACCCTGTCTCTACTAAAAATAGAAAAATTAGCTGGGAGTGGTGTTGGGCACCTGTAATCCCAGCTACTCAGGAGGCTGAGGTGGGAGAATGGTTTGAACCCGGGAGGCGGAGGTTACAGTGAGTGGAGATTGCGCCACTGCACTCCAGCCTGGGCAACAAGGGCAAAACTCTGTCTTTAAAAAAATAAAGAAAGAATAGGGAAATATTTTCCAGTATTCAGAAACGATTATGTGATTCATCACAGAAGTCATCCACATTTTTGGCCGGGCGCGGTGGCTCAAGCCTGTAATCCCAGCACTTTGGGAGGCCGAGACGGGCGGATCACTAGGTCAGAAGATCGAGACCATCCTGGTTAACATGGTGAAACCCCGTCTCTACTAAAAAAAAAAAAAAAGGCCGGGCGCGGTGGCTCAAGCCTGTAATCCCAGCACTTTGGGAGGCCGAGGCGGGTGGATCACGAGGTCAGGAGATCGAGACCATCCTGGCTAACATGGTGAAACCCCGTCTCTACTAAAAATACAAAAAACTAGCCGGGCGTGGTGGCGGGCGCCTGTAGTCTCAGCTACTTGGGAGCCTGAGGCGGGAGAATGGCGTGAACCCGGGAGGCGGAGCTTGCAGTGAGCCGAGATCACGCCACTGCACTCCAGCCTGGGAGACACAGCGAGACTCCGTCTCAAAAAAAAAAAAAAAAAAAAAAAGAAGTCATCCACATTTTTGATGAGCAAGTGAAGTTTTTTTTTTTTTTTTTTTTTTTAGACAGAGTTTCACTCTGTTGCCCAGGCTGGAGTGCAGTGGCGTGATCTCGGCTCAGTACAACCTCCACCTCCCAGGTTCAAGCAATTCTCCTGCTTCAGCCTCCTGAGTAGCTGGGATTACAGACACCTGCCACCACACCTGGCTAATTTTTGTATTTTTAGTAGAGACTGGGTTTCACCATGTTGGCCAGGCTCTTCTCGAACTC
This sequence comes from Macaca fascicularis, assembly GCF_037993035.2. Classification (NCBI taxonomy): domain Eukaryota; kingdom Metazoa; phylum Chordata; class Mammalia; order Primates; family Cercopithecidae; genus Macaca; species Macaca fascicularis. The sequence continues at coordinate 4,873,094 of NC_088393.1, forward strand.
CTGAACTCAGGTGATCCACCCACCTTGGCCTCCCAAAGTGCTGAGATTACAGGTGTGAGCCACCACACCCAGCCTTTTTTTTCTTTTCTTTTTTTTGAGATGGAGTCTTGCTCTGTCACCCAGGCTGGAGTGCAGTGGAGCCATCTCAGCTCACTGCAACTTCTGCCTCCCAGGTTCCAGGGATTCTCCTTGCCTCAGCCTCCCAAGTAGCTGGGATTACAGGAACCTGCCACCACACCCAGCTAATTTTTGTAGTTTTTTTTTAGTAGAGACGGGGTTTCACTATGTTGACCAGGCTGGTCTTGAACTCCTGACCTCAGGTGATCTGCCCGCCTTGGCCTCCCAAAGTGCTGGGATGACAGGCATGAGTCACCACACCCAGCTGGTTTCTAGAGTTTCTTTTCTTTTTCTTTTTTTTTTTTGGAGATGGAGTCTCACTCTGTCACCAGGCTGGAGTACAGTGGCGCAGTCTCAGCTCACCACAACCTTCACCTCCTGGGTTCAAGCGATTCTCCTGCCTCAGCCTCCCGAGTAGCTGGGACTACAGGCACGTGCCACCACACCCGGTTAATTTTTTGTATTTTTAGTAGAGACGGGGTTTCACCATGTTGGTCAGGATGGTCTTGATCTCTTGACCTTGTGATCCACCTGCCTCGGCCTCCCAAAGTGCTGGGATTACAGGAGTGAGCCACTGTGCCCAGCCTGGAATTGCTTTATGACTTTGTGCCACATCCTGGCCGATGGATGCTCATAACTATTTTATCGCTCTGCAATCAAGGATTTGTGCAGATTAACGGAAACTGCGAGGGAACATGGGAAAATGAAAGGCGTTTAATTGTGGGAGCAAAGAGAACACAAAAAATTTATTTTTCGCTTTCCCATGATTGATTTATTTACACATATTATTATTATATTTTGAGATAGAGTCTCGCTCTGTTGCCCAGGCCGTGGCATGATCTCGGCTCATTGCAACCTCTGCCTCTCAGGTTCAAGTGACTCTCCTGCCTCAGCTTCCCCAGTAGCTGGGATTACAGGCACGTGCCACCATACCCTGCTAATTTTTGTATTTTTAGTAGAGACTGGGTTTCGCCATGTTGGCCAGGCTGGTCTCGAACTCCTGACCTCAGGTGATCCACCTACCTCCACCTCCCAAATTGCTAGGATTACAGGCGTGAGCCACCATGCCTGGCCTTACCAAGTTCTGATTGAAGTGAGATGCCTGTAAGAAAGATAAAGTTAAAATGAGGTTTTCACATGTCGAAATCGCTCTGATCAAAGTTCCAAACCCAAGGTTCTAGAAAGTGCAATGACTTTTTTTTTTTTTTTAAACAAGGGCAATTAAAAATTTCCGAGGCTTAGCAAGATCAAATGGGTGTGTGCAGTGCTCTCTCTGACATGCAATTTATGGAACTGTTTATTCGTAAATGTGATCTCTGTACTTCCTGTGAAGCATTTGAGGTCCTATTTGGAGAATTTGGTAAGTAGGAAGTCTCTCAGAAACACGGGGTCTTCAGAAACGCATCTCAACCTTCTGGGCCTCAGTTTCCACTTTTCTTGTTTTAGAAAGACAGGGTGTCTCTCTGTCACCCAGACTGGAGGGCAGTGGCACGATCATAGCTCACCATGGCCTCTAATTCCTGGGCTTAAGTGATCCTCTCACCTTCGCCACCCAAGTAGCTGAGACCACAGGCACGTGCCACCATGCCTGGCTAATTTTTAAATTTTTTGTAGAGACAGGTTTCACTTTGTTTCCCAGGCTGATCTCAAACTCCTGGGCTCAAGCTCTCTTCCCACCTTGGCCTCCTAAAGTGCTGAGATTATAGGTGTGACCTATTATGCTGGCAATAAAATAACTTAAAACGATTTTTTTTAGAGACAGGATCTCACCTGGCACCCAGGCTGGAGTGCAGTGGCGCAGTCATAGCTCACTGCAGCCTCAAACTCCTTGGCTCCAGTGATCCTGCCACCTCAAACCCCTGAGAAGCCTGGACTACAGGCACCTCCCACCATGCCCAGCTAATTTTAATTTTTTTTTTGTAGAGACAGGGACTCGCTATGTTGCCTAGGCTGATCTTGAACTCCTGTGCTCAAGCAATTTTCTCACCTCAGCCCCTCAAAGTCCTGGGATTACAGGCGTGAACCACCATGTCCCGGCCATAAATTCAGTTTTTAACTCAGGCAGTGAGCTGTGGTCTCTAATTTGCCTACCGCAATACATGGTGTGATTACATTGGGAGGCATTTGAGACATGAAACATGGTCATGTTTGTTTGTTTTGTTCTGTTTTGCTTTGGGCCATGTTCCTTTTTGTTTTGTTTTGTTTTCTGAGACAGAGTCTCGCTGTGTCGCCCAGGCTGGAGTGCAGTGGCGCGATCTCGGCTCACCGCAATCTCCGCCTCCCGGGTTCACGCCATTCTCCTGACTCAGTCTCCCAGGTAGCTGGGACTATAGGCGCCCGCCACTGCGCCCGGCTAATTTTTTTTTTTTTTTTTTGTATTTTTAGTAGAGATGGGGTTTCACTGTGTTAGCCAGGATGGTCTCAATCTCCTGACCTCGTGATCTGCCCGCCTCGGCCTCCCAAAGTGCTGGGATTACAGGTATGAGCCACCGCGCCCGGCCGGCCATGTTCTTTATTATGAAACTACTGTGAGTCACTTCTCTTAAGGGTCATGGATTTGACACATTTTTATAGAAACCCTACTAAGTGCCAAGCGTTGGATGAGGAAAACCCCTGCCCTCACGGAGTTTACAATCTGGGGGAGAAATAGGCCACAAATAAGATGCCAGGAAGAGCCACAGAGATTAATAAAGTAGGGAAGGAGCTTGGGTGCAGTGGCTCATGCCTATAATCCCAGCACTTTGGGAGGCTGAGGTGGGAGGATCACTTGAGTCCAGGAGTTCCAGACTAGCCAAGGCGACGTGGTGAAACCTTGTCTAAAAATTTAAAATAAAGGCTGGGCGCGGTGGCTCATGCCTATAATCCCAACACTTTGGGAGGCCGACGCAGGTGGATCACCTGAGTCAGGAATTCAAGACCAGCCTGCCCAATGTGGCGAAACCCAGTCTCTACTAAAAATTACAAAAATTAGCCGGGTGTAGGGGCAGGCACCTGTAATCCCAGCTACTCGGTGGGCTGAGGCAGGAAAATTGCTTGAACCCGGGAGGCAGAGGTTGCAATGAGCCAAGATCGCGCCACTGGACTCCAGCCTAGGTGACAAGAATGAAACTCCGTCTCAAGAAAAAAAAAAAGTGGGGAGGAAGGGGATAGAACTGTGGAAGCAGAGAGTTGAGGAAAGGTTGGAGTTTTTGCTTTTGTTTTGTTTTTTTCAGACAGTCTTACTCTGTCACCCAGGCTGGAGTGTAATAGCTTGATCTCGGCTCACCACAACCTCCACCTCCTGGGCTCAAATGATTCTCCTGCCTCAGCCTCCTGAGCAGCTGGGACTACAGGTGTGCACCACCACGCCCGGCTAATTTTTGTATATTTAGTAGAGACAGGGTTTCACCATGTTGCCAAGGCCGCCAATGCTTGAACTCATGAGCTCAAGCGATCTGCCCACCTCAGCCTCCTAAAGTGCTGGGATGGGAGGCGTAAGCCACTGCGCCTGGCCAAGGTTGCAGTTTTAAGAAGGCTGTTGGGGTAGGTCTCAATGAAAAGGTGACATTTGGGCAGAGGTGAGAGTGTACCCCACAGATATCAGGGAAAGAGGGCACAGCCCATGCAAAGGCCCTGAGGCTGGACCACGCTTGGTGTTGGAGGAGCAGTAAGGAGGCCTGTGTAGCTATAACAGAGTGAGCAAGGGGGAGAGAAGGAGGAGGGCAAGATGGGGAGGGGGTAGGGGTAGAGGACAGGGCAGGTCATGCAGCGCATTGTGGACCACAGGGGCGACTTGGGCTTTGACCGCCAAGGAGGTGGGAGCCATAGAGGGTTTCGGGCAGAGGAGGGACAGGTCCTGACTCGTGCTCCCGGGCGCCCTCTGGTGTCTGCTATGGGGAAGATCAAGTTTGCAGGGCGAGAGTGGGAGCTGAGAAACAGGTTGGAGGAGAATGGGCTGGTTCAGGCCTGCTAAGGTGAGGTGAGGCTGCACCAGGGTGCATTTTGAACATGGAGCCAACAAGACTTTCCTGGTGTAGTGTTTTGCAGGTATGAGAGAAAAAGTCAGGGATAATGAGAAATTTGGACCTGACCCCTCTGGAAGGATGGTGCTTCTGTTTGGTAAAATGGGAACGTCAGACCAGGCGCAGTGGCTCACGCCTGTAATCCCAGCACTTTGAGAGGCTGAGGCGGACGGATCACGAGGTCAGGAGATCAAGACCATCCTGGCTAACACGGTGAAACCCCGTCTCTACTAAAAACACAAAAAATTAGCCCCGTGTGGTGGCGGGTACCTGTAGTCCCAGCTACTCGGGAGGCTGAGGCAGGAGAATGGCGTGAACCTGGGAGGCGGAGCTTGCAGTGAGCTGAGATCCGGCCACTGCACTCCAGCCTGGGCGACAGAGCGAGACTCTGTCTCAAAAAAAAAAAAAAAAAAAAAAAAAAAAAAAAAAAAAAAATTAACTGGGCATGGTGGCACATGCTTGTAATCCCAGTTACTCAGGAGGCTGAGGCAGGAGAATTGCTCAGACCCGGGAGGTGGAGGTTGCAGTGAGCCGAGATCATACCACTGCACTCCAGCTTGCGTGACAGAGTGAGACTTTGTCTGGAAAAAAAAAAAAAAAAAGGAATGGCAGCAGGAGGTACAGGTTGGGGAGAAAGTGAGGAGCTCAGGTTCAGCTGTGTCTCCTGAAGTGGGCAGATCACCTGAGGTCAGGAGTTCCATACCAGCCTGGCCAACATGTTGAAACCCCTATCTCTACTAAAAATACAAAAATTAGCTGGACATGGTGGCGCACGCCTATAGTCCCAGCTAATTGGGAGGCGGAGGCAGGAGAATTGCTTGAGCGTGGGAGGCATAGGTTGTGGTGAGCTGAGATCATGCCACCGTATGCATTCCAGCCTGGGCAGCAGAATGAGACCCTGCCTCAAAAAAAAAAAAAAAAAAGCCTGGGGTAGTGCTTAGGTCGGAAGTTGGAGACCAGCCTGGCCAACATGGTGAAATCCCGTCTCTACTAAAAATACAAAAAAATTAACTGGGTGTGGTGGTGGGTACCTGTAGTCCCAGTTACTCAAGAGGTTGAGGCAGGAGAATCGCTTGAACCCGGGAGGCAGAGGTTGCAGTGAGCTGAGATCGCGCCACTGCACTCCAGCCTGGGCAACAAGAGCAAAACTCCATCTCAAAAAAAAGAAAAAAATAATAATATAAGAGGTTATCGCCATATTTATGAAAGGGCTTTGAAAATCCACACTGCTGTTCAAATTTGCTAGTATCTTTGACACTAATTAAACACCAAAACATTTAATTCCAGCCGGGCACGGTGGCTCACGCCTGTAATCCCAGCACTCTGGGAGACCGAGGTGGGCAGATCACCTGAGGTCAAGAGTTCGAGACCAGCCTGACCAACATGGTGAGACCCCCTTCTCTACTAAAAATAGAAAAAAAAAAAAAGCTGGGCGTGGTGGCAGACGCCTGTAATCCCAGCTACTCGGGAGGCTGAGGCAGGAGAATTGCTTGAACCTGGGAGGTGGAGGTGGCAGTGAGCTGAGATGGCATCACTGCACTCCAGCCTGGGCAACAGATCGAGACTTCATCTCAAAAAAAAAAAGAAAAAAAACCCAAACTTTCCCCATAGCAGAAGAAAGACTGGGGGAGGTTAGGTAGTTCCGGCCGCAGTAGAGAATGTCAGTATCTCGTAAGATCCTCTAGAGGGAGCCGGGAGCTGGGACGCGGGTCCATCCTCCTATCCCACGTCTTCCTGGTATCCCCAGTTCCCCAAGCAGGACGGGCCTGGGTGGAAAAGGTGGTGGGGTCAGCAGGGGTGGTCTCTGTCTTTGGAACTTGAAAGCCCTGTCTACCCTTCCAGAGTTGGGGGCTTGGAGGAGAGGGGGTGCCAAATTAGCACAAGGGCTGGCAAACATTTTCCTAAAGAGCCATATAACAAATACACACACACTAAATAAATATATACACAGTTTAGGCGGGGCATGGTGGCTCATGCCTGTAATCCCAGCACTTTGGGAGGCCGAGGCGGGTGGCTCATTTGAGATCAGGAGTTCAAGACTAGCCTGGGTGGTCGGGCGCGGTGGCTCAAGCCTGTAATCCCAGCACTTTGGGAGGCCGAGACGGGCGGATCACAAGGTCAGGAGATCGAGACCATCCTGGCTAACCCGGTGAAACCCCGTCTCTACTAAAAAATACAAAAAACAAGCCGGGCGAGGTGGCGGGCGCCTGTAGTCCCAGCTACTCGGGAGGCTGAGGCAGGAGAATGGCGTGAACCCGGGAGGCGGAGCTTGCAGTGCGCTGAGATCCGGCCACTGCACTCCAGCCTAGGCGAAAGAGCAAGACTCCGTCTCAAAAAAAAAAAAAAAAAAAAAAGACTAGCCTGGGCAACATGGCGAAACCCAGTCTCTACTAAAAATACAAAAATTGGCCAGGCATGGTGACGTGGGCGCCTGTAATCCCAGCTACTTAGGAGGCTGAGGCAGGAGAATCGCTTGAACCCAGGAGGTGGAGGTTGCAGCGAGCTGAGATCATGCCACTGCACTCCAGCCTGTGCGAGAGAGCAAGAGTCTATCTCAAAACAACAACAAAAACAAAACACAGACACACATACACACAGCCACCCAGCTTAAACTGTCTCTGTTACAACTCCTAAAATCTGCTCTTCCAGTTTACAAGAGGCCTTAGATAACCTGTAAGCAACTGGGCATGGCTGTGTTCTAATACGATTTTATTTTTAGACACTGAAATCTGAATGTCACATCATTTTCTGTGAATACTACCATGAAATAATTTTTTTTTTTTTTTTTTTTTTTTTTGAGACGGAGTCTCCCTCTGTCGCCCAGGCTGGAGTGCAATGGCGCGATCTCGGCTTGGGGGGCGGGGTGCCAGATTAGCACAGGAGCTGGCAAACTTTTTTCTGAAGAGCCATATAATAAATACACACACACTAAATAAATATATACACAGTTTAGGATTGAACTCGGGAGGCGGAGGTTGCAGTGAGCAGAGATCGCGCCGTTGCACTCCAGCCTGGGAGACAGAGCTAGGCGTCGTCTCCAAAAAAACAAAACAAGCTGGGCGCGGTGGCTCATGCCTGTAATCCCAGCACTTTGGGAGGCTGAGGCAGGCAGATCATGAGGTCAGGAGATGGAGACCATCCTGGCTAACACGGTGAAAACTTGTCTCTGTTAAAAGTACAAAACAAAATTAGCTGAGCATGGTGGCAGGCGCCTGTAGTCCCAGCTACTAGGGAGGCTGAGGCAGGAGAATGGTATGAACCTGGGAGGCAGAGCTTGCAGTGAGCTGAGATCACGCCACTGCACTCCAGCCTGGGCAACAGAGCAAGACTCCATTTAAAAAAAAAAAAAAAAGGAGAGACAAATTAGCAAATACGTGTTAAAGTACCCAGTGTGTGGGGCGGTGGCTCACACCTGTAATTCCAGCACTTTGGGAGGCTAAGGCAGGTGAATCACTTGAGGTCAGGAGTTCGAGACCAGCCTGGCCAACATGGTGAAACCTCGTCTCTACTAAAAATACAAAAATTAGCTGGACTTGATGGCGGGCGCCTGTAATCCCAGTTACTCAGGAGGCTTTGTCAGGGGAATTGCTTGAATCTGAGAGGTGGAGGTTGCAGTGAGCTGAGATTGTGCCACTGCACTCCATCCTGAGCAACAGAGCAAGACTCCATCTCAATAAATAAATAAATAAATAAATAAATAAATAAATAAATAAATAAAATAGAGTACCCAATGGAGAGTTCCCTTATATAACAGGAAGGCTTAAAAGAGCCTGGGTGGGCGGGGCGCGGTGGCTCACGCCTGTAATCCCAGCACTTTGGGAGGCCGAGGCGGGAGTATCATGATGTCAGGAGATTGAGACCATCTTGGTTAACATGGTGAAACCCCATCTCTAATAAAAATACAAAAAAAAAAAAAAAAAAAAAAAAAAACTAGCTGGGCGTGGTGGTGCGCGCCTGTAGTCCCAGCTACTTGGGAGGCTGAGGCAGGAGGGTGGCGTGAACTCGGGAGGCGGAGTTTGTAGTGAGCTGAGATCATGTCACTGCACTCCAACCTGGGCGACAGAGCGAGACTCCAACTCACACCCACACACACACACAGAAAAAAAAAAAATCATAATAATACTTATTAGTGGACTGAAATGTCTTCCATCATTACTTTTTCCCTCTGGTGAATTGTAATATTTCTTTTGTTTTGTTTTTGTTTTTCGAGATGGAATTTCACTCTTGTTGCCCAGGCTGGGGTGCAGTGGCGCAATCTTAGCTCACCGCAAACTGCGCCTCCCAGGTTCAAGTGATTCTCCTGCCTCAGCCTCCCAAGTAGCTGGGATTACAGGCGTGCACCACCACACCCAGCTAATTTTGTATTTTTAGTAGAGACAGAGTTTCTCCATGTTGGTCAGGCTGGTGTCGAATTTCCAACCTCAGGTGATCCACCTGCCTCGGCCTCCCAAAGTGCTGGGATTACAGGCATGAGCCGCTGTGCCTGACCTGCAATACTTTTTTTTTTTTTTTTGAGACGGAGTCTCGCTCTGTCACCCAGGCCGGAGTACAGTGGTGCGATCTTGGCTCACTGCAAGCTCTGCCTCCCAGGCTCACACCATTCTCCTGGCTCAGCCTCCCGAGCAGCTAGGCCCTTACAGATGCCCGCCACCATGCCCGGCTGATTTTTTGTATTTTAAGTAGAGACAGGGTTTCACCGTGTTAGCCAGGATGGTCTCGATCTCCTGACCTAGTGATCTGCCCGTCTCGGCCTCCCGAAGTGCTGGGATTACAGGTGTGAGCCACTGCGCCTGGCCAATACTTCTTTATTTATATTACTGGCATGATTATATACACAATGTTCAATAAAATAAAAAATTTTTACTCTATTTCTTTTCTTGCCATTACTATTACTTGTTGCATTTTATAATCATCACTGAAGCTTTTCGTCATTTGGAGAAGGCAATATTAAAACAGTGTTCACTGCCAGGCTCTGTGGCTCACGCCTGTAATCCCAGCACTTTGGGAGGCTGAGGCGGGCAGATCACGAGGTCAGGAGTTCAAGACCAGCCTGACCAACATGGTGAAACCCGATCTTTACTAAAAATACAAAAAGTTACCTGGTGTGGTGGCGGGCACCTGTAGTCCCAGCTACTTGGGAGGCTGAGGCAGGAGAATCGCTCAGGAGGCGGAAGTTGCAGTGAGCCGAGATCGTGCCACTGCACTCCAGCCTGAGCGACAAGAGCAAAACTCCATCTCAAAAAAACAGAGAAGGAATGAATCCTGCCCACACCTTGATCTTGCGGACTAGATAGGGAAGCATGCGAAGGGATAATTCAGTTTCTGGGGCCTGGAGATGCGATCCTCCTCAACCCCCGCAGGCCAACCAACTCCCATAGGATGAAGCAGAGGAGACACACCCTGCCTCTGCCCTGTTTCCTCCTCCGCCAACAGGAAGGATGCAAGCTGACCGCCTCCACAGCCAGTGGGGGCCTCCTGTCCCTCCTTTTCCAGGTGAGAGGGTCCGCTATGACCCTTGGACCCACCAGCCATAAAGCAATCACCGGGAGCAGGTGGTGGCGAGACTGGGAGGTGCGGACTGGACTGAGGGGTGTGGATGAGGAGATGAGATGGGGTAGGTGCCGGCTCTCAGTACCGCCCTGCTGACAACCTGTTGCCCTGAAACTGGGGACTGACTGACTTTCTTTTTTTCTTTTTTTTTTCTTTTTCTTTTTGAGACAGTCTCACTCTGTTGCCTAGGCTGGAGTGCAATGGCGTGATCTTGGCTCACTGCAACCTCTGCCTCCCGGTTCCAGCGATTCTCCTGCCTCAGCCTCCCAAGGAGCTGGGATTACAGGTGTGCACCACCACACCCAGCTAATTTTTTGTATTTTTAGTAGAGATGGGGTTTCACCATGTTGGCCAGGCTAGTCTCGAACTCCTAACCTCAGGTGATCTGCCCACCTCAGCCTCCCAAAGTGCTGGGATTACAGGTGTGAGTCACCGCATCCGGCCTATTTACTTCTTCTACAGTAATGATATCATTCAGCATCTTCCTGTCTTGGGTGAGGAGTGTGGAATGCCTCCTCAGTCTTGTTCCCTGTTGGATCCCAGCACCCGGTACACAACAGGTACTCAATAAATAACAGTCAAAGGAATGAATGAATGAATGAATGAATTCTCAAGCACAGTGTCCTCCATTCTTTAGGAAGGGCAGAGTGAGTCCCCCAAACTCATGGGATCTGGAGGTTCTGGCTCCAATGTCCTGTCTTCACCCACCCCTCTGAGAGCAGAGGCTGGAACTCCCAGGATCCACCCAGGACATCAGAGGGGAGTTGGATGCCTGGAGGGTCAGGTCCTAATCAGTGTCATTGCCCATGAGGCCGATCATAGTCCCCCTGTGGCCTGCCAGCCTCTGGCTGGCCCCTGGCACACCCACATCACAAGGGTTATACTCACTGCCTGGCTGTATTACAAGGGAGGGAAGAGGAGGAGGGGGAGACGGAGGAGGAGGAAGGGAGGAGGGAGAGGGGAAAGGGGAGGAGTGGGAGGAGGAGGGAGAAGAGAGGAGAGGGGAGAGAAAGGAGGAGGGAGACTAATGGAGAAAGAAGGGGAGGAGGGGAGGATGAGGAGGGGAAATGGAAGGAGAAGGAAGGAAGCACGGATGAGGGGGAGGAAGAGGAGAAGGGGGAGAAGGGAGAGGTGGGGAGGAGGGGGAAGAGGGGAAGGTGGGGAAGAAGGGGGAGGAGGGTGAGAGACAAGAGGAGGGAGAAGAGAGGAGGCAGAGGAGGAGGGAGAGGAGGGAGAGAAAAAGAAGGAGGGAGAGGAGTGCGGAAGGAGGGGAGGATGAGGAAGAGGATGGGGAGGGGAAGGAGAAGAGAGAAGGGAACAGGGAGGAGGGGGAGGAAGGAGAGGGGGAAGAGGAGAGGCAGTAGGAGGGAAAAGGCCAAGGAGGAGGGAGCAGGGAGGAGGAGGAAGGCAATAGGAACAGAGTGGAGAGGGAGGAGGCAGAGGAGGGAGAGGAGGAGGGGGAGGAGGGGGAGCTGCCGCCACCTGGACGCCCTCACTTGTTCCACCGGGAACTGGCCCACAAGCGAGGTGATCGAGGACCCCGGGGCAAGTCCCCCCCACCTCCCATCTGGAGCAGGGGACCTGGGTGTTGTCACCTCTTCTGCCTGACTCATGTGATGGCCAAGTGAGTCATATCCCCTTATCAGCTCCTCTGTCCTCCTGTGCAGACTGGGGACTGTCCTTAATGATCAGAGCTGTGCAGAGGCCAAAGGGCTAAGGCAACCGGGAAGGGACAGCCGGGCATCCGCTTGGCGTCACGGAACTGCAGCGAGACAGATTTCTTTTTTTTGAGACAGAGTCTTGCTCTGTCGTCAGGCTGGAGTGCAATGGCAAAATCTCAGCTCACTGCAACCTCCACCTCCCAGGCTCAAGCGATTCTCCTGCCTCAGCCTCCCTGTAGCTGGATTACAGGCATGCGCCACCACGCCCAGCTAATTTTGTATTTTTAGTAGAGACAGGGTTTCACCACGTTGGCCAGGCTGGTCTCAAACTCCTGGCCTCAGGCAATCTGCCCACCTCGGCTTCCCAAAGTGCTGGGATTACAGGCGTGAGTTACCTCACCAGGCTGGAAGTCCCTTTTTAGCACTTTCCATGGGAATGCTCCCAAGTGTGGTTGGTCCTTTATCCCTGGCTTTACACATGAGGAAACTGAGGCAGGGGGAAGCAGTCGTTTGCCCACAGTCACAGGGGGGGAAGTGGCAGAGCCAGGATTCTGTCCAATAGACCACATAGACTTTTTTTTCTTTTCTGAAAGAGTCTCACTCTGTCACCCAGGCTGGAGTGCAGTGGTACAATCTGGGCTCACTGCAACCTCCACCTCCCGGGTTCAAGCAATTCTCCTGCTTTAGCCTCTTGAGTTGCTGGGATTACAGGCGCAGGCCACCACGCCTGGCTAATTTTTGTATTTTTAGTAGAGACAAGGTTTCACCATGTTGGCCAGGCTGGTCTTGAACTCCTGACCTCAGGTCATCCGTCTGCCTCGGCCTTCCAAAGTGCTGGGATTACAGGCATGAGCACCTGTGCTCGGCTAATTTTTGTATTTTTAGTAGAGATGGGTTTTCACCATGTTGGTCAGGCTGGTCTCAAACTCCTCACCTCAGGTAGATCACCTCAGCCTTCCAAAGTGCTGGGATTACAAGCGTGAGCCACCATGCCCGGCTCACGTAGACTTTTTTTTTTTTAGAAACGGAGTCTCACTGTCGCCCAGGCTGGAGTGCAGTGGCCTGATCTCCGCTCACTGCAAGCTCTGCTGCCTCCCAGGTTCACACCATTCTCCTGCCTCAGTCTCCTGAGTAGCTAGGACTACAGGTGTCCGCCACCACGCCCGGCTAATTTTTTTGTATTTTCAGTAGAGATGGGGTTTCACCGTGTTCGCCAGGATGATCTCGATCTCCTGACCTCGTGATCCGCCCGCCTTGGCCTCCCAAAGTGCTGGGATTACAGGCGTGGGCCACCGAGCCCGGCCTCACATAGACTTTTATTTATTCACTTATTTATTGTTTATCTCCACCTTCCTGAGGTATCCTCTTAAGTTTTCCAGCAGCTATATTTTAAAAGTTCAGGGCAAAATTAAATTTCACTTAAAAAATATATTTGGGTTCCAGCCTTGCCAACATGGTGAAACCCTGTCTCTGCTAAAGATACAAAAATTAGCCGGGCATGGTTGTGGGCACCTGTAATCCCAGCTATTCAGGAGGCTGAGGCAGGAGAATTGCTGGAACTCAGGAGGTAGAGGTTGTAGTGAGCCGAGATCACGCCATTGCACCCCAGCCTGGGTGACGGAGCAAGACTCCATCTCAAAAAAAAAAAAAACCCAGGCCGGGCGCGGTGGCTCAAGCCTGTAATCCCAGCACTTTGGGAGGCCGAGATAGGCGGATCACGAGGTCAGGAGATCGAGACCATCCTGGCTAACACGGTGAAACCCCGTCTCTACTAAGAAATACAGAAAGTAGCCGGGCGAGGTGGCAGCGCCTGTAGTCCCAGCTACTCGGGAGGCTGAGGCCGGAGAATGGCGTGAACCCGGGAGGCGGAGCTTGCAGTGAGCTGAGATCCGGCCACTGCACTCCAGCCTGGGCTACAGAGCGAGACTCCGTCTCAAAAAAAAAAAAAAAAACCCAAAATTTAAATAATGATAAACTATTCCTTGTTTGATGACATCGTATTTTTTGCACAATGGGAAACTCCTGTGGTTCTGGGCCAGCACGCTGTTGTATGCTCTGCTGGATGGGTTTATGAGAACTGACAACAGTATGCAAACACATTAGGCAATGCAAGGCTTTATCCATGGACGTGTTCCATTGTCAAGCTTTTATTGACTTTACCCACTTGGTTCAAAACATGGGAGGAGCCGGGTGTGGTGGCTCACACCTGTAATCCCAGCACTTTAGGAGGCCGAGGCAGGCAGATCACCTCAGGTTGGGAGTTCGAGACCAGCCTGATCAACATGGTGAAATCCCGTCTCTACTAAAAATGCAAAATTAGCCGGGCGTGGTGGCAGCCACCTGTAATCCCAGCTACTCAGGAGGCTAAGGCAAGAGGATTGCTTGAACCCGGGAGGCAGAGGTTGCAGTCAGCCGAGATCGCAGCCAGTGTACTCCAGCCTGGGCAAGAAGAGTGAAACTCAGTATCAAAAAAAATAATAATAAAATTTAAAAAAAAATGGGGGGCCCAGCATGGTGGCTCATGCCTGTAATTCCAGCACTTTGGAAGGCTGAGGTCGGAGGATCACTTGAGCCTAGGAGTTTGAGAGCAACCTGGGCAACATGAGGAAACCTCATCTCCACACACACAAAATACAAACATTAGCCAAGCATGGTGCCACGCACCTGTAGCTTCAGCTACTTGGGAGGTTGAGGTGGGAGGATCACTTGAGCCTGGCAGGCAAAAGTTTCAGTGAGCCGAGATGGTGCCACTGCACTCCAGCCTGGGTGACAGAGTGAGACCTTGTCTCAAAACAAACAAACAAACAATGATGTGTTAGCAATAAAGTGACAGATAGTCTACAGAGGGAACATGTACTTAAACACATTGCTGGAAATGACTGTAGGAGTTTTACTTTAGATTCCGAGTTATTGTTGCTTTGAGATATGTAGTCGTGTTCAGTGGATAAAATGCTATGAGGTCAATGGCAGTGAAAAGTCCTTCTGTTCCCGCAAGTGCTTCTCCCTCCCCCTCCCCCTCCTTCTCCTTCTCTTTCTCCTTTTCCTTCTCCTTCTTCTTTTTTGACAGAATCTTTCTCTGTCCCAGGCTGGAGTTTAGTGGCATGATCTCGGCTCACTGCAACCTCCACCTCCTGGGTACAAGTGATTCTCCAGCCTCAGCCTCCTGAGTAGCTGGCATTACGGGCACGTGGCACCACGCCCAGCTAATTTTTGTATTTTTTAGTGACTGGGTTTCGCCATGTTGGGCAGGCTGGTCTCAAACTCCTGACCTCAGGTGATCTGCCCACCTTGGCCTCCCAGAGTGCTGGGATGAGACGTGTGAGCTACCATGTGGGGCCAAGTGTTTATTCTTATCCTCCCTGTTCACGGATACCTGAAATCCCTTCACTGAGGTGTACAAAAGGCTTCTAAAGTTCATGATAATAAGTATTGTTATTTTTGAGACAGAGTCTCACTCTGTGGCCCAGGCTGGAGTGCAATGGTGCAATCACAGCTCATCATAGCCTCAAACACCCAGGCTCAAGCGATCCTCCTGCCTCAGCCTCCCAAGTAGCTGGGACTACAGGTGCGCACCGCCACATCTGGCTAATTTTTCTATTTTTAGTAGAGATGCGGTTTCATCATGTTGGCCAGGCTGCCTGGCTAATGTTTTAACATTTTTGTAGATATGGGGTCTTGCTCTGTTGCCCAGGCTGATCTGGAACTCCAGGGCTCGAGCAATCTTCCTGCCTCAGCCTCCCAAAGGACTTGGATTACAGGCATGCGCTGCCATGTCCAGCTCCAGCAGATCTTGATAAGAGAAGGGGGAGGGATCTCTCTCGAGGGCGCTAGGGCTCCCAAGAGTCATAAACGGGGTGAGGAGAGGCAGAGAGGAGTCCAGAAGTCAAACTTCACCTACTTGATCCACCCACTGTGACGGCCCTGGAAAAAAACCTCCATGACAAATGCTGAATAAATATTATGACTGGCATCGCTAAAGCCAAAGCCAAGGCAAACAAAGCCCTTAAAATCCAACACAGAGCCGTTTAAAAGGAAATCAGAAAAATGCAGGGGTCAAGGGCGAGATAATTCTAGCAGCACCCAGAGAGGGACAGATACTGTTATTGGGGTCTCTCCTTGGGCCCCATGGGCCTTGGGGACCCGGATCGTTCTATGGGGTGGGGCCATCCCGGGCACTGCAGGTTGCTGAGCAGTGTCCCTGGCCACACCCACCCCACGCCAGGGCCACCTCCCTTTTTTGTAACAACCATAGATGTCCCCAGATATCAACCAGTGTCCTGGGGACGGGGGCGTAAAATCACCCTGGGTGAGTTGCTGCCCTGGATTAGGGGATTCCATGGGCCCCCAAGAGACTGCATCCCGTGATCCTCTGCTCTGCTGAGGTCCCAGGAGGCTGCACACATTGAAATCCATGCCCTGAGTGGGGAGGGAGGAGGAGGTGAATCCCAGGAAATGGGATCCCTGGTTTATACCCTCTGCCCCACTGGGAGTTTATTCTGGTGTCTGATGTGAGCAGGGATCCCACTCAATTTTTTTCCAAATAATTAATGCAGTCCTTCTCCCCCTGGACCCCGTGGCTGTGGAGTGGGAATGGTCTCTGGGGTGGGGCCGTCCTGGGCACTACAGGGTGCTAAACGGCATCTCTGACTTCCACCCACTCTATGCCAGGAGTACCTCACACTCATGACAACCACAAATGTCCCAGACATTGCACAGTGAGTGTCCTGAGCTTCAGCCTGGAAGGTTGAGGCTGCCGTGAGTTTTGATCACACCGCACTCCAGCCTGCCCTGGTGGAGGACAACTGCAGTAATATGAGTTAGTGTTAGATAAAAGAATCATGGCCGGGCGCGGTGGCTCACGCTTGTAATCCCAGCACTTTGGGAGGCCGAGGCGGGCGGATCACAAGGTCAGGAGATCGAGACCATCCTGGCTAACATGGTGAAACCCCGTCTCTACTAAAAATACAAAAAAAATTAGCCGGGCGCGGTGGCGGGCGCCTGTAGTCCCAGCTACTCGGGAGGCTGAGGCAGGAGAATGGCATGATCCCGGGAGGCGGAGCTTGCAGTGAGCCAAGATAGTGCCACTGCATTCCAGCCAGGGGGACAGAGCAAGACTCCGTCTCAAAAAAAAAAAAATAAAAATAAAAATAAGATAAAAGAATCATATCGGGCATGGCATACGGTAGCCCCTTACTGAATTTTGGTTTCCTAAATACGTATGAGTGATCCATTGAAAAATAAAAACCAGGCCTGAGCCTCAGTTTTGTCAACTCTCCAATGGGACCAAGAAGAGCTCATAGCAAGTCTCAAGGGACAAAGGTCACCCAGAGGCCAGGTATCTCCAGCCAGGGCTCTGCCTGGCCCGCCGGGACTGCTTAATCAATAGAGTAAATCATTACTGATCTACTGTTCCCCACATCTAGGAGGGGCACCCTGGAACCTGGGACCCCGTAACCTCATTCACTTTTATGGAGCATCTACAGGCCGGGCGTGGTGGCTCACGTCTGTAATCCCAGTACTTTGGGAGGCCGAGGAAAGTGGATCACTTGAGGTCAGGAGTTCGAGACCAGCCTGGCCAACATGGTGAAATCTCATCTCTACCAAAAATACAAAAATTAGCTGGGTGTGGTGGTGTGGGCCTGTAATCCCAGCTACTCGGGAGGCTGAGGCAGAAGAATCACCTGAACCCAGGAGGTGGAGGTTGCAGTGAGCCAAGATTGTGCTACTGCATTCCAGCCTGGGCGACAGAGCTAGACTCTGTCTCAAGAAAGAAAAGAAACAGAGAGGCCGGGCGCGGTGGCTCAAGGCTGTAATCCCAGCGCTTTGGGAGGCCGAGATGGGCAGATCACGAGGTCAGGAGATTGAGACCATGCTGGCTAACACAGTGAAACCCCGTCTCTACTAAAAAATACAAAAAATTAGCCGGGTGAGGTGGCAGGCGCCTGTAGTCCCAGCTACTCGGGAGGCTGAGGCAGGAGAATGGCGTGAACCCAGGAGGCGGAGCTTGCAGTGAGCTGAGATCCGGCCACTGCACTCCAGCCTGGGCGACAGAGCGAGACTCCGTCTCAAAAAAAAAAAAGGAAACAGAGAAAGAGAGAGAGGAAAGAAGGAAGGAAGGAAGGAGAGAGGGAGGGAGGGAGGGAAGGGAGGAACAGAGGGAGGGAGGGAAGGAAGGAAGGAAGGGAGGAAGGGAGGGAGGGAGGGAGGAAGGAAGGAACAGAGGGAGGGAGGGAGGGAGGGAAGGAAGGAAGGAAGGAAGGAAGGAAGGAAGGAAGGAAGGAAGGAAGGAAACAAGGAAGCAAACCAGGATGTGAATGTTTTTAGAGCAAAAAGGGCACATAAATTACCCCTTCCAACCTAGCGCATGGCATTTTGTCCAGCAAATAGAGAGCTTGATTTAGTCACCTATTTGCTAAACTTCCAACAGTGATGTTTAGCACAAACCAGACTCCTTGCCACAACGAACAGGGCTGTGCACGACCTGCCCCATCCCCTCCTTGCCTTCCCCTCCTCCCTCTCTTCCTCTCCTCACTCTGCTTCAGCCACAGGGACCTTGTCACTGTTCCTCCAATGCACTAGGCATGGACTTGCCCCAGGGCCTTTGCACAAACTGTGCCTCTGCCTGGGACACCTTCCCCTAGATCTCCCCAGGGCCAGTTCCATCTTATTCTTCAGGGCTGCACTGAACATTCCATTTTTTTTTTTTTTTTTTTTGAGACAGAGTCTCACTGTCGCCCAGGTTGGAGTGCAGTGGCGTGATCTCAGTTCGCTGCAACCTCTGCCTCCTGGGTTCAAGTAATCCTTCTGCCTCAGCCTCCCTAGTACTGGGATTACAGGCACGTGCTGCCATGCCCGGCTAATTTTTGTATTTTTAGTAGAGATGGGGTTTCACCATGTTGGCCAGGCTGGTCTTGAACTCTTGACCTCAGGTGATCCACCCACCTCGGCCTCCCAAAGTGCTGGCATTACAAATGTGAGCCACCACACCTGGCCTAACATGTCATCCACTAAAGGGGAACTTTGTCTGGGCACAGTGGCTCACACCTGTAAACCCAGCACTTTGGGAGGCTGAGGCAGATGGATCATTTGAGCCCAGGAGTTTGAGACCATACTGGCCAACACAGTGAGACCCCATCTCTATAAAAAAACAAAATTAGCCAGATGTGGTGGTGCACGCCTGTAGTCCTAGCTACTTGGGAGGCTGAGGTGGGAGGATCACTTGAACCCAGGAGTTGGAGGCTGCAGTGAGCTATGATCGTGCCACTGCACTCCAGCCTGGGTGATAGAGTGAGACCCTGTCCCCCACCACCACCAAAAAAAGAAGCAGGGCTCCTCTCTCTTGGTGGGGGGTGGAGGGGAGGTCAGAAACAGCCTCTCAGCTACCTGGGCTGATTCACAAATATCGAACATTCACGAAAATGTCAATACAGTGACCTAGAGCCAGAGGGGAAGAGCGAGGGTGCGAGAGGAGAGTTCCAGGCAGAGGGGTCAGCAGGTGCAAAGGCTCTAAGCAGGGACCAGTTTGGCTCCATAAATATTTGTTGACTCAATGAACGATAGAAGATTCTAGAGAGAATTGATTGCACAGAATCGGCCATGGGGACTCGGAGGTGGAGTCCAAGCTGGTCTCGGAGGGGGCTGGGGGCCGGAGGTTGGCAGGTGGGGTGAAGGATGGGAGCTGCTGGCAGGAAAACTGACTTCAGTGAAGATCTGGGCTGGTCCTCTTGGTTTGTTTCTGTCCAGGGAGTGGACGGGACCCATGTAAGGGCCCTGGGCTATCCCAGAACCCATCTAGGAATTCTGAAGAGAAAAGGTTCCGTTAACTGGCCGGGTGCGGTGGCTCACGCCTGTAATCCCCACACTTTGGGAGACCGAGGTGGGCCGATCACGAGGACAGGAGTTCAAGACCAGCCTGGCCAACATGGTGAAACCCCGTTTCTACTAAAAATACAAAAGTTAGCCGGTCGTGGTGGCCGGGACCTGTAGTCCCAGCTACTCGGGAGGCGGAGGCAAGAGAATCACCTGAACCCAAGAGGCGGAGGTTGCAGTGAGCCAAGATGAGATGGTGCCACTGCACTCCAGCTTGGGCCACAGAGCGAGACTCCGTCTCAAAAAAGAAAGAAAAAAA
This sequence comes from Macaca fascicularis, assembly GCF_037993035.2. NCBI lineage: Eukaryota > Metazoa > Chordata > Mammalia > Primates > Cercopithecidae > Macaca > Macaca fascicularis. Next base: position 4,892,551 of record NC_088393.1, read on the forward strand.
GAAAAAGTCCTCGTAAGTGGGGGAGAGGTCACGGCAGAGCTGAGGTACCCCAGACTTCGACCTTTGCCCGCTGAGGGCTGGAAAACCACAAAACACCCAGATAACGGTCTTCCCTCCCCTGCCCCCGCCTGTCCCCGTGTCACTGGCTCGCAACCCTGTCTCTCCACGCTGTCCACCAATCAGCACCTGGAGGCGGGCTGGGAGCTGCCCAGGACTGCTTCAGCATCTTTTGGGAGTGGTGACAGAGCCACAGAGGGCTGTGAGCTTGCCCGGCCCCGGGTAACGCTGGCGGTGGGTGGGCCTCCAGCTTGGAGCAGAGACCCCCCCCCAGGCATCTGCAGACAGAGCTGGATGGACCCATGAATATGGATTTAGCTGCTGGAAAGGTGAGCCCTGCTAGGTCCTGAGCGAGACTGGGAGTCTAGGCTGGGAAAGCCTCCCCAAGCTGCTAGAGCTGCGAGGAACCCCATCTCCACCCCCATTGTACAGATGGGAAGACTGAGGCCCAGAGAAAGGATGCAATGAGCAAAACTGTGTGTCTTTGCCCTGGGGTTGCCCTTGTCTTTCTTCCAAGTGCCCCTGCCTCCCAGGAGTGGGCATTTGGGGAGGCTGTGAAGGCCTGAGAGGCAAGCGGCATCTCTAGCTAGGGCCTCTCCCCAGCACTTTTTATTTTATTTTATTTTATTTTTATTTTTATTTTTTGAGATGGAGTCTCCCTGTCACCCAGGCTAGAGTGCAATGGCATGATCTCAGCTCACTGCAAGCTCCACCTCCCGGGTTCACACCATTCTCCTGCCTCAGCCTCCCAAGTAGCTGGGAGTACAGGTGTGCACCACCGCGCCCGGCTAATTTTTGTACTTTTCATAGAGACAGGGTTTCACCATGTTGACCAGGCTGGTCTCAAACTCCTGACCTCAGGTGATCTGCCCACCTCGGCTTCTCAAAGTGCTGGGATTACAGGCGTGAGCCACCGTGCCTGGCATACTTTTTTGTTTTTTGAAACAAGGTCTTGCTCTGTGACCCAGGTTGGAGTGCAGTGGGGCGGCCATAGCTCACTGCAGCCTCAACCTCGTGGGTTCAAGGGATCCTCCTACCTCAGCCTCCCCAGTGGCTGGGATGACAAGTGTGTGCCACCACAGCCAGCTAATTTTTTAAAATTATTTTTAGTAGGGATAGGGGTCTGCTCTCTATCTTGCACAGGCTGGTCTTGAACTCCTGGGCTCAAGTGATCCTCCTGCCCTAGCCTCCCAAAGTGCTGAGATTACAGGTGTGAGCCACCACATCCAGCCTCTCCAGCACTTTAAGAGAAATTGGCTCTCACACTGTGGAATTCTATCAACCTCAAAGTCCAGATTTGGAAGGGGAGTCCCAGCGAGGGGCAGTGGCTGGCCCAACCTGGAGGCAGAGCGGCCACTGAACTCGAGCTGGAAGGAGCCGCAGTTGTGCACACATGGGAGGTGGGGAGGAGAGGGGCTGTGTGTGACCCTCTCACCTGTTCCTCGCACCCCAGATGGCTTGTTCTGCCTGCCCCATGGACCCCATCGACAGCTTTGAGCTCCTGGATCTCCTGTTTGACCGGCAGGACGGCATCCTGAGACACGTGGAGCTGGGCGACGACTGGGGCCACGTCAAGGACCAGGTGAGGAGCCCACTGCAGTTGCCCCGGGGCCACAGAGCTCCAGGCGGTCCCACTGAGGCCCTGCGAAGGTCTTAGACCTGCCAGAGCCCAGCCAGAGCTCTGCTCGGCTCTACAGTGCACTAATGGGTCACGGTGCGTGATTTTAGCCAAGCACATCATTTTGCAGGTAGCATCAGCTCCTTCTCACGGGTGGGAAGTGGAGGCCCAGAGCAGGGTGGAAACTCATCCAAAGTCACACAGCAATTTGAAGTTAGGTTCAAACTCAAACTTGGGGCACCTCCCTGGCTGGGTTCAGTTCTCTTCTTCCTCTCCTTCCTCTCCTTCCTTTCTCTCTTTCTTTTTTATCTTTCTTTTCTCTCTCTCTGTCCTTCCTTCCTTCATCTTTTTTTCTTTCTTTTCTCTCTCTCCTTCCTTCCTTCTTTCCTTCCTTTTTTCCTTCCTTCCTCTCTTTCTTTTTTCCTTCTTTTCTCTCTCCTTCCTTCCTTCCTTCTTTCCTTCCTTTCTCTCCCTTTCTTTTACTCTCTTCCTTTTTCTTTTTTTCGAGATAGAGTTTATCTCTTGTTCCCTGGGCTGGAGTGCAATGGCGCGATCTTGGCTCACTGCAACCTCCACTTCCCAGGTTCAAGCGATTCTCCTACCTTCAACCTACCGAGTAGCTGGGATTACAGGCACCTGCCACCACGCCCGGCTAATTTTTTGTATTTTTAGTAGAGATGGGGTTTCACCATGTTGGCCAGGCTGGTCTCGAACTCCTGACCTCTCAGGTGATCTGCCTGCCGAGGCCTCCCAAAGTGTGGGGATTACAAGGGTGAGCCACTGCACCCGACCCTTTTCTCTCTTTCTTTTTCTCTCTCTCTCTTTTTTCTTTCTTTCTCTCTCTCTCTCTCCCCCTCTCCCTCCCTTCCTCCCTTCCTTCCTCTCTCTTTCTCCCTCTCCCTCTCTCTCTCTCCCTCTCTTTCCCTTCCTCCCTTCCTTCCTGTTTCTCTCTCTTTCCCTCTCTCTCTCTCTCTCTCCCCCTCCCTCCCTTCCTACCTTCCTTCCTCTCTCTCTCTCTTTCTTTCTTAGACAGAGTTTCACTCTTGTTTTGCCCAGACTAGAGTGCAGTGGCGCAATCTCGGCTCACCACAACCCCCGCCTCCCAGGTTCAAGCGATTCTCCTGCCTCAGCTTCCCGAGTAGCTGGGATTACAGGCGTGCGCCACCACGCCTGGCTAATTTTGTATTTTTAGTAGAGACAGGGTTTCTCCATGTTGGTCAGGTTGGTCTCAAACTCCCGACCTCAGGTAATCTGCCTGCCTTGGCCTCCCAAATTGCTGGGATTACAGGCGTGAACCACCGTGCCTGGCCCTTTTGTTCTTTTTTTTTTTTTTTTTTTTTGAGATGGAGTCTTGCTCTGTCACCTGGGGTGGAATGCGGTGGTGTGATCTCGGCTCACTGCAGCCTCCGTCTTATAGGTTCAAGCGATTCTCCTTCCTCAGACTCCCAAGTAGCTGGGACTACAGACACCCACCACCACGCCCAGCTAACTTTTGTATTTTTAGTAGAAATGGGGTTTCATCATGTTGGCCAGGCTGATCTTGAACTCCTGGCCTCAAGTGATCCACCCTCCTCAGCCTCCCAAAGTGCTGGGATTATAGGCAGGAGCCACTGTACCTGGCCCTGGCTGGGTTTTTTACGCTATGTTACTGTGTTTGAGCCTCAACAGCCCCGGGAGGAAGAAGCATTAATTCCATCTTGGAGAAAGGAAAGACACCTAAGGCCCAAAGAGGGTCACTGGTTTGCCTGGGGCCAGACAGCAATCTAGAAAGAGTGTGCACCTCCTAATTCCTATCCCTCCCTGTCCACCCCAGCAGGTCCAGCCAAACCCTGACCCTGACGACTTCCTCAGCTCCATCCTGGGCTCCGGAGACTCACTGCCCAGCTCCCCACTCTGGTCCCCCGAAGGCAGTGACAGTGGCATCTCTGAAGACCTCCCCTCCGACCCCCAGGACACCCCTCCACGCAGCGGACCGGCCACCTCCCCAGCCGGCTGCCATCCTGCCCAGCCTGGCAAGGGGCCCTGCCTCTCCTATCATCCTGGCAACTCTTGCCCCACCACACCCCCAGGGCCAGTGGTCCAAGTGCCCGAAGCCTCTGTGACCATAGACCTGGGTGAGTTCTGTTGTATGTCTGCCCACCGCCCTCACCTTGTTCCAGGGCCCTTCTTGTAAGTGACGAAATGGAGGCCCAGAGAGGGTTGGCATCTTGTCCAAGGTCACACAACAATTTGGAGTTGGGCCTAAACTCAAACTCAGGACACGTGTCTCCCTTGGCTAGGTGCTTCCATGTTTTCATGTGGATGCTATTGGGAGCCCATTTTCCAGATCGTGAGACTGAGTCTCATCGGGCTGAGCAATGAGATAAAACCACAGAGCTAGGATGCAACCCCGGCGGGTGGCTCAGGCACCAGGCATGGCTCTGACACGCACAGCCCAAAGTCAAGGTCTTGCCTTCTACGTGTCTACCCCATGCCTGGTTCCTAGTAGATTTTTTTTTTTCTTTTTTTTGAGACAGAGTCTCACTCTGTCACCCAGGCCGGAGTAAAGCGGTACAATCTCTGCTCACTGCAACCTCCGCCTTCCGGGTTCAAGCAATTCACCTGCCTCAGCCTCCTGAGTAGCTGGGATTACAAGCATGTGCCACCATGCCCAGTTAATTTTTATTTTTATTTATTTATTTATTTTATTTTATTTATTTATTTTTTGAGACGGAGTCCCGCTCTGTTGCCCAGGCTGGAGTGCAGTGGCGTGATCCTGGCTCACTGCAAGCTCCGCCTCCCGGGTTCACGCCATTCTCCTGCCTCAGCCTCCCGAGTAGCTGGGACTACAGGTGCCCATCACCACGCCCAGCTAATTTTTTGTATTTTTAGTAGAGATGGGGTTTCACCGTGTTAGCCAGGATGGTCTCGATCTCCTGACCTCGTGATCCGCCCGCCTTGGTCTCCCAAAGTGCTGGGATTACAGGTGTGAGCCACCGCGCCCAGCCTAATTTTTATTTTTTAGTAGAGATGAGGTTTCACCATGTTGGTCAGGCTTGTCTCAAACTCCTGAGCTCAGGTGATCCGCCTGCCTCAGCCTCCCAAAGTCCTGGGATTACAGGTGTGAGCCATGGCGCCCGGCCTGTAGATGCTCCATAAAAGTGCGTGAGGTTACGGGGTCCCAGGTTCCAGGGCGCTCCTCCTAGACGTGGGGAACAGCAGATCAGTAATGATTTACTCTGTTGATTAAGCAGTCCCGGCAGGCCAAGCAGAGTCCTGGCTGGAGATACGTGGCCTCCGGGTGGCCTTTGTCCCTTGTGCCTTGCTATGAGCTCTTCTTGGTCCCATTGGAGAGTCGACAAAACTGAGGCTCAGGCCAGGTGTGGTGACTCACGCCTGTAATCCCAGCACTTTGTGAGGCTGAGGCAGGCGGATCACTTGAGGTTAGGACTTCACCAACATGGTGAAACCCCGTCTCTACTAAAATACAAAAATTAGCTGGGCATGGTGGGGGGCACCTGTAGTACCAGCTACTTGGGAGGCTGAGGCAGGAGAATCGCCTGAACCCGGGAGGCAGAGGTTGCGGTGAGCCGAGATCATGGCACTGCACTCCATCCTGGGTGACAGAGCCAGATTCTGTCTCAAAACAAAAAACAAACAAACAAAATAACCAGCTGGGCACAGTGGTTCACACCTGTAATCCCAGCACTTTGGGAGTCCAAAGCGGGCGGATCACAAGGTCAAGAGATCGAGACCATCCTGGCCAACATGGTGAAACCTCTGTCTCTACTAAAAATACAAAAATTAGCTGGGTGTGGTGGCGGGCGCCTGTAATCCCAGCTACTCGGGAGGCTGAGGCAGGAGAATCACTTGAACCCAGGAGGCAGAGGTTGTGGTGAGCCAAGATTGCACCACTGCACTCCAGCCTGGCGACACAGCGAGATTCTGTCTCAAAAAAAAAAAAAAAAAAAAAAAACTCTGAGGCTCAGAGAGGTGAAGTCAGTTGCTCAAGGTCACACAGCCCTGCCCAACCAGGATGAGAACCAAAGGTTATCTGACCCGAAGTTTGTGTGCTCAGACAGCATGCCTACTGCATGCCGGGTACCAGGAGGGGACAACCAGAGGTGAATCAGACCTCATCCCTGCCCCTCGGGTGAGATAACGCCTGGCGGGCTGCAAATCTAACCTGTAATTCTGTGTGATAACAGCCACTCCCTTTTGAATCAGCTGGTGTCTCCTGACAATGTCCTGTGTCTTCCTCAGCCTTGTGGGACAGACAGAATCAAGCCCTGTTGAATTTGGGTCCCCATCTTTTTTTTTTTTTTGAGATGGAATCTCGCTGTGTCATCCAGGCTGGAGTGCAGTGCCGCAATCTCAGCTCACTGTAACGTCCACCACCTGGGTTCAAGTGATTCTACTGCCTCAGCCTCCCGAGCAGCTGGGATTACAGGTGCACGCCACCAGGCCCAGCTAATTTTTGTATTTTTTTTTTTTTTTTTTTTTTTGAGACGGAGTCTCGCTCTGTCGCCCAGGCTGGAGTGCAGTGGCGCGATCTCGGCTCACTGCAAGCTCCGCCTCCTGGGTTCACGCCATTCTCCTGCCTCAGCCTCCCGAGTAGCTGGGACTACAGGTGCCCACAACTGCGCCCGGCTAATTTTTTGTATTTTTAATAGAGACGGGGTTTCACCGTGGTCTCGATCTCCTGACCTTGTGATCCGCCCGCCTCGGCCTTCCAAAGTGCTGGGATTACAGGCGTGAGCCACCGTGCCCGGCCAATTTTTGTATTTTTAATAGAGATGGGGTTTCACCATGTTGGCCAGGCTGGTCTTGAACTTCTAACCTCAGACGATCCTCCTGCCTCGGCCTCCCAAAGTGCTGGGAATACAGGCGTGAGCCACCATGCCTGGCTGGGTTCCTGTCTTATAGCAGAGGGGAGACTGAACCACTAGTGAGGGCTGCCTCCTTCAACCCAGGCCATGGGAACTCCAAGCTCTGGCAAAAGTCCTACGAATGTTGAGATGAAGCATGTGAGACTTGGTGGAGGAGGTGGTTAGAGGCTGGAAGCTCAGGACTCCTCCCATCTCACACTCTCCCTGTTTCCGTCCCCAACTGCCCTGGTCAGAAATGTGGAGTCCAGGAGGAAGGACCTATGCTGAGAAACAGGCTGACCCGGTGCACGTGCCCCCACGATGCAATCTCACCGTGAAAGACCTCCTCCTTTCGGGCAGCGGCGGGGACCTGGTGAGCACCCCCACACCCTCCCACGGGGCGTTGGATCTGGGAAGGCTGCTCGGGTTCGAGGAACCTAAATATCCCCATTTCAGAGACTGGAAAACTGAGTCACAGAAAGGCATGGAATTTGCCCACAGTTAGAGAACATTCCAGTCCTGGGTTCACTGTCGCCTGGACTGGGGCGTCTTCCTCTGTAGTATTTAGCAGTAACAACAGCAACAACAAAAAAAGCTAAAACTGGCCGAGTGTGGTGGTTCACACCTATAATCCCAGCACTTTGGGAGGCCAAGGCAGGCAGATCGCTTGAGCTCAGGAGTTTGAGATCAGCCTGGGCAACATGGTGAAACCCCATCTATAGAAAAAATACAAAAATGAGCCTGGCATGGTGGCACATGCCTGTGGTCCCAGCTACTTGGGAGGCAGAGGTGGGAGGATCGCTTGAGCCCAGGAGGTCAAAGCTGCAGCGAGCTGTGATTGCACCACTGCACTGCAGCCTGGCCAACAGAGCAAGACTGTCTCAACAACGACAACAAAAGGAACAAAGCTAAAACTGAGGATGCACCTGCTATATGCCAAGCACTCTTCTAAATGCTTTATTTATCATCTTAAAAAATTTTTTTTGAGACACGATCTCACTCTGTTGCCCAGGCTGGAGTGCAGCGGCACAATCCTAGCTCACAGCAGCCTCAAACTCCTGGCCTCAGGCAATCCTCCTGCCTCAGACTCCCAAGTAACTGGGACTACAGGCGTGCACCACCACACCCAGCTGATTTTTCTTGTCTTTTTTTTTTTTTTTGAGACAGAGTTCTCTCTTGTTACTCAGGCTGGAGTGCATGGTGCAATCTTGGCTCACTGCAACCTCCCTCCGCCTCCCAGGTTCAAGCGATTCTCTGGCTCAGCCTCCCAAGTAACTGAGATTACAGGCATGCGACATCAGGTCCAGCTAATTTTGTTTTTCTTTTTTTGTTTTTTTTTTGTTTTTTTTTTGTTTTTTTTTTTTGAGATAGAGTCTTTCTCTGTCACCTAGGCTGGAGTGCAGTGGCGCGATCTCGGTTCACTGCAAGCTCCGCCTCCCGGGTTCACACCATTCTCCTGCCTCAGCCTCCTCGGCAGCTGGGACTATAGGCGCACGCTGCCACGCCTGGCTAATTTTTTTGTATTTTTAGTAGAGACGGGGTTTCACCGTGTTAGCCGGGATGGTCTCGATCTCCTGACCTTGTGATCCACCAGCCTCGGCCTCCCAAAGTGCTGGAATTACAGGCGTGAGCCACTGTGCCCTGCCTAATTTTGTATTTTTTAGTAGAGATGAGGTTTGAGGTTTCACCATGTTGGTCAGGCTGGTCTCAAACTCCTGACCTCAGGTGACCCACCTGCCTCAGCCTCCCAAAGTGCTGGGATTACAGCAGGCATGAGCCACTACGCCCAGTTTAGACCCAGCTAATTTTTCTTTTAATTTTTTTCTGTAGATATGGGTCTTGCTATGTTTCCCAGGTTGGTCTTGAACTCCTAGCCTCAGGTGATCCTCCTGCCTTGGCGTCCCACAGTGCTGGATTATAGGCATGAGCTACTGCACCCCGCCTGTAATCCCAGCACTTTGGGAGGCTGAAGTGGACAGACTGCTTGAGACCAGCCTGGGCAACATAGTGAAACCCCATCTCTACAAAAAAATTCAAAAATTAGCCAAGCATGGTGGCACGCCCTGTGGTCCCAGCTACTCGGGGAAGCTGAGGCTGGAGAATCGCTTGAGCCTAGGAGGCGGAGGTTGCAGTGAGCCAAGATAGCACCACTGCACTCCAGCCCAGGCGAAGTAGCAAGACCCTGTTTCAAAAATAATAATAGTCATAATAAAATTAAAAGAAGAAACCTCTCAAAAGGGCCGGGCGCGGTGGCTCACACCTGTAATCCTGGCACTTTGGGAGGCCGAGGCGGGCAGATCACGAGGTCAGGAGATCGAGACCATCTTGGCTAACACGGTGAAACCCTGTCTCTACTAAAAATACAAAAAGTCAGCCGGGCGTGGTTGCGGGCGCCTGTAGTCCCAGCTACTCGGGAGGCTGAGCCAGGAGAATGGCATGAACCTGGAAGGTGGAGGTTGCAGTGAGCCAAGATCGCGCAACTGCACTGCAGCCTGGGTGACAGAGCAAGACTCCGTCTCAAAAATAAAAAAACAACAAAAAACGCCATTTTGTGCATGAGGATATCTGTAGGACTGATTTCTGAAGGTAATGATTTCTGAAGGTAGAATGGCCAAGTCAAAGGACTGTGTGTTGGTTATTTTGAGTCCTGGTGCCAAGGGAGATTGTGGGGTGATAGTTTTTGTTGTTGTTGTTTTGAGACGGAGTTGCTGTTGCCCAGGCTGGATCTCGGCTCACTGCAACCTCTGCCTCCCAGGTTCAAGCAATTCTCCTGCCTTAGCCTCCCAGATAGCTGGGATTACAGGCGCCTGCAACCACGCCCGGCTGACTTTTTGTATTTTTAGTAGAGACAGGGTTTCACCATATTGGCTAGGCTGGTCTCGAACTGCTGACCTCAAGTGATCCACCTGCCTTGGCCTCCCAAAGTGCTGGGACTACAGATGTGAGCCACCTTTTTTTTTTTGAGATGGAGTCTTACTCTGTCTCCCAGGCTGGAGGGCAGTGGCGTGATCTTGGTTCACTGGAACCCCCGCTTCCCAGATTCAAGCAATTCTCCTGCCTCAGCCTCCCGAGTAGCTGGGATTACAGGTGCCCACCACCAGGCCCAGCTATTTATTTATTTATTGAGACAGAGTCTCACTCTGTCACTAGGGCTGGAGTGCAGTGTCACGATCTCGGCTCACTGCAACCTCTGCCTTCCGGGTTCAAGCAATTCTCCTGCCTCAGCCTCCCAAGTAGCTGGGACTACAGGCACACGCCACTACGCCTGGCTCACTTTTTGTATTTTTAGTTGAGACGGGGTTTCACCATGTTTCACCGTGTTGGCCAGGCTGGTCTCAAACTCCTGACCTCGTGATCCACCCACCTCAGCCTCCCGAGTAGCTGGGATGACAGGTGTGAGCCACCGTGCCCAGCCTGGGGAGATAGTGTTTTCAATCTGATGACTCTTTCATTTCCTGAAGGTGGTTGGTGTCCCTGCACCCGCCATCATTCCTCTGCTTTCTTCCGTAGCAACAGCATCACCTGGGGGTCTCCCACCTCCTGAGACCTGGGGCTGAGCACTGTCAGGAGCTGGTGCTCACTGAGGATGAGAAGAAACTGCTGGCTAAAGAAGGCATCACCCTGCCCACTCAGCTGCCCCTCACTAAAGTGAGTCTGGGGGGACTTCCAGCCCCGGGTCTATCTCCCCTTCGTGCACTTACCTGCGTGTGTGTCCCACATTTACTTATTTATTTACAGTCTTTCTGTGTCACCGAGGCTGGGGTGCAGTGGCACGATTTCAGCTCACTGCTACCTCTGCCTCCCAGGTTCCAGCGATTCTCCTGCCTCAGCCTCCTGAGTAGCTGGGACTACAGTCGCCCGCCACCTCGCCCGGATAATTTTTGTATTTTTAGTAGAGATGGGGTTTCACCATGTTGGCCAGGCTGGT